>NW_027490102.1:0-335879 GCF_050948175.1 Xylocopa sonorina | reverse complement strand
CCCTCGCGAGTCTCCATTTTGGTCGCGTTTTCATTCCTCGTTACGAAAACGTTCGATTTCCTTCGTTTCTTCCGTGTTTCAGGAATTTCGTTGTGAAATTAGCTTATCTAAGGACGGTCTAGGTAAAAGGAATTTCGTCAGGCGTTTCACCGACTAGCGTGCCTTCCTCGATCAGAATGTGAAAATCGATGGTCGATTTTCAGTGATAAGATTTCCTCGAACGATTCCTCTTGCCTCCAGGGCGAGGCCGTAGTGTCCTCGAATGCCTAATGAATTAGAGAGGTCGCGACGCGTTTCGTCATACGAGCGACCATTTATCGGAAAAATAAGAAACTAAGACACACGTGTCCCAGCACGAATTCCTATCTATTGTTCCCATCTCGTTGCTCCACATTCCATCTATAATAAAAGAAAAAACACATAACATCGTTCAACTTCGAGAAGCGGCGGAAGAGAATGATTCGAAACCACCACCTTTTTGCGGCCTCCATTCTCAGCTGTTTCGCGCAGAAGCTATTATTTAGGTCGACATTAAGATTGACGCTCGCATTAGGAGTGCGTTAGGAGGGAAAGAAACGTTTCGAACAGGTGTTAGTCAGCTGACGCGGAATTCCAATGGAAGAATCGGTTACAGGGAGCGAGACGAGAAGTCATAGGATCGCGAAAGATTCCACAGTCGATGGCATAGTCGAGGCTTTTGAAACGTGACGCGCGATCTGGTGTCTGTTCATTTATATTTCAAATGCAGGACTGTACGAGTGCAATTTTCGACTGGATCGTTCCGGGTTTTCACGGTTTTCCCGGCAGAGTCAGGTCGCGCGGGCTGCGTCGTAAAGCAATTAACCATCGACAAATTGTCCGGCGCGAGCCGTGCGCGAGCCGCTCGCGAGCCGCGCGTCCGCACCGCTGACGAGTCGCATTTGCTTGGAAATTCACGCCAGGATCATTTAATCCAATAACACGGTTTTAGCGTCTTTGAGCCGCACAGCGGGTACTGCGGCCACCTCGTGCGCGGGCAAGTTTCCCACTGGGCGACCCTTGACACCTTCCCTGGACGCGTCCTCGGTACCACTCGTCTCTCCAGGTGGAAAACGTTCCCGCGTCTTAGTCTCCTTCCTATCCTATCTACATACACGTCAGCGTAACTCCTATTTATCGTAAATCGTACTCATAATAACAATAATGAAATTTTCTGTTTCAGGATCGTCTAAGAAACAACAAAACGGGAAACGATCCCGCACAGCGTACTCCAGCGCGCAGCTGGTCGAGCTCGAGAAGGAGTTCCATCGTGCCCGTTATCTCTGTCGGCCGCGTCGAATCGAAATGGCGGCGCTATTGTGCCTGACTGAGCGACAGATTAAGATCTGGTTCCAGAACCGTCGCATGAAGTACAAGAAAGAGCAGATATCGAAAGCTACCGGGTCCAGCAAGCCCGGAGGTAGCAAGAGTAACGGCAACTCCCCCGAGAAGAAATCGGGGAATGCCACCCCTATTGAATCGCCATCCTTAAACTGGTCCATTCAAAATGGAACCCACCAACAGAACCCTCTGTCCACACAGAATGCGAACAGCATCTCGTATTCGTACTCGAACGTCCAAAGCGTCGCGCAAACGATGCCCGAGGTCCACTCGAACCTCTTCAACGTCCACCAATATGGCCGACAGAGCTTCGCGATGCCAACGGTGAACCGATTTCAGCAGAACTACGTGCAGCAGGGACAGTCGTTCTTCCTCGATCAACAGCATCCGCATTCTTATCAGGCACAAGCGGAGCTGCCTGCGAATCAATACTCCCAATCTTCCAGCTACTTCCAGCAACAATTGGGCGAGCAATCCCACACTGTCTATCAAGGAAACGACTGTGCTTACAACGCTTACAATCAACAGTCGGACTGCGGCTCGCTGCTGGCGAACAATCAACAGACGTTGAAGACCAACTTGGAGAACGGCGTGCACGATAATTCGAACAATCTGTTCACGGATCTGAATATGTGGATGGACGAGAACGCTTGCGAGTTCCAATCGTCGGCATTGAACAAGAGCCTCGACGAGGTTATTCGGAACAGTGTGTGCTTGGAGTTCCAGGAACTTACCCCTGATTTAATGTCACTATAAAAGCTTGAGATTGAGCGATCCTCTGCTGCCTCTTCACCATCGTACTTTGGCGTTAAATTATTTGTTATATGTATGTGCAATATATATTAGTTTGTACATCATAGAGCCAATTATTCGTCTGAGTACTAAGAGTAGCATAAAAAATTTACATTGTACGCGAATCTGCGATCAAATTTAATCGTAACGAGATGTAATTTTGTCACATGTAAATGTCACATCGTAATTACTCGTGGAACAAAATCGAGCGTTCCGAAATCGAGACTGTAGATCATTCGTAATGTAAGAGTTAAAATGTAAAATCAGTTAGTCATACTCGTTAAGGGGCGGTCAAGTGCCAGCCGTAATTGCTGCGCGCGGAACAATGAGCGCTTACGTCACGGATCGGAGGAAATAACGGCACACGGAAGCGGTTTATGGTTGAACAGTGCCGCGTTTTCGATATTATCCTACCTGCATACCGATGCTGACTTTAAGCGAGGGTAAGCGTTAATTGTTCCATGCTTAAGAGCACTTTCGAGCGATTTGCGCGGCTAATTGCGAACGGAAGTGCTCCGGTTAAGACACTTGCCATGGATAGAAGGGTATTTTGCTCTGATAAACCGTGGACACAAGTGCCAGTATAGGATAGTCATATATAACACGCATGTAAATAATTGATAACGCGTCTACGATGTATATAATCTACTATACATATAACATCAGGATCAATTATCATCCGCGCTGATAATTAATCTCGCTCGTAGATCAAAGTATTCTTAAGTTTTATCGCGGAATAATGACGAGTGATAAACGAAAGTGCAATTCCTGTAACCGTTGATTGAAATAAAATATTTTTAGCACTCAATTCGTCCAAGTTCACTCCTCGATCGCGAACGTCGTTCGCAGAGTCGAAGGCTTCTTTCAACAAATTCCTGGCGAGGTCCGCGCGTCAATCGGCGCCGATCGACAGGAGGAGGCCGAGCGTCCAGCAGAAAGGAAAAGCAATTTCTTGCCTCGCTAATGTCGTCGAAAATGAATTTTTCACGCGGACGCGGAAGTTGCTCGACGTGGCTCGCGCGCGTGTACCGCGCGCTCGGCACCGCAATATCGCGCGCGCGGGTTACACCAACACGAGCGCGTTGCATAGTCGTGCAAGACTTGCCACGTCACCGGCACTCGGATCCGCGTCTATCTGTCAGTTTCCAGTCTCAAACAAGATGGATGGCTGGCGAATGGAAATCATGGTTGAAACCCAACCTCGAACCCTTGCATCCTTCCCTAGCCGGAGAAAGGGGAGGAAGAGAGATAGAGAGAGAGAGGATGCCAGAGGGAGGAAGCCCCACCATTCTGTTCGCGACCACCCTTATACCGAGTGAGCCACCACCGCAGCATTATTCCGCGCTTCGATCTCGTATCATCCCCTTTCGCGTCTTTTCTGCTTTAAAATACAAATACGTCGGGGAAAGGAGATCGCGGACGAGCTCCTCTTTTATTCTCAAGCTTTCGATTTAATATCTGCACTGACGGTGAGTTCCATTTTATGTTATTCAGGAACCTTTTTCTTGCTGATTTTTTAGCAGATAACGCGGAACTTTAAGTGTTACTTCTGAGACATGTAATAAATTATGCTTGATTAGCAACGCATAGGTATACATTTCAAACTTATCTATACCTGTCTTTCCCCTTTCTGCAAAAAATATATTTCCAAAAATCCTTCGAGGGCAACCATGTAAAACGATGCCACTTTTATTCGCAAAAACAAGACGCAAAGGAAACGAATGTCTCCGAAGAGAGACAAGAGGAAGTTATCCGAGCACTTTCACCGGAAACCATTCAAAGGGATCACTCGATTCGAAAGGAAGAGCCGATACAAGCGTTGCGTGGACTCGCGCGAACGCGCAGCCTGCCAATAAATACAATGGGCCGCGCGATAGCCGCGGATGTACAGCGGGATCTATGAGCATTTGAATCTGAATCGGACGTTCCTCGCTGTATCTACCCGCGGATACGATTTCGAAAGATTCCGAGCGTGATCCGGGATGAATAATGGATGGATAATATTAATAGAGGGCCGCGCGGCTGCTACTTGTATAAATGGTATATAATACAAGCACCCATCGTGGCTACGATCTCGTCCTTTCTCCCCCGCGAAGTTTCCTCGGGGATGATCGAAGGACTACGCTCGGAATCAATGGATCCAACACTTTGTCGTAGACTTCGAGAACTTGGGTATCGTTCTCGCGCGACGTTGGGCATGGATTTATCGAGTCGCTTCCGTGTGTGCAAATAATAAACGAACCTGCTAGGCGAGAGAAAAAGAGAGCGTCGACCGCAAAATATTCAGCAACTGATCACACCCCCGCGCGTCCCTAAACTACCGCGGGAACGGCGTCACGAGAAATGGGGGTTGAAGAACAGTCTGCAGCGTAACCCTTCCAACGGATTCTTAAACCGCCTGCTGGCGAGCCATAAAGGCTAAACATTAGGAGCCGCGAAGAATTTATCGAGCACGCGCGCGTGTACACCGGGGGTGGTGGTGGGTGGGTGGATGGGCGCGGAACCGTTGCGGCGCTGGGCACGATTTCGCCGGCTAAACTGTGGAAAAATTGAAATGGGCGAGGCGAAAGAATGAATAAAGATGAGGGAAACGCGAGCCGGCTGGCTGCGTGGGAGGGATGGGCTCCAGGCACGTGAACAGGGAACCCGGTTCGCCCTGGGACCAGCCTGAAAGGGGGGCGAGGCCGTGCACGCGAACGATATTAGGTAGGAACGCATGAACTTTGATATATTTCAAAGGGTGGAATCCGCTGGGCGCTAGCGGTGGAGCAGGGCCTGGCGACGCCATTTCGCGGCAAGTATGCGAACCGTACGTGATTCGCGGTGGCGTCGTCTTCTAACGAGGTATCGATTCCAATCGATCGCTGGTCCCGTGCTCCTTCTTTTTTCTCATACGAACCCGTATCCCGTCGACGAGGGCTGCGACGACATCGATGCGATCCTGGGATTACTTTGGAACGAGCTTGAAACAACATTGAAACTACTGCCGACTACTTTGGTCGAGGTGGATGACGTGGGGAGAAGTTCTTTCTCTTGGTGAATTGAATGAGTTATCGAAATCGCTGGGACGATCCTTGGGCGCGGTTAAAAACAGGAATGCCTCGCAGCAGAGGGATCGACGGGGGAAGGTTGGCAGAGGGAAGCGGAGTAAAATGTGGCCGTTAGTTCTTCCGGTCGAAGTAGGATGCATCGAAGAGTGGCCGTGGAAACGGCGCGAGAATTCGGGAGGAACGCGGGGAACAAGAACCAGTCGAAAGAAAAGAAGAGGAAAAAAAGAAAGGGCGAGAGGGAGAGAGAGAGAGAGAGAGAGAGGGAAGCGAAGCAGCGGAAGGCGGAAAACAACGGAAAATAAAGCAGCGGAAGAATCGCGTCGCAGGAAAAAGAATGAGGGCGCTGTCAGCTGGTGGAAATTATTCTGATTATGCTAATTCCGGTTCTGTTCCACTCCTTTACCCAGCCGTCCCCCAGACCTATTGCCTCCCTGCTGCTGTCTGCGCCATCTTTCATGGCTGATATTTATAATATAGGGGTGCCCGAGCAGTTTCAAACTCTTTTTGGCCCCCGCAACCCCCTCCGAACCCCTTCGTCCGACCACCATTTGGCCCTCCATCGAGACCACCCCACCGCAGCGCTCGACTGTCTTCGGGCTTTCGATAAATTTATTCATATTCCGGGCAAAATTTCGTCGCTACTCCCGAGGGAACTCGGTCACCTAAGCGGAGCTTTCGTCCCGCGGCGATCTCGAGTTTAGCCGCGATTCAACTTCGAAAATCTGATCGCCGCCTCTTTGCTGCTCGAACACCCGGTAAACAGATCTATCCTCCATCGAGGAGAAGATTCATGAAGTCGAGGGAGTTATCAATTTTTTTATTTAGTTATCACTCTCGAAGCAATGGCGGCGGTGGTTGCAGTGGTTGTGGAAGTGGTCGAGGGTGAAAGGAACAGCGTTTCTTGTTAATTTTTTTAATCCGAAGAGTCTTGCCAGATTATTCGAACAGAGAACGATAGAAATGGGTTTCTTCGAATGGAAAAAATTTTGTAGAGAGACCACCGCAGATGGGCGACCAGCTCCCTAATCTTGTTCAAGATCGTAAGTTCTCGTTTTTAATTAAAGGTGCTTTCTATTCATGCCGTAGACTGGCACGCCCACGGTAGAAGTTACGGTGCGTTATTTCGTGCTTCGCGGAAAGGATTACTCGTCTCGCGAGAAGCGAAACCCGATCGTTTTCAATTGCAAAAGCAGCCCCCGCCAGGAAATTCCCATGGAAAGGCGGACCGCAATAATCCGACACCGAATCGCAGTATTATGAACAGCCTGAAGAGGCGATCGTCGAGCACTCGTGATCCGTCGTCTTAGCAAACACCAATACGTAAATACACACTAATGCTCAAATAGCCTCGTGTTTGCTCGAGGAACAGGGGGATCGTTTTACCCTCTGTTAGCTCATCGGTAAAAAGTGACGGAGCTATGAAATATTTGCCCCCGCGTTGCGCCGTTCGTAATGCAGATCGAATGCAGATTTCACGTGAAATCAATTCGATCCACGATATACTCCATGTTCGAAAATGACGCGAACACTTTATGTCTCTAGAATTCCCAGCAATCATAATCTTACTTAACGACAATCACAAATCAGGTCGTTCGATGATCCTCCTTAATATTTCATCCCCCAAAAAATACCGCGTTCCTCTCAGCGCGATTGCAACCGAATTAAATCCACGGTCACGAGAACGGAAGAACCTCGAGCCGGGTACACCTCCGTTTCGATTCACCGCGCGCTAACGGTACACGCGCGCAGCGGATTTCCGCGCACGCGATCCGGCGAAACGAGCGCGTCGGCCCGCGGGACGCGATCGTTCACGTTACGCAGAGCCCGATGGGAGCTGCGGCGTTTTAAACAGATTTTTTTCCACACCAGCGAGAAAAATAGCCGCGAATCGTGAGGAACGGCCGCAACGTGGAACGCGTACGGTTAGAACGAGAGACGCGGCGAGGCTAGGGCTGAGAGGGAGGTCGAGGGACCGAGTGATGGATGAACGCGGGCCCGTTTCTCCGGACGAGCCGCGGCGGACTGACATGTTTATACGAAGGCTGTCTGTAAAGGTGGCCGTACCTTTGCTTTCCCGCTCCTCTTTTGTACGGTACGTCTCAAGCAAACCGCCTCGCGAGAGACCGTGGTTCACGGTTGCGTCCTCCGCCCGCTGCGCCACCGAAACGGAGAGGGTGGGTGGTGGTTTAAGCGGGAAATAATACAGTCGCGTGATTAATTAAAGGTGACGCGTTCGCCCACCTACGAAGATCGCTCTCTGTTCCCGTCTCCTTCCATTTTTCCCTCCCTCTCTCTATCTCTTTCTCCCTCGGTCTGTCGCGGATCATCCCCGCGCTCGCCATTGTCCGTCCCTCGCTGGTAACCTACATATCCATCGTCGAGGCTTGAGCGTTGATAACCGTGTTGTGATTTCTCCGATTTCGCTAGATTAATAACGTTGTTCGTAATGAGACTGTACTTACGACGGGGACGACAGAGGATGCTTGTAACGGAATAGAGGGTGGCGTGGGTGGACTCGCCGTGGAGTTTAGACAGCGCGGCTTAGGGGAATCGCGTTTGGCGACGCGGATGACGTGAATTGCTGGTAAGTTTAGCTGGGATTAGGTTCTGGGATGAGACAACTTGGTTACGCGCACGTTACTGTGGGTATCGGATACCGCGAGGGTGTCTTATCGAGATTCTCGAGACGTTTGGTGGGATGTTTCAGATCCCACGAACGTGTCCTAAGAATATACGAAACACACGTTTTGTAAGTAGTCTTCGAGGCGTACGAGATGGCCTCGAAAGTCGACTGAGGTATCATCCAGACTCTGAGAAGCGTAGGGTGCATCATCCAGGATCGCCCGATTCCCAGCGATTGGTAGCCTGGTGAAATATACGACCCAGCGGGTCGATCGTAAGTCAAACGCGACGGAGCTCTCGGTTCGGCAACTGCGTCGAACTTGGCTGCCGGGAGCCATCGTAGCGTGCGCGAATCGGCAAGAAGACGAGGAAGAAACCGTAGGAAAGAAACCGGCGGGAGACGCCTCGGAGGAACGTGGCGTGAAAAAAAGGAAAGGAGGAGGGAAAAAAAGGGAAAAGGTGAGGGCGACGCGCGGGAAAGGGGTTAAGGTAAATGGGCGCGTGGAAAAGGGGGACGAAAGAGAGGGTGGAGGCGGGTGTGACGTATGGCGTGTCGTCAGTGAGCGTCACTTAGAGTGGCGGATGAGAAAACGTCGCGGGTGCGGGGAAAGAGAACGGTGCCCGGAGTCTAAGAACCGCCAGGACCTGTCTGCGACGGTGACGGCGCATTGTTGGCAGGGAAATCAGACGAAAAGGCCCGATAACTAACCGCATAATAAATGAACTGTTCACGGGAGTGTGCTAGGCGAGCGGGTGCCCAACCTCCCCCTGTCTCTTCCGTCGCGTATCCGTTTTCACCAGTCGAGTCTCTGATGCGCCCCGGAAAGCCATCCCTTTACGTCTTCTTTCGGATTATCTGCGGAGCCGAATTCTATGGAGCCTGACATCGGTGACGTGTGACGCACGGACCATCCGCGATATGACCTGATTTTTCTACCACCGTTCGAGCTGTAACCTGGATTGAGAGTAATAGGTAAGGGGCTGATTCGCAGTTACTCCATTCGTTTTCTCGCCAATACACTCGTACACTTTGTACATTATTTGTAAATAGCGAAAAAATTCTTGAAAATTTATTTGGATATTCTAAAGAAGGCAGAAATTCTGTCTTAATTCGGAAACTCTGCACCATCACACTCAGTTCGTCCAATCTATCGCAGGAGGAAGCCCCGACTTCCCCGTTGAGCGCGTCCCGAGGAGCGAGATAACGAAGTCGAAGAAAATCGAGAGTGCAATATTCCCCGGCGAGCAGCCACGAACCACGAAACCGATATCGGCCCCTCGGAATTACTTCATTGCGCTTATCGAGCAACGGCGGTTGGAGGCGAGGGGGAAAGGGTGGGCGCAGTTGCTCTATCAGAAACTCATCCGCGGCATCGCGGTGGATGCGCAGGTGATTGATACCTGTCACTTTCTGCCGTGCTCTCCCTCATCAGCATCGACGGAGGCGTTGTCAGCGACCAACGCCGGCTACGTTGCTAATTTACTGATAAGAAACATTCAGCGCGCGACTCACCCCCCGGTGCCACCCTCCTCGACCGGGTCAATACTTATTGGTTGATATCTCGACCGCCCTCGAGTCCGATAGCGATGGGAAAGCTGGGAATTACCAGCCTTTCAGACGATGGTGAATCGAACGACGGTAATCTGCCGGGTAAAAGTAACCCCTTGTTGTCTCAGGATCGGATCGTGGACGCTTAGTCGACGCGAGAGGAGGGATATTTGAAAACACTTTGCTCTCTAAAGTACTTCTCGAGGTGCTATCCACTGGTAACGCGGAAAAACGTCTATCTATGAAGGAAAAGAAAGAAACCTGTGCAAGAAGAGGTGTAAAGAATTTGTTGTGGCAGGACGAGCATTCGACAGGGCAGATAATCGCGGGAACGTGCGCTCCACTTTCCTATCAAGGCCACGGTAAATTTATAGCGCGGCGCGCCACCGATAGGGCTGACAGCGTTGAAAGGGGAGCGAGCGAGAGAGCGGGTAATGCTCGACCAACACCGTCGATTGATCTATCGACCGATTCAGAATGGAGAGCGAGAGAGGCTCGATTAAACCTTAACGAAATCTGGTAACGAAGAGTAGATTCCGGACGAAGTGAACAAGGTCCGTTTGAATTACCATAGAATACTTAACTTATTATAATTCGACCATTTCTTTCACCTTATGGAAATAAAGAAAAAATATCGCATCAATTACGAAACCCAATCAAAACAAATTCAAACTCCCCTTCTATTGGCATTCGAAGCGAGCTTCCCCAGGATCGAAAAAAAGGGAAGAACCAAAGAGACACGAGGGGGTGGCGAACGAGGCAAGGGTGTAGCGAAAGCCGAGGCAACGGTGCTTCGATAGAGGCGGGGGTGGTAAGGACGATAAGACGGCGTGAGTAATGAGCAATGCCGCGAGTGATATCAGCGACCGAGAATGAGAGGCTTCTCACCGCCTTTAAGGGTGGGATCGACGGAGACCTCCGGGGTGCGAGACAGAGAGGTCGTTACAAATCAACTTTTATATCGGAGGAGAGGAAAAAAAAGTTCATTATTGGTTCCCCGTAAAAAGCCACAGATCCACCGTGGGGGTAACGGAATCTTCCTCCCTCGCCGTCGAGGGTGGAGGCGAGCACTTCCGGCGCGAATATGAAGCAAAGAGAAAGGGGACGGTCCCGAACGGGCTCGTCGATTCTTTTCATCGCCGCTGATAACGAATACCGCTTTCGAGTTTCGGTCAAATGAAGTATATCTGTGGAAGATGCCATGGGGAGGTTATGGGCTATCTTTAAAGATATTGGGGATGAATAAATAGTGATTGCTTAAAAGTTTCAAACGATTTAGATTAAACTATTCGAAGGATAATAGATCTTGCAAAGACGTACGAAGAACACGGTGAACAGAAATCCGATCGAAGACGAGCTCACACGGAGGAAGCTCGAAATTAGCGGTAGTCCCATGAATCTATCAGTGGCCCGCGAAGAATTATAATTGCCGACGAGGAGGGAGGAGACGCGTTTAAAAATGTTCCAGCGCCCTGTAGTCCAGCGCCCCCCAGCATCCCTGGTTTGGCGCGACGCGTGCAGCAGCCCCTGTAAATCTACGCGGTGTCGTTTCCACATCCTGTTTCACTGTTTTCCACCAAATAATTTCAGCTTCATTCTTCATTTAGCTTGGCACAAACTGCCGCAAACAACCGGGCCCACCCCGCGCGAGGCCAAGTCGGCCGCCGCTCAGAGCCGCATTTATATTAAAATACTAAGAAAAACTTCCACCACCCGGGCCACCCTCCCCACGGAATCGTTAATTTTCTGCTTCCATTCGCTTCTCGTAAATCCCCGTGCCCCGCCGCGGGAAAATAATACGAGCAGGAAATGTTGACCATTATTTTCGGGGCTCGCCTAGCGGTTTCATTAAAATTACGATTTCGATTCGGTGCCCGCCCGTGTCTTCGTCCCGCGAGAAATACTACCACTGGCTTAGAACCGTCTTTGTTCCAGCGTTTACTTCTCTATCTCTCGCGTCGATGTTCAAGATCGGATGATTCTTCGAACGATTCGAAAGTGTTCTCGATCGGTTAGAAATTCATCGAGGAGACGTTCGAGACATCGGAGGGTCGTGGGTACTCGCGGTACGTTCGTCTACTTTGCGCCAGGCAAGAAACGTCGGTCAATGGCTGGTCACCATGCACGATGAGAGTGGACTTTTCGTGAGATCCGACCGGGTGCATCATTAAGGTACCCCACACGTGATACTCTCCTACCGGGTGGACGGCGAAGAACCTGGGGGATTTTTTGCAATTACCCGGCTAAAAGAACCGGTTCCGCGATGCTCGATGGAATTAAACTTGACAAGAAATAATTTGACTACGACGGAATTCCGAGGGCAGACGCGATTTCGTTTCACGAGGGATGCATTAAGAAAATACATCGAAAAATCGAAACTCCGTAACGATCACTTGATACCGGTTAACGGAGGACCGAATAAATCGAAACGAATCGCTCGATAATGCCTGCGCAACGTGTTCCTCGAGGACACAATTAAACGGCGGACGATTTGAAGGACACACAGTGCTGCGTCTCGCGACTAGAAGCCGAAGCGAGGTAGCGGAGCTGGCTGCTCACACTACATTACGTTCCATTATCTGGCGTTCGCTTTTTCAAAAAGAATACCAGCCCGAGCGGACCGTGCATAAGCCCGTAACGGCCGCGACGCGACCTGCCGTGGAATTAAACCTCCTCTCCGTTACGCGTGACCTCGCGTCCCCGTGAGTACTCCGCGGTGTTCCTCCACCTGCGAACCACCTACGCGGGGCCACCGCCATCCGCCGCCTACCTACCGCGCCGCTTAGCCGCGTGGAACGGAATAAATACGATTGACAATGGAGAGCCGTCTTTGAGGAGACAACGAAGCGTGATTAATGATGCTCGTGGGTCGTCCGTTTCTTAAATGGGAAGAAATCGATGTTGATACTACGGTGGGCTTCTGGTTTAACAGGAGAGAGAACCAGTCCCGACTGGCGCTGTCCTACGCGTATTTGTAGTAAAACGATCTGTCTTGGATAAAAATTTATAGCCAGAGAAATGTTCGTATCACGTATTAATCATGTTACCGGGATGTCTACGGTATTTTATTCGATTATTCCCAGCGCGGTATTAAGAAGCGCGGTGTAATAAAACGGACGAGAAGGAGAAGACGCGACGCGGACGAAGAGGAGAGGAAACACGGTCGAAAAAATATAATTGAACGCGGAACGAAGGGGAAAAGAGGCGCAGATGCGGTGAGAGAGAGAGAGAGAGAGAGAGAGAGAGAGAGAGAGAGAGGAGCATCGGCAGAGAAATTACGTTCACTGGGCCATCAAGCGTCACCGAGCCACGACGGTTCGAGGATCGAACCGGCAAGAAAGCTCTCAGCCCGCAAGAAGTCTCCGGGCGGTAACGCAATCCCGGTTTATTAATTTCGTTTCAGGGGGGCCAGGGGAGGGTCGGCGAAGTTTTCGCGGAGAGGGCGTACCGAGGAGAGGGACGGGAGCACCGGCTACGCGGAGCCACGAAATCACGTATGGAGACATTAATTTCTTACTTGAAAACTTGAGACATGAATTAATAGTAGGACGGTGTTCTTCCTCCCCGCTAGGCGTGCCGGCGACAGGATTCCCTGTTATTACACCGAACATTCTACAAAATAATTTTTTCCTCCCCCTCCGCGGCCGCCCCACCCTTCGCCCTTGGACCGGCCGTTGGATAAGATTAATGAGCCCGCGGGCAAGAACTTCAATAGCGACTCGTTTCGCAAATTAATCGCGGACATTTCTTTAAAACGTATTAATAACGCGTTGTACCCTCTGCCTAGCCGGGCTTTTTCTTCGCGACGAACGTTATAAATTACGATCGCCTACTTTTCCCCCCCGGAATCTCCACTCCGGATAGTCCCCGAACGAAATACCGAAATACCAGCAGCGCGACGTTCGAAGCATTTTTCTCGAGATCGTTTAGATTTTATCAGCCATCGAGCACGACTGCTGCCACCCCTCCTCGAGAGCATCCCCTCGCGAGAGGCAACCGCAAAATTCGCGGCGGCAACCCGAGCGCGACACTGCCGCGAACGTTCCCTCGAACGGGAAGAAAAAGGGAACGGTGTCTACCTGCGGACGCAAGAAGCGCTCCTAATCTCCGATGTCAGCTCGAGGGGGTAGAAAAAAGTCGGAGAGAGTCTCGAGGGGAACCAGGCGCGGCCACGGGGATGGGAGCGCGTTCGAACGCATCGGGGGAAACATTGAAGTGCAACTAATTCGTGCTATTACCGGCTGGCAGTAGTACGGTTAACGTAATTACAAGGTGTGCTCCGCGCGCGAGTGTAGAACCGCGGCGAGGAACGGAGCAGCGCCTGGCTCCTCGCGTCCCGGTCTCTTCTTCCGAGCCGCAGAAGAATGATGATGCTACGTGCCTGTTGCTCCGCGTGGAATCGTGCGGACGCGCGGCTTGTTGGCCCGGCGTTCGAAGAGGGCCCGGGACCCACGGGGACCCACGGGGATCGGCGATGAGAGGAGCCACGGAACGTTCGAACGGCGGATCTTACCCGGCGCACTTGACTAATCGAACGTCAAACGCTAATAAGCAACCACCGATTGCCCGGGCAATTTCATTCGCCGAGGCGAAAGCGGCCCTGCCACGGCTGCTGCCCCTTCGGACTCGCTCCGCTCTTTTTTCTTACGACTTCAACCTGGTCCCCCCCCCCCCCCCCCCCCCCCGCGCGTCCCGGATTCCTTCGCCTCCCTCTGGAGTCCTTCGACGTCCGCGTTTAATATCTCCCCCCTCGTTTCCTGTTTCGTCCTCGATTCCACGGTCCTGTTGGCGATGCCTCGTGCGATTACGATCTTTCGCGGAGAATCGCCGCTGATTTTTAGTAACGGAACGAACTCACGGAGGACTCGAGGTGGTGAAAGTTTCTAAATTGTTCCATGATAAGACAGGAAAATTGTATTCATCGGTGTACGAATTCTTCTGGTGTGAACTGAGTTACTGGTGGATTTGAAAAAAATGAATAGAACGACTAGAGGTAACTAGGAACCGACTGGAAATCGGTTGAAGGGTGAAAAGGGGATGCAACGCTTTGGAGTGACAAGAAAAGGGGAGGGGGTGAAAAGCTCGGTGGCACAGACGAAGATAAGGCCGTGGAAGCAATTTAGCCGGAGTTCCGAAGCGCGATGGCCGGCCGCGAAAGAGAAATCGGCCCTTTCCGCAACAGCAGCGGCTTTCTGGGCGAAATAACAAAGCGGTGAACGCCGGTGCACGCATGTTCAGCGGCGTGTTAGCAGATAAGAACCGCGGTCTCGCGTTCCATTAAATGGATTTTAGGCGGAAATTAGGTTTGTTAACGTGCATCCCCGAGTGGAACGGCCGCTGTTCATACATGAAGGATACAATTAGAACGTTAATTAGCGTTGCAGTACGCAGCGACGCGACGCGACGCGCGTTCTGCCCGCCTATTTTCCGCGATCCCTCCGCGTTCTCGCCTCCAGTTCCTGAACGGACGAGCCGGCCGCGCGGCTATCTGATGGAAAACGACTGCACGAACGACTGACCGACTGCGAAACACGCTGTCTTACACGCGCAGATATACCCAGACGATTTTTCACCGCTCTGCTCTTCTATTACACGAAAGTAGAGTTAACCTTAATTTAGCTGGCTGAGAATTGATCGCTTGACGGAACGAAATTTTCTTCCACGTACTACCTGAATTGTTTCTCCCTAACTACCTTGAAAAATGTGTAGTTCAACCTTTCACTAGTAACTATCTGTTCAAAATATATTAAAAATGTATACGAATCTATCGAAAAGTATACGAAACAGTAATTTACGCGCGTATAACCCTGTACACGTTAAAAGATTTCCATAGAGATCGCAAGAGGCCGGTTCGCACGAACCAGGTATCGAATGAAATCCGTTTCCAGTAACTTTTCCAGCTAGAGCCGCGTGAAATCGATAATCAGCGAGCATTACCCATTCGCATTTACAACGCTCACTTATCCCCGCCGTTCGTCCTACCGTCGCCGGTGACTTTCCAATTAACCGCGTAAACGTCGCCAGCGTTCCGCAATCGAAGTTTCCCAATCGCGACGGTGTCGAGCGTGGTCGCGTAGTCGCGGGAAATCGCTCGCTTCCTGGCCACGCGCAATTACCAGTCGGCCGCGATTTCAACAGGAAACCCATGCGCGATGGAAAATCGCCGCGCGAAAGAAAACGGCGGCCTGTACCCCTCCATTTTCCATCAGCTACCGCCCGTCTCCTCCGGTCCCCTCAGTGATTATTGATAATTACGTAACGCGGAGCAGCGGTTTCAACCTTGGAAATTCCGTTACAAGAGCACCCCAGAACAAACACCGCGTTCGAGCGTGACGCCTGGGGTGGGGCGAAAAGAGAGTTTGGTCGCATTTGCAAGTAGATTATCATTCCAAGAAGAGAGAGAGAGAGAGAGAGAGAGAGAGAGAGAGAAAGAGAGAGTTCCTTCTGGCCCCCGAAAACAACTGGGCAACGTCTTTTGCCGCTGACGTTTGACAAATAAGAAACGGGGTCCAGCCGTATCATTACCCATCCTTCGCGGTGGATTCGTCCCTGGCCGTAGCCGGGGCATCCTCAAAAACTCTTTCGGCGATCTAATAACGTCGAGGACGCGCCGCCTCATTAGTCAAGTCCGAGCTGCTCACCCTCCGGCTCTCTCGCCCTATTATTACAGCCGGTCCGCGTGTAACCGGTACCACGCTACAACCTGTATACCTCTCGTCGCACGAGCGGATACCTCTATCTTCCTCGCATCGGCGAGCTCTTTCTGGTTCTTCTCTTTGCTTTTTCCACCGACGAAAGCCCGGAAGATTCCAGGTGGAAGATTGCGCGAGACGCCGCCACGATCCGATCCCGTCCTCGTTCGAACGCTCCAACGAATTCCACGCGACACCCTCTACCCTCGCGTCCTCTTCACTCATCGAGCTCCAGCGATTTAGAAATTAGCGGCAGCTTCGTATGCGTTCCATCCGTCGCGACGACTCGCGTGTACACGCTCGCGTACGCGGTAATCGATACAGTAATTGCTCGCAGAGGGAACGATGTATGCCGATCTCGCTTATATAAATTCGCAGCGTGCGTCAAATCTTCAATCACGTAACAGAGCAATTGCGGCAAGATCCCCGAAAAAGGAGGAAGCAGAGGCGCGCGGATGAAAAAAAGAGCACGGGGCAACAACGATGGAACGAGGGGACGAACGGGAAAGAGCAACGACGCGTAATCCGTAATCATAATTCAAGCCGGCTCCGTGCTACCGGTTCCGTTGTAACCGATGACTGCCGACCGGCCCCCGTGTCACGTCTCCCTCCCGTCCATCGCCTGAAATCGCAGCGGCCGCCGGAATTTTATGTAAAATCCGATGCGGCTGTTAGTTTATGCGGGCAGCATACATTGGCCGCGGTCCCACGGACGTGCCCTACGTACCAAACCCCGCCAGCGCACTTTTCCTCCCTTTCTACTATCCCGTTTTCCTTTCCCTTCGCCACCTTCGCGGAGCCGGCCGTCCGATCCCGAGGCTTCCACGATATTTCGAGCCCCGATCGCGATCAAATCCGCCTATATTCGACGGGAATCCATGATTCCCCCGTTACGTGCGCGGCTGAGATTTACGTCCGAATTTATTTCGGAGATAATAGCCTGGCTATTAAAATTGGATAACGATGTTCCTTTTCGGGGTTGAAGCGTTGCAGCTGAGATCTCTCGCATGTTGCAGGTACAACTAATAGCAATTCAAGTCGTGGAACTACTTTGGTAGCTATACTATTGAATTAAAAGAAATTGCAATTACATCTAAAAAGAAAAAAGAGAATCGTTTCCAAGAGGAACGACAAAAAACCTCCGCTAGCTCTAAATCACACGCATCGTTAAAAATTCCCCGCGATCGTTGACCGACATTCCAACACGCTCATAAGCAATGGCTGTCGCTGGATTTGCATGAAATCGAGGCGTCGTCGGCAAGTAGAAATTACGAGGCGATCGTTCGCGTCACGTAGCATTACAACGTGCGATTTAATTGTAAGCCAGGCCCGCGGCCGGGATTTTCCGCGGACAGAGTGGACGCTGGGCGGAGAAGGAAAAAAGAAAAGAGGGCAAGGGACACGGAAACGGGACAGGGAGAACGAGGTGGCAGGGGGCGAGCGACAAACGGACGAGGGAGGAGAACACCAGGGTCCCGTTCGACCACGATCTCACGGACCAGACGAGGCGACGTGACGGATGGATGGATGTGAATGCAATTGTTTAATTGGGGAAACGGTACGTGGCACGTATAGACGAAACTGCTCGAGCAGAAGCCCATCCATCACCCAGGAGTCGCCGCCGCGGGCGTCGATGCCCATTCTACGCGGCTTCTTGCGAGCCTGCCCTCTCTCGGGACGATGGACCGAGAGACAGTGGTTCGAATTGGGTATTGACGTGCGTTCGCACGCGAAAACTGCCAGGGATTCTGCGGATAGAAAAATTTTATAAGTAGAGAAGCTAACTTCGTGGTCTAATGGACACGTAGGATGAGTTTGGAGTAGAATTTGCGTTTGATATCGGTGTCGATGTCCAGTCAGTTTGGAACCTTGTTTACGAGTACGGAATATTTTGGATAGGGTCAAAAATTGAATAAAGAACGGGATAAAAAGGAGGACGAGGGAGCAAGGCCGAGGTTGCGTCGACGTTTGACATGGCCGCCGGCCACTGACAGTCCTCCTCTCCCTTTCCAATCGTCTGACAGAGCGCCGTTGAAAAATGATGCGCCGTCAGTGGCTCGGCTAAAAGTACAAAATAGTTTTTCGCTCTCGGAAAAACACGGCTTTTTGTCGGCCTCGACGACCCTGAAACCGTTCCTTCATTTTTCTCCCTCGACATTCCAGGCTTGTCGCGAGATATATATGTCTCAAACAGAAAAAAAGCACGCAGAAAAATTAACAAAACCATCGCAGAAACGAAATCTCGTGTCTTGTCTCTCGGAGTATATCAATTTAGATAGCTTTCAAATTGACCCTCGAGCAAGGCGGAAGGAGGAACAAAGGAGGCAAACTTCTCCTCGCTCTTCTCATCCCACAAATGGCACCCGGGGAACCTTTCCGGATGGACATTTAACTCATTCCCGTTAAGTACATGAAATTAATGCGGCCCCCGGACACGGTTCGCCCTGGAAGAAAAGAAATTCTATGATGGCGCGCGCTGTACGCACAGGGTGAGGGTGAATGAATCTTCTTTCTGTCTACGCGTACGATACGATTGAAAAATACTTGCCCAGCTGAAGCAGGAACGAGCTGTACAGCTCCTCGATACTTGTAATTAACGCAGTCACTTTTTAAATTCGAAAATAAAAGATTCCGCGATGCAACAAATCCTGCAGCAAGAATTCGGTGAACAGCCGCATCGGAGGGTAGCGGTAGCGGCGGGTGAGGGAGGCGGAAACGGTCACGGGCCGTGTAGAATGTGGAACGAAGGGGTTAGGAACGAGGGTAGGGGGCCAGTACGCAGTATTTCTTGCCAGGGTCCAGGCTGTAACGCTCCCTGGTCAAACAGTGTGTCGCCTTTGGTATTTATCGGGCAAGTTCTCACCTCAGGCTCATTTGTCTTTTCGCCGCGGGGAGTTGTCCAGGAGGGTTAAGCCGGTAGGTGAGAGTTTCGTAGCAGGAAAGAGAGCACGGGTCTCCTTCGCGATGAGATACCAGTGAAACTGGCCACTGGACTCCCAGCGTCCCGTATTTCTCGGTCACGACGACCGTTGCGCGAGGCGTTCGGACGATGATCGTCGCTATGATAACCCGTGACAAGGGTCGGCCAGGACGAGAGGGCGCTCGGTATTTGTCGCGAGCTCTACGTTTCGCATACGGAGGAGAAATGCTGAACAGAGAATCGTATCAATTCAGGTGGCAGCTTATCGGAGGCGAGCTCGAGCGCGCATGCAAAGCGCGCTTCCCTGTTTTTTCTAAGGTTTCGTCGCGCTTAGACGTATCTCGCGCGCATAATGCACGCTCGGCCACGAATGGAAGGGAAAAAAAAGAAAGAAAAGAAAAGGAGATTACGCGGCACGGCCACGGACGTTATTAATGACACGCGCACCGGCCGCATAATATTCATTACCACAAATAGTTGATTATGTACGTTGGCTCATATTTTACCAGCGGCCCGACAAAGGACGTTGCTACGCGGCGGAGGCCATGACGAATTAATCTACTGATTAAAGCAATCCCCCTTGACACCACTGGCTGCTACCACACATTTAATACGTCACCGGGAATCAAATCTCGTCCGCCCTTGCCCGATTTTTTGCCCGGTGCACGCGGAACGGGGAACCTCTTCTTCTTCTCCGCCGCGTCCGCTACGCGAATTCCACCGCCTCGCCTCGCTTCTCGCGCCACGTCTCGTTAACCAACCGAGAGCGGGTACGCACCGGGCCGCGGCGTTATCGCCATTAACTCGTCGATTCCACCTCGCGGTGGGTAGAACGCCGGATAGATTTTCCCGAGCGTGGAATGTTGATACCGAGCACGCTGATGGCGATGCGCAACCTTTGATCGGTGGGAGAGAAATGGCGGCCGATGATGACCAGGATGCGTGAGCGAACGTCAGAGGTGAACGCCGTGATTCTACGGATTCACCTGGGTACGGGTTGCCTTTACCACCTATCGGACGTCTGCTTAGGCCTTTGAAGAATCGTACGCTCGTTGCTCGACGGCCGGCGCGGAGATCTCGTTGCGATTTAATTTTACGCTTTGAACGCCGTTTCGATGATTTATGAAACGCGACGAGCACGGAGGAGCTTGCGAAACCTGGAAGAAAGGTCGAGGAGGGTTACGAGCTTTCGAGGTGAAACTCTTTCTCGACATCAGTCATCCGACGTGGATCCTGTACGTGGATCTCTGACCCGCTGCATCCCCCGGTTCGTCCATCGCGATGCGTGCGCGATCGAGATTCAAAGCCCACCGATTATAACGATTCGCGCGCCGAAGACAAACACACGGAGGGAGAGGAAGAAACGTTAACAAATCGGTTTTAAATGAATCGTCCGCAGCGGGCACAAGACAGAATCAGGCGGGCGGACCGGCCGCGAAACGTCCGTTTTATTAAGACGCCCAGCGGGATAACATATTACAATCCGCGTAACAGATTCCGTCAATGTTTATAGCCGGCGAGATTTCATCCATCACCATTTTTCAGCATATCTGCGATCATCCATCACGAACGCTCCGGAATCCCGGGGTGGGCCTGACGGCGCGATGTCTGCCCACAACTACTAACTGCTAACAACTTGTTCCTGTTGACACTATCGAAAGCGTAACCTCTTATAGATGATCATGCGCGATTTATCTCGCGACCCGATCGCGATTGTCCACGGGAAACGGACAACGGCCCGGCGCGGTGAAAGAAACGCGTACGAATCGGTATCCCGTCGCGCGATAAAAACGTGGAAACTCTCCGTCGGTGCTGGTTTTTCGGAACGCTGCGCCCCGCGAATAACGCACCGTCGATGGCTCGTTTTGTCCTCGACGAGGCGTAGAATAGATTCGATGCTCGAATTTAACGAAAATTTTTTAATTTCCCTTCAACGAACCGAGCATTTTCAATCCACCTAAACAACCAACCGAAATGTTATTAATTCCAAATCGAATTAACGATCATCATCGTGCGAACCGTCGCAACTATCTCGCTCGTATCAAATTGAAAGCATCGACGAAAACGAACGACATTAAAAAAAACGTGGGGGGACCAGGGTGACACCCATTTCGCTATCCAGGTGAAATCAGACGGGAATTCGTCGGTTTCCGCGATTAGGCGCGATCGTTAACGCCACGGCGGGCGACGTGTTCGAGGATCTCGACGCGGGCGAAGGTGATGCGGGGCAGGGTGGCCAGAAAGGAGTGGAAAGGCGAGTCGGAAGCGGTGTCCTTAAAGCTCCACCGCGAGAAAGGAAGCGCGTGCACGCGAACGCGCACTTAGCGTCACGAATTGATATCGAGTCGTGGGTCACGTGACTGGAAACATCAAACCTGGACGAGGTGTACGGTTCGTATCGGGGTTGCCTCTGGAAGCCGATTGGTCGCCCCGGCGATTCGCCTAGCGTATCACGTGGCACGCCTTCTGGTCACGCGAGTGCTCTTTGTTTCAACTTCGAAACGGGGGTAAAAAGTTTCGCGCCCTCGACCGCCCCGCACGAACCCACGCGGGGGGTGGCCCGATCAATTTACCCGCCAAGTTGGCGATTATCGAATTTTTGGTCAATTCGCTGGATGCTTTAAGGGTAACACGGTTTTCTACTTATCCGTTGCTGGAATTGCTCCTCTGCTTCGACGAGGTAGTTCGTCGTGGCCAACCCCTTTCGAAGAAAAGCAGTTTTTTCAAGTTTCATTCGATCGAGGTCGAGCGACTCAAAGACATCCCCCTCGTCGTTCGTTGAACGGCAGGAACGTTGCTCCGCGGACCTTGTTATTATCGCTATCTCGTGATCGAGTGCGCGTTGGTTGGTCCTCGATGGGCTAAAATTGCTCGAATAACAAGCAGCGTGGCTCGTTTCCGTGGCCCAATAGGTTTCGACGTACGCAACAACCTCGGGACGATAGCCGCGTAATTATATAGCGACCAACGAACCACCCCGACGACGCGATGTGTGCGTTACACGCGTGATCCCGAAAGGGAGATATCAGGGACGCGACTGGCTCGCGATTCGAGATAACCAGCGAACCACCGTTGACAGCTCGACTTTATATCGATCGTATATCTAGCCTTTCATCCTCGAATTTACTCGATTCCCTTAATACCACGTGCAGCGTAGACAAATATTTAAACGAACGTCCTGCACAATTTTTATTTAGGAAATTGTTGTGTATTACGAATAATTCTATCGATACACGAAAACGAAAGATGCTACACTGGTTTCAGATCTCGATCGTGAGACCAGCATCTGCTCGAAACCGCTCATCACAAGAACCTAAGTTGAACCAGTCGATTCGCGCAGGTTTGGGATGCTCTCGACGCGGTTCTACAACGGACGATTCCCATCAGGGCAGATGTCTTCATTTTTCTGGCCAAAGGCTATTCTCGTATCGACGTTATAATCACGATTTTGGTCGCTGAACGACTGCGAATTTTTAATGCGCGCATCTGCCCCTTGATTGTATAATCACCAGGTTATAAACCGGCCGGGAGCACGTATCATCACGATCCCGGCGCGCACTTAACTCGTACCAACGGCGACGAGTCTGAAGGGTTGAAAAAAAATTTCGAACTCTCTCGAACCATCTACATTCTTTCATTAAACGTAATGCTGATGTCCGTCCCGGCTTTACACGTACGATACCAAGTCGAACAACAAAAGTTGAAATATAAAGGGCGACCATCCGAAGAAGGAGAGGACGAAATCCAGCAAACCTGAAGCAACGAGGACGATAACAGAGAGATCGCTGACGGGCATGGCCGTTGAGAAACGATACGTTTCTCGCGAGGAGAGCTCTCGCACGGGCAAAGTGGAAGTTATCTCTCCTGGCGGGCTAATAGAATAGCTCGGATGGCGCGCCTCCGAGGGGGTGGGTGGAGGTACGGGTTCTCGCGGGCGTGGAGGACCGGCTGGAGGCTTCTCCGCGGCGGTTTCCCGTCCCCGTTTCGCGGCATTCGAATTGCAAATACCAGAATGTTTGCATGTTATTGTCACCGCATCGGTACCCGGAGGGGACAACCGGAGAAGCGGCGCGCAGAAAGAGCAGCCGGCTGGGGGGATGATGGAGGGCGGCGGAGGGAAGGCGAAGAAGAGGCGCAGAGGAGGAGGAAGAACTCCTCGAGAGGAAATGGAGAGGAACCGACTCAAGTCTCAGATAAAGACGAATAAAAATAAGCGAGCGAGCGGAGAGATAGAGGGTGCAGGATGGAGACGGCGTTTCCTGCCCGAGGAACATTAGCGCCCTCGATACTCACCCCCCGAACCCACCCACGCTTTCGCCGAGGGGCCACGTTCCTCTGCCCAGGCGTTCGCTTCTCTGCGCTACCACCGCGTGACAGACGGGTGGCCACCCCCTCGATTCTCAGCTTGTCCTTCCACTTTTTCTCCCTTATTTAACCTTTCGACGAGCGACAGACAGAATTTCGAAGCACTGCGAATCTTGTATTACTAACGAATAGCATTTTCTTCGCGTTCGAATGTAAAAATATGGCGGGCCACCTTTCTAGAACGCATAAATTCAATGGCCTACCGTTTGACGAGCATCAAAAGGGAGCAGGAGAGGGTGTCGACCAAGGAAACCGGATGTCTCGCGAGATCCAGTCGCGCGATTTGTTTCGCTGTTGCTCGTAGCCAAGTTATAAACTTCCCCCTATCTACCGGCGTAGATACGTCTCCCGTGTTTGCCTGGGGAGCGTTTATCGCGCGATTCCATATTGAAAAGCGCGGAAGGATCCCGCGCGGAGTCCCTTTCAACTTCTTCGCGACCATTTATTGGGAGATCTAGATGCCACCGTCGAACGCAGACTGGTGTTCGTTTTTTATGGCACCCAGCTTATGGTATTCGATCATGGGAATCTTAAAGTTAACGTCGAAAATCGAGTCCTCCTCGTTCAGCGTTATTCGTATCGGCCTTGAATCACTGGCGAACGTAGCGTAATAGTCATTCGAAGAAATCTATCGAACCAACCTCTCGTCGAGCGAGCGAACCACCAAGAGACTGAACGAAGTTTTCTTCTCAAGAAACTTCAACGAAACACCTCCCGATCCCACGTTGATCGCGCGAGGAGGACGCTGCGAGGAAAACGCGGCGGATATCTGGCGTCTGTCCCTATTACGGCGGCCATTTCGCTGGACCCCGGACATGACGGTCGCCGCATTACGATAATACAGCCTAATAATAGAGTGGCCGCGAAACGAGGAAGACCAAAACGGCGGGACAAAGACGGAGGTAGCGACGTTGTCGTGGTGGAAGAGAGCCGTACGATTGGACGCCCCGGGCCCGTAATTGCGGCCGTACCGGATGATTATTGGTGGCGCTGAGGCCCCGATCACGATCGAGACTCGCAAGCACCGTGTATATATCCCGGACTCGATCGTTCCTCTACCATCGTCCCTTTCCAAGCCGTACACCACCGGCTAAACACACCCATTACACTGAAAATGCGACTTTGATGATTGGGTGCGAGCCTCTCCTTCGCGTGTTGTCGCTCGCCTCTTACCTACGCTCCTTGGACCGCTCCGCGTAGATGATGATTCCTCCTCGCTGGACGTGGGAGGGCCCACGGTGAATTGTTTCACCATCCCGGTGGTACGGCATTCCCCTCGCCGCTTTTTTCCTTCGTGATGTAATATCGTTGGATCATTGGTTAGCGATGGAAGGTGGAGGATCGAGCCTCGTCGAGCTGGCCTCGGTTGATGAGCTAGCGTTTTGTGTCCTGCGTCGTTCGTCCAGCTGTAAACAATAGAGATAGCGTTCGTTGATCGATTTGTTTAAATTATTAGACGAGATCGACAGAAGCTACCAAGAAGAGTGCGAGCATTCGCGGGGGATTTTAAGATTCTAGCGTTGGTTCAGGGGACCAGTTGTCCCGGGATTCTGGTTTTATCGCGGGTCGCATGGCAGCGCGCGGTCAACTTGCAATTAATTTCAATTATAAAAATATTATTGCCCTTTATGGCTCCGGCAGGTGCTTCGCGGTCAGAGGTCGGCTTTTTGCCCGGGCTACACTCGCGGCTTCCGCGTCTCTTCTCCCGAGAGCACGCTCGAGACCCCGTTCTCGTTCCTGAGATTAATTTCGCGCGGTCCGCTCTTGGAGGAAACGGACATTTTATGAGCATGCATGTCCTTTTACGGGTATGTTTCCACGACCAGAGAATGGTCGTTTCGTGATTCGCCGCAGACCGTTGAAAGTGGCATAGCTATAATTACTAGTTAACCAGTTAACTGAACTTGATTTCTTTAACAAAAAATAATCAATTCAATCCCTATAAGTAACATTTCATATGGACCATGTATCTGTATATACAAAATAAAAAAATTTCTCGAGATAGGTCAGCAAGCAATTCCATTTAGCTACCATTTTCCTCTCCTTATCGACGCAAAGTAGTCGAGTAAAAAGCAGCGTCGGAAATCTGCGGAATATTATACACCCTCGTCCATTTCAATTCATTACAACCCTTTCGCGGGAGCGCCTTAAAACAATCTACGGCCCCGATCATCCCCGCGGCGACCCTCGACGGGAAGCCCTGCTCGCAGTTACGTTTTTTCCTCCTCTACGCGGTTCCATTGGCGAAACGGACGATAGCAAGCCGGCAAATTAGCCGGTTAAAGTCCGTTCGCTACAATCGCGCCGGTTTTCCAGCGTGCCGCGGGCGTTACATCGATCCCATTGTCGTCGAAAGACGGCCGCACGGCCGGGCGAAGAAAAAGGCGGCATTGTTCCGGGGCTAATAGTCCGTTAATTCCCCGGGCGTACATTGTGCGCGCGATATCCCAGCCGCGGCTCTGGGGATCGGTTAAATCGAATCATAAAAGAATCATAATTAACCGGTCTTTTGTTGCCGCTGAGGAGCGAGGACGGGGGCGAGGAAAGCAGCGCGGGCCGCGCGCTCTGCACACCCTCGCGCGCTTCTACGCGGCCAAATTGCCGCTTCCGACTCTCGCCTGGCCCCGGTAATTTTGAATAATTCCTCGCGCGCCGGTCACCGCGTCGGATGTACATTTATAATCATAAACGGATCGTTCCAGCTGGAGCTACGTTTCCACGGAGTGACAAACCTTCGAGTTGTTATGGTTCTTTCGATATTTAGTCTTAATATTCACCCACTTGCTTCATCATCGCGTTCACGTCTTTTCTTTCAATCGTTTTCTTTTTATCGCGAGAATTTTTAATTATTATGAGAGAAAGAAGTAAGAGGGTATCGCGTCGAGAACCCCTTTGGCGCCTCCTTAATTCGTTAATCTGCCGGTTAGAAACACTCGCCAGGCTGATCCTGATTCACGTCCGGATCATTGCGGGCGATTTACCGAACGGTGATTTATCGTAACCACCGGAGACCAGACTCGAGCAATAAACCCGAGCAGCGTCTAAATCCCTATTTTACTTACCGACCAGTCGCGAGGAAACAGAACGAGGAGGGTAGGCGGGGGATGGAAATCCGGGCGTGTACTAAATTTAAAAGTAAAACCTCCGCCTTTGTTGCCGGATCCCCGCGCTGAAAGAGAACGTTGTTCTGCTCCTTCGAGCCATTCAACAGATTTAAATGGACCCCGAGTCCCGCGACCGCGCTCTCCTCTTTTGGTTGTTTTAAAATACAGACGCTCCGCGGGTTCAACGATACGTACCTCGGATTTATTTCGATCGAGCTCGTTCTCTGCCACTCTTCTTTTGCTCGTTTGGATGGTTTCCTCCCTTTTTTTCTTTTTCCTTCTTTTTTGGCGCAGCGGCAGAATAGATTCGTAGGTAGTCTAGTCGCGATATGGACGGTGGAGCAGAGTATCGTTCCAACGTTTGGCCACTGGATAGCTTCGAAGGTTGTTCGTGTTTTTTCTGCACGATTCTACGTTGCTGAGTTCGTAAGAGAATTTGACAATTTTGCTTTTACATTCACTCGATTCCAAACGCTCCATTTATCAAAATTAGGGGATGAAAGTTTCTTCTCTGCGCTGCTCTTATGTATTACATTATCAGAAGCATCGTTTATGAATAATTCTAAGCTACTACCACGATTTTTAAGACTCGAGCAAGCACGCTACTTTCGCAGCAGATCCTCCGGTTACGTTTAACTATACATCCCTTACGGAAGTGTGGGCGGATCGGCCAAAACGCGGGCCCCAAATACATTATCCTAATGAATTAGAAGTCGGCCGAGCCGATTCGAGACGCGGCCGAAGTTCAATTAACTTTAAGAATCAGGTGACATATTTAATTTCCTTGGAATAATGAGAGTGGGGCCGCGTGGAAGGGTGAGCCGGGCGAGATACAGCCGGCTTGAGTGCCGGAAGAAGGCACCCGGTCCTTCGCCGCAGCTCCGTGCTAGCTCGAGAGAGAGAGAAAGAGAGGAATAGAGAGAGAGAGAGAGAGAGAGAGAGAGCCGTCTCGAACTTATCGCCCCGCACGAACCAGCCCTGTGAGACTTATTTAGAAAATGGAAAACGTTCCCGTTAATCGAGCGGTCGCGCCGTGCCATCGTTGTTACTTCGTCGAACCGGCTTCGTCTTGCACGCAAAAATTTCAGATCAAAGCTCATAATCTCGACCGCGTCGGAACTTTATTAAAATGGGTAGCTGGTAGAAAAATGTTTCGTTCCACGAAACAATGAAACTCTCGACGGCGTTCCGTTCGCGCGCACCCGCAAAAAGGGACAGCATCGCCGGTTAAAACTCACGGCGGAAAGTCATAGTGGTTTTTAGCCCCGGGTGGGAGTTCGAGTCGCAGGGTTTTTTTGTGGGACGATTAGTCGCGGGAGAGAAGCAACACGGCCGTAACGGCTGGATCCGCTGTCACAGCAGGATTTTGTCAGGAAGCTTTTATCCCTTCGCAAGGAGTAAATCGTGCGGTCGCCGCGTACATCTATTTGTCACTCGGACCGCCTCGTGGACGTCACGGAGCGGGGAAAGGCAACGGACGTGGCCTTATCCACCGTGAGGCTCGCCCGCGCCCACCCCGCCGCCCCCTGGGGGCCACTCGATCTTTCCTCCTGTGGTCGATCCTCCGGGCCAGAGGAATAGGTAACCTTTCGTTAAAGAGGTAATTTGTGCAACGCACGCGGTGGCCGAGAGCAAACCAAACCAAAGATTAATGCACTACACTTACTGGGGCAATTTGCGCCAAGTGTCGGACCCTAGACCTGCCCTGTATACCTCCCGGGTAGATTTGTTCCAGGGCGGCGTTCTCGCGGGGAGATCCCTCTCTTTTCTAGCAGCCACCCCTGAGAGGGATCCCACGGAACGAGGAACGATAACACTCGCTGGATCCGTCGATGGATCCGTCATTGATCTAGCGCGCTTGAAAATGTGTACGAGACTACGAAATAAGTTGAATTCTCGTGGAATTAAAATCAAATGAACGGATGAGCTTAAGAAAAAATAAACTTATATGAAGATCCACCATCTTATTAGTACTGTGAATCGTTCGTTCTCGTTTCAGAGGTTGGTAGAAACAATTAACAAGGATACCCGTCTAGGAACCAATACCAATACGTTTAAATAGTTAAAACAGTACTTCCAGACGCGCGATTTCTATCGAGACAAGTCGTTCGCAGGACAAAACATCGTCTAAAATATTTTCTAAGCGCGTGCACCGAATCGACGGAGGGTGCGGCGGGACGGAGAGGAAGCCGCGTGGCGGATGAACGAGGACGGTCGGTGCAGAAAGACAGAGCAGGGCCCCTGGTTGAACGGGAGTGGCAGTTCTTGCGATTAGCGAGCGACTAGGGGGAAGCTCCGGCACCGGAGTCTGAGGTTTTAATTAAGCATTCACTGCGGATGATATCGCATGCCTCTTTATACTTCATAGCGGCCAGATGTTGCTACGAGGACCAACCTCGCCTTAGGTCCTCCGTGCCGTGCCGCCGCGCGACGGAAGGAACGTCGCTATTTCGTTTTAATTATGCATGTTTAATTTGCTTATATCCGGCCCGGGGCTGATACGGGCACAGCCGAGACGTTTCTGGCCGAGTTTCGCCGCAGTTTCCACTCGCCGCCACCCTTCGAGGAGATTTCGCGTGACCTGACGCCTGCTGCTGTCTGCCGCGTACCCTCTCGAGGGAATTTGCGTCTCGCGCGCTTCAGAAACTCCGTGTAGCGACAGAAAAATGTGTAACGCAACGTGTACGACTGTCGAGAAGATCGTTCTGTTTCGATAATAATCGTCGAACTGTGTAAAGTGCGAGCATCGCTCGAGAGGGTGGGAAAGGAGTGACTTTATTTGGAGTCTCTAACGAGTTCGCCTTCGCTTCGGACGAGAGGAAGGAAAAAATTCGAAGGGTCTGCAGGGAGTCGTGTTTCGTGAACGAAGGACAAAAGCCACCCTTGCGGGGAGGGCTCGTTTCGGTGGTCCGGTGATTGACAGATCGAGCCCCATGCTAAAATGGCGACGAGAGACGGTTTATTTTTAATGGCGGATGCGACCAACGTAGGGTGTGCTGCTTTCTGGGACCATGCTCTCGGGTAAGACGAAACGAAGTTCCCGTTTCCGGTTGCGATGGCTCGTAAAGACATCGTAGATAATTGATTACCGATTTTCGACCATTCAACCCTTTCCAGTAGACAAAATTTGTAACCTTGCGTGAGTATTAATCGCAAGATGAACGAAACGAAGACGAAATCTGTCGAGGATCTGGCGACCTAAAAGCATATTGAAAGAGGGTGCTAAGACGGAGTATACGCGACTTTCTTCGTGGCGCTCGGTAGCCTATATATTAGCCGCATCTTCGTGGAAGGGGTGGCGATGTCAATATATATGCAAACGCCGACATAACGATCTATCGGTACGTAAATATATAAGGGGGTGCGAGAGGCGAGGTGGAAGGCGTCGAGAAAAAGAAAGCGAGGGACGGTGGGACGGAGTTCGCGCGGAGCTGAGAAAACGGGGTGGACGAGCAGAAGCGGTGGCGAGGGGTGGAAGAAAGAGAGGGAAGAAAGTCGAAGCTTAATATAAAACTTCATTTCGCAATCGGTGGCAGCCGGAGGAAACGGAGAGAACTGACATACAGAAATTCCAGTATCGTAAAAAGGGGCCTCGGCTGGAATCTCCCATTTTTCTAGTATTAAGCTTGCCCGAGATAAGATAAGCGTGAACGTTCGTGGATTCGAGCACGCGGCGCTGCCGCAAAAAAGGACGGGGAATTTCCTCGATCCGAGAAGAAGAACCGGGACGATGTCGATGAAACCTCTGAGGAAGAACGCGAGAGCAATGAACAATATTCGTGGTTATTTTTTATTGCTCGAGAAGCTTATATTCGAGAGACGAAAAAGTCTGCTTGCAAGCTTAAGGAAGAAAGTGTATTGCGAAGAAGTTATTGACTCCAGTTTCTAATCTAATAATTAGAATCACAGCGACAAAGTTACCTCGTTCACTTCATTCCACTCTTAGAAACAATTCATCCAAAGCAACGCGGAGAATGGAAATTCCAATTCTATCGATCGAAAGAAGAAAAATCTGCGGAGTCCTCGAGAGGACTCGAGTATCCACCACCCCTTTGCATCTCCAGCCATATTCCTCCGTCGAGAAACTTTTCGTTCGTATATTTCGAGCATCTTTCCTATGTTCCTCCGCGGCGCGGCTGAAAGAAGGGGGTTGAAGCGGGGCGGCACGGTGGCGCGCGCGCGATGAAATTTTTAATAAATAGCGGAGTCGATATGAAGTATAGGACTTTGACATATCATGTGTCTGTAATGTATAGTTAAATCTGGCGGCAGATGTGGCGGTAGCTCGCCTCCTCCCTCTCGCGCTCTCTCGCACCCGTTCTCCACTCGGAGCCATCCGCGCCCTCGTTTGCGTTTGCCACTCGCCTGTCGCCCTTCCCATCCCTCTCTCTCTCTCTCTCTCTCTCTCTCAATCTGTCTCTCTCTTTCTATCGTATTTGTCCTCTCGAAAATTTTCGATTCTAACTCTACGCTACGAGTCGATAGTGCACGGAATCGCGTGTCTACACTGAGAAGGATTTTTTCACTCGCTTGCTCGGATATGAAATATATTAATAACGTACGATGAAAATTGATTTCACAAGACCGAACCAAAACGAAATTTCATTCCCCATGCAACTGTCCATCCATCAGTTTTTTTTTCTATCGATTTCCTGCAACAAAAGATCCCGTTCTCACCCCTGAATGATGTGCAATACGTATCGAACCTGCCCAGCGAAAAGCTCACTGTTCTACTGCATCTTAAATACATCAAAAGAAGAAAAGAGGAACACGCACGCGATTCGTCTATGTTTCAGGGTGTACCGCGCAAAAGGAGGGTAGCGATGCGAATTTTTTGCCCGGTGGTAAAAGCGGTCGGAAAGTTTTCGATCAAACCGGCTGTCTAAATGAGAGCTTCTCCACAAAGCGGATCAGGGTAATCTGTCATCAAAACTGCCCCATGGCAAGTCGTCGTAACACCAGCCGGCGCATCCAGCACCCGGAAACCGTTGCGACTACCTCGCATCCAATGTTTCATCCCCGAACCCGCTGCAGTATTTACTACCCCCGTAAAATTTACAACTCGACAAACAGAATACGATACAACGAGATCTGTCTCCCATAAGAGAATCGCGATTTCCCTTCGTTTTCACCAAGCGAACGATAAAGCACCGAAGGAAGAGCAGAACAAAATGTCCAAGTGAAACCCTTCACCAACCACAATCGAACCATCCATGCCCATCCATCCAAGAACGAGAGATCTTTACCTTCTCTGGGAGCGTTCCTCCCGCGGGAAGTGGAACCGCGTAGCCGAGCACGTGAGAACTTCCCCTCCACGTGGCGTGTCGTCGGAAGCGGCGCGCTCGCGCGTCCCGCCCACAGTTGCGCCGGAATCCATGACCGCCCAAGTCGGCCTCGTGCTCGTGGGGCGAGCCGTACAGGAGGAGAGAGTCTGCTGGGCGCACTGGTGGCGCGCCGCGTCGCGGCCCAGCAGAGAGCGCAGAGCGGACGGGTCCGCTCGTCCTCGCAGCTTCGTACCCTGCCGGTTCACCGTGCCCTCAGACGGACGCGAAACGTCCAGCCCGCCTACGACGCCGGAGGGCTGTGCCTCGGCCGCCGCGATACCGCCGCCCCATTGGTCGACTCGTTCTACTAGCGGCTGGTCACGTGACTCTCCCAGTGGCACGCACATCGAGGAAGAGGAAGAGAGAGAGAGAGAGGGAGAGGGCGAGAGGCAACCGCGACGCCGAAGCGCGGAGTGACGCGAACCCCGACGCCGCCGCCGGGGCCGGGGCCCCACTACCGCCACGGAGGAAACGAGATAGCAGTAACAACAGAGACACGCCACCGGGAACACTGGAGAAGCGAAAAAGACCGCGGCGTGGAATTCGTCAGGGTGCCGGAGTGCTCGAGTGGAAGTCACCGCTCGAGAGTCTCTCTCTTCTTCGTCTTCTGCCGACCTCCTCTTCTTCCTCTTCCTCCTCCTCGTCCCCTTCTCCTTCCCTCGGCCGTGGTGCACCCAGTGCTTCCGCCACCATCGAGCTGGGTCCTCGTCCCCTTTCCCACATCGCCGTCTTTTTCTATCTCTCTCTCTCTCTCTCTCTCTCTCTCTCTCTCTCTCTCTCTCTCTCTCTCTGTCTCTCTCTTTCTCTCTCGCTCTTCTTGTCTCTGTTTCTCTTCCCAGTTAGCTCGCCTCTCCGACGTCGCCCTTCTCGTACCACCTCCACCTCCATCTCTTTCTCCTCCTCCTCTGCCACATCACTCGGCAAGTGTACATCGCGATCGCTGGCTCGCCTGCCTAGCCAGCCTGCCTGCCTGGGTTCCGGCCGATCGGAACGCTCCTGGTAGCCGCGGCGTACGCGATCCCGGTGCGCGCCACTCTCTCGTGCCGATCTCGCGCGACCGTCCATCGATCCACCGATCTCTGTGAAAGTGCTTCCGCGTTGTGGCCCGGCCGCGGGACTCGTCTGTGGTACGGTGGTAGCCCCTGGGCCTCTGTGTTTTTCTGTGCGCGCTCGTGCTTCGCTCCAGTGAACTGCGTAGAGATGACCCGGTGAATACGCTCAAGTGGGTCCAGCTGTCGGTCGCTGGTGCACCGCTGCTGCTACTACCGTTTTCCCTCGAGAGTGACCCCGCGACTATGACTCGCGGTGCGCACCCGACACGCGGTGCGACACGCGATCCTTTTCAATTTCTGTGAGATCTGCTTCTCGCGTTCTACACCCCCCTCTCGATGACGCTGGCTTCCAAACTCTGACTACCACCTACGACACGCGCAACCAGATCGTGACTCAACCGTGAACGAGCGACGAGAACGAGGGCGTTCATCGTCCCATGCGCGGCAAGCAACAACCTCTGTCGCACCAGGTAGAAAACCGCGAAGCCCCGTCGCAGCTAGCCGGAAGGCACCTCGAGGCGTTGGTCCACGCGGGCAAGGAGGTCGCGAGCGTGAAGACGAGGCCGACGACACCCGTCCTGGCGAACGACGGAGGGGGTGGCTTCTGGCTGGCCACGGTGGCCGCGGGGGCAGGTGCCCCGGCCGGGCTGCCCCCGCACGGGACCCGTCATCCAGCCATGGACCCAACATGCGGCTCCGCGGAGACCGGCTTCATCAACAGCCAGCCCTCCATGGCGGAGTTCATGACCGCGTTGCCGCAACTAGCAGGCGACGCTGCCCTCCAGCATTCCCCGGGAACCGGAGGATCCATCAGCCCTGGTTCCCACCATCCTGGCTACCACGCGATGATGGACCCTCACGGGGTCGCAGATCCGTCCGTCAACGTGCCAGAGTACCCGTGGATGAAGGAGAAGAAGACCACCAGGAAGAGCAACCAGCAAGGTAAGCGGCAGCGACTTGACGAGAGGTTGAAGTGGATAAGACGGAAGTTTTCTTTTGGAGAACGGGAGGTTCAGTGGTTAGATTATAGGTCGGTTGTAAAGTGGGGATTCGATTGCTCTTCGTCGTTTCAGTCGCGTTATTAATTGCGAGGGACCCCACAGGACAATTCAAGGGTTCGTTTCGTTCAACCCGCGCCGTGGGGGGTGAAACGACGAACGTTTGAGTCAATTAACGCGGGCCGTATCCGTGGACGATTATCGTTGCTACACCGCACGATTTTACAACCCTTTCACGTAGCTCTAATGGTTATAGGAATCGGCCTGCGCCACGACTGGGAAAGAGCTCTAATTATTCTCAACACTCCTATTCAGAGCCCATCACGCCTGTCCGATACCAATTTGAGCGATCCTCCGCGGTAACTCGGTAGGTGAAAAACAAACCGACGAAACCGAAAATTACCCCTTTTACGTATCAACAAACGCATCGTTGTTCAACACGAGGCATTCATTGAGAAAAGATCCGTGATCCGTCATTCATCAACATCTATCAACCTCCTATTCATCTGACAGGACATCTAATCGTTTGCAATCGTAGAACATAAATCAATTACAGGCAAGAACGCGTAAACACACGCGTGAATTGTCCTTAAACTGCTTCTTCCACCGCTGACCACCCTCGACGAACCTCCGATCGAACTACCAAACTACCCCTTCTGCACCATGTAAATTACATTATCGCGGGAGAATTCGTCGAACGATTCGTTCGTTTCATTCACGAAACAGAAACTATCGTCGTCCAAGTCAATGGACACCAGGATGCACCCGTGCACGGGTTCGCAGAGAACGCAGGGTCGCGTCCAGGCCCTCCGCAGGGTGCCCGTTGTCCGTCGGCTAATGACAGTCCGCAGCCACTCCTTTTCCTCGACGGAGGAGCATCTGGGCCTCGTCACGTGCGAAAACCGCGCGTTTCCCAAAGCATTGGTAAACATTCGCCGGCAAATTATGATGTTTCCGCCAGCGGTGCGTGAGCCAGCCGCTGACAATCGATAGACCGATGGCCAACACATGCGGGCGCACCGGAACCCTTTCAATGACGATGAATTATTGTCTTCCGGGGACGGATCGCGTTCACCGGTCGCGTACAATCCGGGATCCGGTGTCTTCGACCGACCGCAAGGACCCTGTTCCACGTTCGTTCTGGTTTGCACCCAGAATTCACGTCGATTAGCTTTTCGGTTTCTGACGCGTGGTTTCCGTGCATTCGCAGGGGTGGTAACGACAAGCTCGCGTTTGCTTACGGTCACAGGAGACCACCCTCGCAGTTGGAATTCCATTTAAGATTTCATACGAGAGAGAAACTCGTTCAAGAGGCTGCTCGAGGCTGAACGCAATTTCCTGCCGGCAGGAAGCGACGCGTCGTCCTCGAATTGTGCAACCGGAAGTGAAGTAACGGCCAAGTATCGCGTTACGCCCGTGCATTGATAGCGCGCGCTGTAATCGACTCGATGTCATTGTTCTGGTAATTAATGGAATTGCAAAACGCGCCAGTCGTCGTTGCCTCTCATCAAGATACCATACGATCGTCTCTCTTCTCTCGTATCATTCTATCTCTCCACGATCGAGCATCATTCTCTGTCCATCATCGAGAATCATCCCTAAAAATTAACGGATCGTTGCGAGGAGCATGCGGCTTAATGTGTGTAACTTGGATTTATGAATTCTCATATGCAGCAATACATTAGTCCGGATATAGTACATATATGTATGTAAAAGGCTTAAAAGTAGAATACAGGTTCTGGTAAAGTCGGATCCCTGAATTGGAGGAGTCCCCATTGAGGTGATGGGCTGTTCGTTAACAAAACTGTAAGCTCAAATATTATCTATTGTTCATTATGTTAAAAGAAATTTATTAGTCTTCGTACATTACAGCACGTCATAGATCAGTCTAATTTATTGCCCAAGCAACCATAATTCAGAAGTTAATTAATATTACATTTGCAAAAATTTACAATATGTAAATTTCGTAAATTTTAAAGGTGACGAAGCCGGTACACGGTTCTTGGATCTTAAAAATGGTAAAAAGGTGCGGCAGGAAGAGGAGAACCTAGTCAACCACTAGGTACAAAATTATAATAATATCTTTTACGTTCAAATTAATTAGACATGCAAAATAAGTTTACTAGGAATGTAATATTATATATCTTTCGGAGAATTAATACTTGCATCGGCAAAGTTGTGATGGAGAAGTTGAAAATTAGCGGCGATCTACGAGAAGCAATGAAATAAGAGATATTAATGGTCAATTTAAAGTCGAAACTTACTTTGAAAAATTGAATACCGTCTTCTTAAAAGAAACCGACACATTAACTAATTAAGGAAAAATCATTCCTACTTATAAAAATTTTGTTATTTTTTGTAAAGGTTTAATATGATAATATAAAATATTTTAAATATTAAAAAAACTAAAGTAAAATATATTTTTATATATTTTTCTAATATATTTCGTAACATTAAATGATAAAAATTAAACAAATTACGTTTGAAAATATTTAATTACGTAGATTGATCTTTACTCATACATTTATAATAAAATGAACATAGTTATTCATATTTTTTTTTTCAAACAATGAGCAAAGATATAAAGTACTTTGTTGTTATAGTTCTAGATACTTCACAAGTTCCGAAAACGATAAAATAGACCAATACCTGGAAAAAGTCTAATGTTTTATAATTATTTTCTAGTTGATAGATTATCAAGCTTTATGCCTGAATGGATGCTTATATATAAGTATAACTGCCAAAATAAAATGAGATCGCAAAGTGATATATACACACCTGCGTGCTGCAATTTTGGTGTATTTAAATTTCCGATAAAAGCATATAAATGTTTCTAATCTAATTATCAAATACAAATGGAATTCTACAATTTATCCATGTAATAGTCCTTTCTTATTGTACGCATCCTCCAATACATACACAGTATCTTTAATCTTGATGGATTTCGTATGGTCGCGTTTCCGTATGAGCGCGCGCACGTGTGGATATGGTAGCAGTTGCAGAAATATCACATAATATGTTTCATTGTTTCGATTCTTGTAAATCGAGTAAAATAGCATAAGATTTTCTGTAGAATATTAAGGAGATGTGAAGCTGCTCTTGCACTGCATACAGTATCTTTCACTGGAAGAATTTTTCTTCCAATGTGTCGACTCCAGATTTATTTGAATTGTTCTCGTTTAGAAATTTAAAACCGAATGACATATCCCTTAACACAGCACGCCGGTAACCACGATACACAACAGATCCAATGTTCCTTTATCTGAGATTAAGGCCTGCTTTCTTTGTTTCCAAACTTCTTTACATTGCGTTACATTCTTAAGACTCCTTGTAAGTTACAAAGAACAGGAACGCTACATGGATTATAAAAGTGTAACAGTCTAATTTATATAATCTTGAACATTTTAAATCCGTTTACGTTGATTTGCTTGTTGTACATGTTTATCACCTGGCGCTGAACCAACTACTACTGCCATCATTTGTTTCTAAAATTTCGAAAATCCACCAGATCTAACGAAACCTTGCTCAGATTGCAAATATGTTTTTACTGTATCCAGCAGAAATGAAATTACATTGGCAGAAGTACCAGCTAGTTTTCCAAGCCTATTTGAAACAACATTAAACCACCTGGTTAAACAATAATATATTAAATGTGAATTGGACTTTTAAATTTGAATTTATAAACAGCTAACAAATAAATATGTTTTTCTTACTATTCATATCATTATACTTTCAGTGATTTATTATGTGCTGTGATTTGATACATTAACTGCTTGATTATATTTTACAACGAACCTTGCATACCAAACATTGCTTTTACTCCTTATAAGAGTGGATAATCCTTCGTTTTATATTCTTATATCGCATTGGTTATAAAAGTATATAATATTGTATTTATGCAGTCACGTATAATTATGTACATACAAATTCGCGACTAAGTAGCTATATGTTGAAATTCAATTCCGAATAATGCTCTAAAAAGCATCCCAGATAACAAAGGACAAGATGGCGGCGACACCATACCGGCACTATATTGCCACTTCCGAGGAGTGTCAGCTGATCCGTAGCCATCTATGGCCGGATTCGTTAGCTAAAATGTCAGAACGTGTTACCAGCACTTTCTAAACAAGCATAACACGCTGCGTGAATCACGCAGCACCAGCACTATCGTGACACGCGTGTCATCGCTCCATTCACGAATCTTTTCAGCAATGACGTAGGGTCACATTTGGTAATGGGGAACCTCTGCTTTCATACAAATTAGAACCGTTAGATGTCAGTAGATGTACAACATATGAGTATTGATATATATTCTGATAGTCGTTGTAGTATATGTACAGTTATCGAGAGAGTCGTATATATTTCTTTCAACCCGTCATAAACTACAAATATAATTTATAAGAACAATATTACTTACAAAATACAAATTCATGCTGTTACGTCCCTAACTTCGCCTTGTGTAAATACAAGGAAGTGTGGGATTTGTATTCTTTTGATGTGTAGACGAGATATACATAACGCGTTGTATTGAATATTACATCTTATCGAGACACATAGAAATGAGATGCGATATCGCGTTTTAAGAAGCATTAGAACTCTATTGCTTCGATACGTAGACATCTGCAAACGCTATTTCCGAGAAAGGAAGTGTAGCATTTACATTCATTTGAAGTGTAGACGAAGAATACATAACACTTCACAATAAATATTATATAATATCTTATCATGAAACACAGAAATGAAATGCAATATGGCGTATTAAGAGGCACTAGAACTATATTGCTTCGATACGTAGACATCAGAAAACGCTATTTCCTAGCAAGGAAGTGTGGCATTTACATTCTTTTGAAGTGTAGACGAGGTATGCACAACACTTCGCAATGAATATTATATCTTATCATGCAACATAGAAATGACATGCGATATCGCGTTTCAAGAAGCATTAGAACTATATTGCTTCGATACGTAGATATCTGGAAGCACATTTCCTAGCAAAGAAGTGTGGCATTTACATTCTTTTGAACTGCAGACGAGGTATACGTAGCACTTCGCAATTAATATTACATCTTACCATGAAACACAGGAATGAGATGCGATATCGCGTTTTAAGACGCATTAGAACTCTATTGCTTCGATACGTAGACATCACGAAACGCAATTCCTAGCAAGGAAGTGTGGCATTTACAATCAGTTGAAGTGCAGACGAGATATACAAGGAAGAGTGGCATTTACAACACTTTGAAGTGCAGATGAGGTATTCTTAACACTTCGCAATAAATATTATATCTTATCATGAAACATAGAACTGAGATGCGATATCGCGTTCTAAGAAGCATTACAACTCTATTGCTTCGATTAGCAGACACCTGGTAACGCTATTTCCTAGCAATGAAGTGCGATATTTACATTCTTTTGATGTGTAGACGAGGTATACATAACACTTCGCAATGAGAATTATATCATATCATGAAACATAGAAATGAGATGCGATATAGCGTTATATGAAGCATTACAACTCTATTACTCCGACACGTTGACATCTGGAAAACGGTATTTCCTCGCAAGGAAGTGTGGCATTTACATTCTTTTGAACTGCAGACGAGGTATACAAAACACTTGCCAATGAATATTATATGTTATCATGAAACATATAAATGAGATGCGATATCACATTTTAAGAAGCATTAGAACTCTATTGCTTCGATACGTAGACATCTGCCAACGCTATTTCCTAGCAAGGAAGTGCCGCATTTACATTCATTTGAAGTGTAGACGAGGAATACATAACATTTCGCAATGAATATTATATCTAATCGTAAATCATAGAAATGAGATGGGATATCACGTTTTAAGTAGCATTAGAACTCTATTGCTTCGGAAAGTAGACATCTGCAAACGCTATTTACTAGCAAGGAAGTGTCGCATTTAATTTCATTTGAAGTGTATGCGAGGTATACATAACACTGAACAATGAATATTATATCTGATCATGAATCATAGAAATGAGATGCGATATCGCGTTTTAATAAGCATTAGCACTCTATTGCCACGATACGTACATATCTGGAAACGATATTTCCTAGCAAGAAAGTGTCGCATTTACATTCATTTGAAGTGTATGCGAGGTATACATTACACTTCGCGATTGATATTATATCCTAACATGAAACATAGATATGAGATGCGATGTCGCGTTTTAAGAAGCATTAGCATTCTATTGCTTCGATACGTGGACATCTGGAATCGCTTTTCCTAACAAGGAAGTGCGACATTTACATTCCTTTGAAGTGTAGGCGAGGTACACATAACACTTCGCAATGAATATTGTATTTTATCATGAAGCATAGAAAAGAGATGCGATATCGTGTTTTGAGTAGCATTGGAACTCTATTGCTTCGATACGCAGACATCTGGAAACGCTATATCCTAGGAAGGGAGTGTGGAATTTACATTCTTTTGAAGTGTAGTCGAGTTATGCGTAACATTTCCCAATGAATATTATTTCTTATCATGAAACATAGGAATGTGATTCGATATCGCGTTTTAAGACGCATTAGAGCTCTATTGCTTCGTTACGTAGACATCTGGAAACGCTATTTCCTAGCAGGGAAGTGTGGCACTCACATTCTTTTGAATTGTAGACAAGATATACTTAACACTTTGCAATGAATATTATATCTTATCATGAAACACACAAATGAGAAGCTATATCGCGTTTTTAGAAGCATGAGAACTTCATTCCTTCGATACGTAGACATCTGGAAACGCATTTCCTTGTAGGGAAGTTTGGCATGTACATTCTTTAGAAGTGTAGGCGAGGTATACATAACACTTCGCAATGAATATCATATCTTATCGTGAAACATAGAATTGAAATGCGATATCGCGTTTTAAGAAGCATTACAACTCTATTGCTTCGATACGTAGACATCTGCAAACGCTATATCCTAGCAACGAAATGTGGCATTTACATTCTTTTGATGTGCAGACGAGGTATACATAACGCATCGCAAAGAATAATATATCATGTCATGAAACATAGAATTGTGATGCGACATCGCGTTTTAAGAAGCTTTAGAGTTCTATTGCTTCGATAATTAGACATTTAGAAACGCTATTTTCTAGCAAGGAAGTGTGGAATTTACATTCTTTTAAAGTGTATGCGAGGTATATATAACACTTCGCAATGAATATTATATCTTATCATGAAACATAGAACTGCGATTCGATATCGCGTTTCAAGAAGCATTAGAACTCTACTGCTTCGAAAGGTTGACATCTAGAAACGCATTTCCTAGCAATGAAGTATGGCATTTAGATTCTTTTGAAGTGTAGACGGGGTATGTGAAACACTTCGCAATGAATTTTATAACTTATCATGAAACACAGAAATGAGATGCGACAACCCGTTCTAAGAAGCATTAGAATTCTATTGTAATTGATACGTAGTCATCTGGAAACGCATTTCCTATCACAGAAGTGTCGCATTTACATTCCTTTGAAGTGTCGGCCGAGGTACACATAACACTTAGCAATGAATATTATATTTTATCATGCAACATAGAACCGAGAAGCGATATCGCGTTTTGAAAAGCGTTAGAACTCTACTGCTACGATACGTAGATATCTGGGAACGTTATGTCCTAGCAAGGAAGTTTCGCGTTTATATTCTTTTGAAGTGAATACGAGTTATACATAACACAGCACAATGAATATTATACATTATCACGAAACATAGAAATGAGGTGCGATATCGCGATTTAAGAAGCATTAGAACACTATTGCTTCGAAAAGTAGACATCTGCAAACGCTATTTCCTTGCAAGGAAGTGTCGCGTTTACATTCCTTTGAAGTGAATACGAGGTATACATGACACTTCGCAATGAATATTATATCTTATCATGAAACATAGAAATGAAATGCGATATCGCGTTTTACGAATTAATAGAACTCCATTTCTTCGATATGTAGACATCTAGAAACGCTGATCCGTTGCAAGGAAGTGTGGGCTTTACATTCTTTTGCGGTGCTTACGAGATATGCATAACGCGTTGCATTGATATGGCATTTTATCATGGAACATAGAAATGAGGTGCAATATTGCTTTCTATGGAAAATTAGATCTCTATTGCTTCGATGCGTAGACATTTAGATACGCTATCCCGTGGCAAGGAAGTATGGGAATAACATTCTTGTGAAGTGCTGACGGGATATACGTAATTACATCTTATCATGAGACACAGAAATGAGATGCGGCATCGCGTTATATGAAGCGTTAGACCACTATTACTTCGATAAGTAGATATCTAGAAACAATATTCTGTAGCAAGGAAGTGTGGGCTTTTCATTCTTTTGAAGTGTTGACGAGATATACATAAGCAATGAGATGCGACATCGCGTTTTGTGCTGCATTGGAACTCCGGCCTACAGAAAAGCGTTGATAGAAAAGAACGAGAAACGAATATGGAACTGAAAGTCCTACAAAACGATCTGAACAGATGCCAAACGACGCGAGATATGCAGCAAATGCGAATGATTCAAGGGACAGACCTGGTAATAATATTGGAAGCACACAAGATGGACGAATACTGACTGCAAGACAAGAACGGTGACGCTGCGATATGGATAACCGGCGTTAATCGAAAATCTTTCACATATGGCACCTCATACTCCTCGACTGGAATCGTTCATGCAATGGTCGAAGGAACAAAAGCTATAAGCAGCCACTTCTCGCCGAACAGGAACGGAAACAAATCGAAGAATATATAAACCAAACTGAGGATAACATAGAAAAGGGAGAGAAATCAAACAGAATAATAATCGCGGGTGACCTGAACGTTGCGTAAAGTAGAAGAGATTGAGATATTTTCAGCGTCGGACTGTCAATACGTACTATATACCTTCCAAAGTACGATTTACAAGAATAACGAAGAGGGATTTGCAAGCCTCGATGGAAAGAAAGCGAACTAAGGCCAAGAAAATATATGATCGACTTATATAATATATAGATATTTATTTTTATTTAGAGGGGATTATCTATTTTCAAGTAACTAAAATATATGATAAGTGTAATTATATAAATCAATTTCAAATATTTAATTAAAACATCATGAAATGATATGAAATTAGATAGGATTTTAGATGTAATGGAGTATCTTAAGGAGATATTATATTTAGAATTAACTAAAATATAGAATATGTATTAATATTTATACGAATTTGAAATATTTACTTGAAAAGCATGAAAGCATGTGGTCCAGCGTGTGGGAGATTAACGGATCGTTGCGAGGTGCATGCGGTCCAGCGAGTGGGAACTCGCGTCTCGTGGTGGGACTATCGGCGCGTCTTTCGCGTTTAACTTATAAAATAGTATAATAAAGTAGTATAGCATGAACTTACAATTACGTGTGTGCTGTTCGTGTCTTGCATTCTTAACGTGTGTAACATTGATTTATAAATTCTTATATGCAGCAATACATTAGTCCGGATGTAGTATATATATGCATGTAAGACGTTTAAAAGTAGAATACAGGTTCTGGTAAAGTCGGCTCCCTGAATTGGATGAGTCCCCATTGAGGTGATGGGCTGCGACTCCGCCTTTTAGTAGAACGAAGTTACTTGTGCGAGTTACTTGTTCGTCTTTTATAGGCATATATACACTCGTTAGAGGTAGTGAGACAGTAGTGCTCATCGGTGAGATTGAAACAGCAATGCCTGGTGTGAACGAGCCATGTATACCGGTCGGTTCGAGTAACACAACAGTGCTTGGTGCGTGTGAGCGCGTGCAGGTGTGCGTGCCTAAAAGCTGCCGGTTGCCGGTGCTGTAGGCGAGCGCGGCAGGTTGCCTGAGCCCAGGGATTGATGACCGAAGTGCGAAAAGGCTCATGTGTGGAATGAGTGGCAGGCGCTACGCACGACGTTACACTTAGTAGCAGTTAAGTATAATGCAATGCATAGAACATTACAAATAACTTACCTTGAAACGCTGAAATGAGGTGGGCTCTCGCGTTGCATGAAGCATTAGAACTCTCGGTTTATATCGATACTTAAATATTTTCATTTCACCATCATTTCCACGGCTAGAACTGACGACCGTTAGTATAAACTTAGAATTATTGTGAACGCAATTGTCTACACTTTCGAAAATACTGTTAACGCGTTGAGTGCTACGCCGATCTTGCTATACTTCTCGCTCAAGCGACAGCGCGTGAGCACTTGAAGCCGAACACTTGACTGATGGGTATAAACGAACGATAACTTTGATACACTGTATCTGTTTCGTTTGGCCTGTCGAAATGATATAAGCAATGCATTTTTTTTACAATGTATAAGCATAACATAATGGGATGCGGAATGCCAGAGAGGCGAAAGACCAAATACAAGGGGAGAGTCATTCTGAAAAAAAGCCACGGGAGAATAAAGACCTATTGCAGCAGAGAGAATTCAGTTTTATAGTGACTATTTTGAAAAAGTTTTGGTATCCATCAACTAAAAATGTTGAGAGGACGAACAAATAGTGTCTCGTCGAGTGAGCTATTTGTACCACGCAAATGTCAGCGTGTAATACCACTACCATTTTCAGATAGTGACAGTTCATCTAGTAGTTCACTAAGGAATACTGAAACATGTGATCCAAATGATTGGTTTGATCCGCGAGGCAACCAGCCAAACATTATACCTTTTTCAAGTCCCCATGGTGCCAAACTCGCTCATGAAAAAATGCAAAATTGCAGCACAGTGGAAGATTTTTACGGCCTTTATGTGACGTATAAACTATTTCAACATATAAGCGAACGAACAAATATTTATGCGACACAAAGAACAATCGCTTCCAAACGTGTTGAAAAATAGGTGCCAACAGGTAAGGATGAAATAAAGAGGTTTTTTGGAGTGGTTTTATGGGTGAGATAGGTAAAGCTCCCATCTTTGCATCTGTATTGGTCTAAGGATCCATTGTTTATTCAAACATTCCCGCGGAAAATTATGAGTAGAGACATATTTCAAATTCGGTTGAGAATGTTGCATTTTGCCGACAATACAAAAGTGGATGCTTCCAACCGTCTCTCAAAGGTTGAATTTTTAATAAAAGAATTAAATATAAATTTAAAAAAATATTATGATCCCGTTGAAGTATTATGCATTGACGAGACGGTAATACCATTCCGTGGACGGATCATATTTAGACAGTACGTGAAACCAAAAAAGCATAGATATGGGATAAAAATACTTAAATTGTACTGTGATAATCATTACACATGTAATCTCTGCATTTACACCGGCCAATCATTGGATAAAAAAAATACAGCACCCATAAATGTTGTCATGAATTTATGTGAAAATGTGTTTCACAAAGGCTATACTTTATACACGGATAATTATTATACGAGTGTGGATTTAGCAAACAAACTCATAACAAAAAATACGCATTTGGTTGGTACTTTTCAACCAAATCGAAGAGGCAATCCAAGTAAAGTTGTGACAGCCAAACTGCGACGCGGAGGAGTCATTGCTCAAGAAAACAGTAGAGGGATTACAATCATGAAATGGAAAGGCAAAAGGGATGTTTTAGTTCTTTCGATCAAGGATTCTGACGAAATGAAATTCGTAATAACAAGAGCAGGGGTATCCTGCAAACCAAAAATTATTATTAATTATAATAAAGGTAAAACAGCGATTGATCTGTTTGATCAAGCGGGTGCTTACAGTAGTCCACTTAGAAGGTCATTAAAATGGTATAGAAAACTGGCATTCGACCTTCTTTTGAATATTGCCGTCGTGAATGCGTTACATATGTTCCAAAATGTAACAGGAAGAAAGATGTCAATTACAACATTCCGAAACCAATTGGTAAATACTCTCACACGACATTTACATGAAGAAACCCCAATTAGGGTCGATACAAGTAGACGAATTCACAAATTTCATAAGAAGGAAGGAAAAGCGCATGAAGTACGAGAACATTATGTTGAATGCTACAACACAAACACAAAAATGTTCGGACGCCAGTTAGCGAGGAAAATAACGAAGAAAGTTACTACATAGTGTAATATGTGCAAATCACAGCCACATCTCTGCTTAAAAAGTTTTAATAGACTTCATTAAATATTAGTATCAATTTTTTAATTGTCATTAATAGTTTAACCCTTTACAATCAAACTTTACGATAAAACAAGAAGTTCGCTGTCAGTCTCTAGAATCCACGTTGTCCAAACGAAAAGTCGATTGTCAGTCCCTGGGGACTGATGCCGCCTGAACGGAAAGTTCACTCGGAAAGTCAACGGAAAGTGACGTAGCACTCAACGTGTTAAGCCCGGTAAAAATATTGTAATCGACGAAATCATGGTTTCATGGCGAGGACGCCACAGTTTTTGCCAATATTTCCCAGAAAAGCGGCATAAATATGGTATAAAACTTTACAAACTGTGCCTTCTGGAAGGATACACACATAACATTCTTATTTACGCCGGAAACAATGCAACCAGAATAGCGAAATCGCATGCGCATGCTGTAGTTATAACGCTGGAGGGTGAATTATTATTTGAAAGTCGCGTATTATACGCAAATAGCTTATATACTTGTGTCTCTTTAGCCGAGAAACTTCTGCAAAAAATAACAATTATTTATGGTACAGTAAAAATTAATACAAAATTTCTTCCGCTGCAGGCCAAACGGAAAATGCAACGGGGTGGCTTTATGTATTTTCAAAATCAGAGCGGCTTTAAATTTTTAAAGTGGACGGATAAGAGGCCGGTATGCATTCTTGCCACTTCTAAAAACCACAAATGTGTTATTGTCCAGTGTAGTAATAATAAGTTAAAGCCGGAAACAGTGTTCCTTTATAACAAAGCTAAGAAGGGAATTGACCATCTGATCAGATGTCTTCTTATTACAGTTGATTACGCGGAACAGTAAAATGGTATAGAACAATATTTATCGAACTGGTATGCGGGACTTTTCTCGGCAATGCCTCTTATATACATATAAAATGGAGTATCATTGTTATGAAAATATTAAACCTCCGCAAAAAAATTATTGACTATTTCCTCAGTACAGTGGATCATCATGGTGAACATACGTCATCTGAAACTGAAGCAGTGCCTAAGAAACTTACACATTTTCTGCGGTCGTTCCAGGGACGCGCGAGAAATACGAGACAGCTATGTAAAGAATGTCATAAACGTATGTCTAGGATAAATGGTAGGCAGTATGCCGCGAATAAGGCGAGAAAAGAAAAAACCTGTTGTAGCCGATGTAAGGGCCAACCGGAACTATACCCAACATGTTTTCAAAAATTACATATAAAAATTAAGTAATTATGTTAGGTTTATAATATTGATTTGTCATGTTTTAAATATTAATTATATATAATATTAATATTTAATATTATTTTTTAAATTTAATATTAATATTTCCTATTAATTATATAATTAATATTAATTGTAATGTCTGTTTACAATGCTGGGAATTGAAAAATAAACCTATTTGGTACTATCTACTATGTGAAATATAAGTTCGACTCATCGTGATGCACACCGGCTCACGAAATAGACACGTGTGACCCACCTGTGATGCACGCTGGCGTCCACGTGCTAAACGTAGAAATTAGATTTACCATCGTATTGCGTGGCGCATTAGATCACTACAGCTTTGACAAGCAGACAATATGAAACCCCAGCCCGGTGCAAGGAACATTCGAATTTACATTCGTTTGAAGTGAAGAAGTACTTAAGGATAATGCGATACATAGGACATTACAACATTCTTGCTTTCGAACGTTGAAATGAGACACTCCGCCACACAGCATGTAGCATTAGAACTCTATTGCTTATACACATAGACACCATGAAACGCCACCCCGATGCAGTTATCTGTAGAATTTGCATTCTTTTGAAGTGTAGAAACAGATCAACGAAACGCAAAGCGTACGAAGTTATATCTAACTTACTTTGAGTCGTTGAAATGGTTTGCACCATCGCATTGCATGGAGAAAGAGAACACCATTCCTTTGACACACAGGCACTTTAAACCGCCATCCTGTTGCATGAAACTGTATAATTCACATTCTTTTCAAGAGCTTCAGCAAATAAGCATAATGCTATGCATAGAAGATTCTAGCTTACGTTCTTCGAAACGTTGAAATGAGATGCGCCATCGCATTGTATGGAGCCTTAGTACTCCATTGCTTTTGACAAGCAGACACTACGAAGTATCATACCGTGCACGGAACTGCCGGATTCACATTCTTTTGAGGTATACAAGCAGATGAGCATAATGCTATTCATAGAAGATTGCAGCTTACTCACTTTGAATCGTTGAAATATGATGCGACATGGCATTGCATGGAGCATTCGAACTCTACTGTTCTGAAACGCTGACAGTATGGTGCGCCATCCAGTCGCATGGAGCCGTAGAGTTCACATTCTCTAAAATTTTAGAAGCAGATATGTATAACGCCATGCATAAAAGATTACAAAATGACATACATTGAAACGTTGAAACGATATTAGCCATCGCAATGCATGGAACATTAGTACAGTAGTATTGACGCGCAGACATTATGAAGCACCATCCCGTTACATGAAACTGTAGAACTCACATTATTATGGAATGTAAAAGCAGATAAGCATAATGCTACGCATACACGATTACACCTTACTTACTTTGAGACTTTGATATGAGAGGTGCCATCGCATTGCATGGAGCATTAGGACTCTCCTCATTTGACACGCAGACACTGTGAAGCGCCATCCCGTTGCTTGAAACTGTAGAATTCACATTCTTCTGGAGCGTAGAAGCTGATAAACATGATGTTATGCATAACAGCATACTGCTGTTTGATTATTTCACATGTCAACGGAGAAACAAAAATGAATCTTGAGTTAGGAAATAGAATCCAGTATATAAACTGTGAAATAGTTCTGTCGGTTTGAGTAGGGTACATGACTGTTTATACCTAGTGGCCTGAAAAGAGAACACGTTCAGAGTTTGCGTCGTCTATTTCTTTAAGAAGGAGGACCCTATGTTTCCTATGCGGAGTCCTCACAATTATTAGAGCTTTTTTAAAACGTAAAGATGTACCTTCAAACCTTAAGAATAATGTTACAGACTATAAAGAACTTTTGACAGCATTTCATTTATATTTACCCATAATTCAATAGGTTATGGACCCAGTTTACGTATTTTAATAGTATTAACATTTTAGTAGATATTCTCTTTAGTGATAACTTTCGTGTATCTGATTATGTGATTATAAGTGTAATATCAGAAGTATAAATAAGTGATTAAACTAAATTAAAAACCAGGAGGAACATTAAACAATTTGATGGTCATCGCTACAGTATGTGACAATTGAGAATTTGTGCACTGTTAAGCGAATTGGATAATTATTGATGACTCCATTCCAGCAAAAATAAAAAATAACTGAAAATTGGAGGAGCTTTTTGAGCTTCGCAAATAATGCGAAGACTGCTGCTGAAATTTTGCAGAAATTGTTTATTATTTATTCAGATGTATGTGGTTTTATTATTCCTTCAACTATTAACAGAAAGAATTATTTTCTCCTGTTTGTGGACAAATATACACTTTACCGTGTAACATATCTGATTACATATAAATCAGAAATATTTTCTGCATTTAAAGATTTTGTAACTAAAATCGGGGCTCATTTTAATTTAAGAATTGTTCACTTGTGTAGCGATAATGGCAGAAAATATCTGTCAAGTGAGACGAAAGATTATTATGTAGAAAAAGGTACTAGTTACCATCTAACAGTTCCACGAACCCCCCAATTGGTGTTTCTGAGAGAATGGTCAGAACCATAACAGAAAAGACACGCACGATGATAAGTGGTACTAGTTTAAATAAAGTGTTTTGGGGGGAAGCAGCTTTAGCTGCGACGTATTTAATAAACTTAAGCCCAACAAAGGTTTTAAAACAAAGTAAAACGCCATTTGAAATGATGCTTGATAATAAGCCACAAATAAAGTATTTACGAATTTTCGGTTTCACAGCTTATATTCATGATAAGACCTGAGAGACCTTGTTTGATAAAAAATCTTGGAAGGGCAATAGAAATCATGGCTGCAAACAACGGGTTTGCGCTGCACAGAGTCTGCTTGTCAAAACAGAAGAGGTCTAATACTCCATGAAATTCAAAGGCGCATCTCACTCCAAATTTTCAGAGTAAGTAAGTTAAAACTTCTAAGCAAAGCATTATGCTTATCTGCTTCTACATTTCCAGCGATTGTGAATTATACATTTCCATGGAACAGAATAGCGCTACGTAGTGTCTACGCGTCCAAGCAATATAATTCTAATGTCATATGCAATTCAGGACCAAACGTTTTTCGACGTTCTAAAGCAAGTAAGTTGTAGTGTTCTATGAATCGCATTATCCTTATCTAGACTGCAAAATAATGTGAATTTTACAGTTATTTGCAACGGGATAGGATTTTATATTGTCCAGGACTAAAAACAGTAAAGATCTAATGCTACATGCAGTGCGATGACGCATCTTATATTAACGTTCCGAAGTAAGGAACCAGTATTCCTCTATGCATAGCAGCATGCTTATCAGCTTTTACACTTTAAAGGTCTGTGAATTCTACAGTTCCATGCAAGGGGATGACGCTCCGTAGTATCTGCGTGTTAAAACAATAGTAGTCTAATTCTCAATGCAAGACGATGGAGCATACCGCTTCAACGTTTGAGGGTAAGTAAGCTGTAATCTTCCTTGCATAACATATTGCTTATCTGTTTCTACACTTCAAAATAATGCGAATTCTACAATTTCATGCAACCGAATGGCAATACGTAGTATCTGCATGTCAAAGCAGTAGTATCGTAATGTTGCATGCATTATGTCTTGCGACAAACATGCGGTTCATGCTATAATATTTAAGCCATTCATCCTTGTTCGGACACTCGTCATAATTCACTTAACGATACATCTGGCTACCAAACCCCTCATTTCACAAATCCTGCAAAATCCCTATTAAACACAGCAGAAATAAACTTGTAAAGCAACAAGATGTCGTCTCATCACAAATTTCAAAATCAAGTCTTCGTAGTGAATCTTCAAATTGTGTATACCATGTAGCTGGCCGTTTTATTGTTTTATTTCCTGCTCCTCACATCAGTTGCAACTGATCTACAAACCATGGTCCCACTCTTCGCGCCTTCTTCTCTCCTCCCAGTTCCCTAGAAAGAAGCAAATTTACAGTTTTTCCACCAATAACGTCTCATCAAATTGCGACACCCTTGATCACTCCTCGACACGAATTCACATTAAATGAGTCGGACTTCATGGCTGATGAACTTAGTAGGAATTCAGATTCAGACACGTCAGAGAACATGAACAACACTAAATATTTGTTAATGCATTTTCATTTAAATATAATTGTTTGTTAAGGAATCGTCCATTCAAATTGTATCTACCTCCTTCCCTATTACTGTAACATGTGTTAGAGTGCACGTTGTAACGGCGACGAAAAGGTTCTTGACGAAAATTTACGCCCTTCATTGGTTTATCAACCGAAAATGAGCCTCGTCGTAACGCGTGCATTTTGATCATTCGAGCCTGATTCAAAATCCAGCAGACCGCGAGTTATAAAAACGAACAGTTAAAATCAGTGATGTGAGTGCCTGAACTGCAGTGTCATTCAATCAACACTCAGCGACCGAAGAATCAAGCCTGTGATCAGGCCAATGCTCCAGGACAAATTGAGATTCTCAGCAGCAACAAGTCAGACATCCCAGCGGATCCAGACATAATGGCAGATCCCAACAAACGATCGCTCGAACAAGCTCAGTCCAATCCTTATGAAATTATTCTCAGTTCCCTGCTGCGTAAATCCGGTATCATATTTGGTCACACCACTGCCTTCACTTCCACTACTGCGACTTCTAAACACATGCAAAAGGATCAGAACAACCGGACATACGTTTACCAAAAACCCACCTTTACGCGTTAACTGAAACATGGAAGAGATTCGTTGACATCCAATTTGACTTCGAAGAATTACACGAAAGAGAAACGTCACGTCGCTACAAAATTCAAAACAACTACTTCTCTAGCATAACTCGTGCCGAATCCTTAATCAAGAGAAGACTTCCGAAGACGAGACGAAACACGTTCGAATCATCGGCCACTTTCTCAACCATCCCATATGCCATTAAATTACCAGAAATGCAACTTCCAACATTCGATGGAACATACGAAAATTGAGTATCATTATATGTTGTATTCTCATCGATCATCGATTGCAAGGACAACCTAACTGCAGTTCAAAAATTGCAATACCTGCCGCCGACATTAACTGGAACGGCCGCTGTGTGCATCGAATAGTTAGCACAACCTATGCAAATTACACCGACGCGATTGAGTTATTGAAAGGTAAATTCGAATGTATAAAACGGCCTGCCTTTAAATATTGTGGTACAATCTAACACATCCCAAAACTGCCAAGAGACACTGCAGAAACATTAGGCAATATCGTCGACACCATCAACCAACAACTTCGCGCACTAAAAAATTCCGCAAAAAAATATCTCGCAATGGAACACTTCTACTTTCTATCATACGAACAAAGATAAATGCTAATACATTGTTCCAATGGAAACTCACGGTAAAGGACAACAAGGTGCCGCCTTACATGGATCCTTTAGAGTTTCTGGAGAAACGAGCCAACTGTGTACTAGAGATGAACGCAAAAGCAAGTTCAACCGCAAGTCGAGTCAACGGAAAACCATCGGACCATTCACGCTCCACGAATCAACGTACTACGCGAAACCAGGTGTTCTTGTCACAAGGACATTGTAATGGCGATTAAACCGAAAGCTGGACAAACAGGACAATCATAGGAACCCAAAAGTGTTCAGTATGGCACGGAGGAATCAGCATCTGGGCATGTGAAGAATTTCACGGGCTCTCAGTCCTGGACCGCAAGGCAGCTGTCGAAAAGACTTCACTATGCGTAAATTGCTTGCGCAAGGGACACAAATATAGCCTGTACCACAGGGGTCCCTGTCGCATACGTAACAAGCAATACCACACAATACTTCACCAAACGCAAAGCACCTGGAAACAGACTACTTTTAAACCGCCAACCATCACTCCACACGAATAACAAGAACCGATAACGAACGAAGAATCTTCAATGTCCGAATGACTTCAGGATGTTGAGGCACGGAAGTGAGGGGGACATCAAAACGTGTTTGTCGTCTATTCAGTCACGAATGAATTACTCGTAACCACACAAATTCACCTTTTAATTACGCGAATCTCGGCATTCCAAGAAAACGCTGCTCCGTACCCACCGCTGTTCTAAACACAATGTACACAATAGCAAAACACTCCACCACGGCAACCTTTAAAGCAAGGGTCAGAGATTATGAACGAGATCTGACCTTTCTTACAGTCGCAAATATCCCATCATTCATTCCCGATAAACTCATTAATCATTCGGCTATCGAGATTCCGAGAAATCTACAACTAGCCGATGCAACTTTTTATCGTCCAGCGCCAGTCGACCTGCTCCTCGGCGCTTGAGTCGCCCTAACGTTTCTACAGATTTAAATCTTCAAAAAACATGGTTCGGATGTGTAACCGGAGAGAGTGCCTAACCACGTCCCCAACTTATAATATCATTCCACCACGTTACTACGTTAGTAGTTACTACTGTTCGCGTCCTTTCGAAGTGTAGAAGCAGCCAAGAATAATGCTGAGCATAGAAACTACAGCTTACTTACTTCGATACGTTGAAATATGATGCGTTAGCGCATGACACAGAGCATTAGGACTCCACTGCTTTTACACACAGACACTATCATGCGAATACCCATTGCATGGATATGTAGAATTCACATTCTTTTTAGGTGTAGAAGCAGGTAAGCATTATACTATGCATGAAAGGTTACAGCTTGTATACTTTGATACGTTGAAACTCGGTGCGCCATCGCATTGCATGGAGCATTAGAACTCTACTGCTTTGACACGCAGATACTATGAAGCGCCATTCTGTTGCGTGTAGCGTTGAATTCACATCCTTTTAAAACGCCAAAGCTGATAAACATAATACTATGCATAGAAGATTACAGCATACTTTGAAACGTTGGAATGAGTTGCGCAATCGCACTGGATGGAGCAATAGAACTCCAATGCTTTGACACGCAGACACTATGAAGCGCCAGTCCGTTGCATGGGTCGGTAGAATAAACGTTCATTAATATTGAATTATTGGTAGTAATAATAAATGAAAAGCTGCCCAGAGTTCTTTATAGTCTTTAACATTATACCTAAAGTTCGAAGGCACGTCCGTACGCTTTGAAAGCTCTACTAATTTTGCGGATTTCGCATAGGAAATTTAGGATCCTCCCCACCAAAAGAGAATTGACGACGCAAAGTCTGCACGTGTTATTCTTTCAGGCCTCTAGGTATAAACATTCGGGAACCTTACTCGAACTGATAAAACTATTCCACAGTTTATATACTGGATTATATTTCCGAACACAAGATTCACTTTTGTTGCACCGTTGACGTGTGAAATAATCCAACACGGACAACCATAGAATCACATTCTTTTCAAATGTAGAAGCAGATAATTGTAATGCTATATATAGAACATTACAGTTTACTTAATTCGGAACGTTGAAATGGGATGGGACATCGCGCTGCATGAAGTATGAGAAATGTGTTTCTTGGACACGTAAAGATCTGGAAACGATATTCTGTTGCAAGCAAGTGTAGGATTCACATTCTCCTAAAGTCTAGATGCAGATGAATATAACATATTGCATAGAACATTGTAATTTACCATAAACCATTGAAATGATTTGCGACGTCGCGTTGAATGAAGCATTAGATCTCTATTTCGTCGACACGAAGACATCTAGGAATGCTAACCTATTGAAAGCAACTTTAGAATTCACATTCCTTTGAAGCGTGGAAGCAGATAAACGTAACGCATTGCATAGAATATTACATCTTACCTATTTTGAAACGTTGAATTGAAATGCGCTATCACGATCTATGATGCATGAGAATTGTAATGCTTTGGTACGCAGACAATATGAAACGCGATCGCTTATATATATATTTTGTATAAGTCGATCATTTACTTGTATCGCCCCAGTTCGCTTTCTTTCCATCGAGGCTTGCAAATCCCTCTTCGTTATTCTTGTAATTCGTACTTTGGAAGGTATATATTACGTATTGACAGTCCGACGCTGAAAATATCTCAAACTCTTCTGCTTTACGCAACTTAGCATATATGCAACCTCCTATCAACATTATGTCTATTTTTGATTTGCTTCGGTTCTTAAAGTATGTATAGTCTTCTTTCGGATTCATCGCTATTAGATTGTTTCTTAGAGCCAGTTTGATGATATTTTCCTCTCCGTGGTTGTTCTTCTTACTACTTCAGATTACCGATGTTTCGTTCAGGTCACCTGCGATCATTATTCTGTTTGCTTTTTCTGCCTTTTCCATGTTAACCTCAATTTAGTTTATATATTCTTCGATTTCTTTCCGTTCCTGTTCGGCGAGAAGTGGCTGCTTATAGCTTTTGATCCTTCGACCATTGCATGAACGATTCCAGTCGAGGGGTATGAGGTGCCATATGTGAAAGATTTTCGATTAACGCCGGTTATCCATATTGCAGCGTCACCGTTCTTGTCTTGCAGTCAGTATTCGTCCATCTTGTGTCTCATGATAAGATGTAATTCAATGCAACACGTTATGTATATCTCGTCTACACTTCAAAAGAATGTAAATCCCACACTGCCTTGTTTCGGAATAGCACTTCTAGATGTCTACATTTCGAAGCAATAGATTTCTAATGCTTCATAAAACGCGATATCGCATCTCATTTCTATGTCTCATGGTAAGATGTAATATCATTGCAACGCGATATGTATATCTCGTCAGTACTACAAATGAATGTAAAGCCCACACTTCCTTGACACGGAATAGCGCTTCTAGATGTCTTCGTGTTGAAGCAATAGAGTTCTAATGCTTCATAAAACGCGATATAGCATCTCATTTCTATGTTCCATGATAAGACGTAATATCAATGCAATGCGTTTCGTTTATCTCGTCAAAACTTCGAAGAAATGTAGATCCCACATTTCCTTGCTACGAGATAGCGTTTCTATATGTATACGCTTCGAAACAATAACGTTCTAATGCTTCGTAAAACACGATATCACATCTTATTTCTATGTCTCATGATAGAATGTCGTATTCCATTGAATAACCGTAGCATTCTACGGATTATGTATATCTCCTTTACAATTCAATACAATGTAAATCCCACAATTCCTTGCTACCGGATAGCGATTCTAGATGTCTACGTTTCTAAGCAATAGAGTTCTAATTCTTCATAAAACGCGATATCGCATCTTATTTTTATGTTACATAATAAGATGTAATTCAATGCAACGCGTCATGTATATCTCTTCAACACTTCTAATGAATGTAAATCCCAAACATCCTTGCAATGTAATAGCGTTTACAGATGTCTACGCATAGAAGCAATTGACTTCTAATGCTTCATAAAACGCGATATCGTATCTCGTTTCTATGTGTCACGATAAGATGTAATTCAATGCCTCGTGCTAAGTATATCTCGTCAGCACTTCAAATGAATGCAAATCCAACACTTCCTTGCTACGGAATATCGTCTCTTGATGTTTGCCTATCGAAGCAATAGAATTCTAATGCTTCATAAAACGCGACATCACATCTCTTATCAATGTCTCATGATAAGGTGTAGTACTCAATGCAACGCGTTATGTACATCTCGTGTACACTTCAAAGGGATCTAAATACAGCACTTCCTTGCGACGGAATCGCGTTTCTAAATGTCTACGTATCGGAGTAATAGATTTCCAATGCAACATAAAACGCGATATCACATCCCATTTCTATGTTTCATGATAAGATGAAATTCTATGCAATGCTTTATGTATTTCCCGACAACACTTCAAACGAATGTAAGTCCCACACTTCCTTGCGACGGAATAGCGTTCCGATATGCCTACGTATCGGAGCAATACAGTTCTAATTCTTCATAAAACACGATATGGCATCTCGTTTCTAGGTCTCATGGTAAGATGTAATATTCAATGCAACGCGTTATGTATATCTCGCCTACACTTCGAAAGAATGTGAGTCCCACACTTCGTGTCTAGGGAATAGCGTTTCTAGATGTCTACATATCGCAGCAATAGATATATTTACGAAATTACTTAAATCGTCTTATTCTCAAAAATAGCCTTTTCGTCACAAACGTATAATAAATGAAGTCTTCGAAGACCCCACGTTTTATTTGTTCCGTCGGTCGGAACATGTTCCCCCCGTGGAGTGACCGTGTCGATCAATCTAGATCGGATTGATCTGAATATCTCCGCGACGTCGATGGTTCAAACTGTCGCCTCGAATGTGGGCAGCTCCGCTAGCTGCTTGACGTTGCGTTTGTCGCCCCCTGGCTGGTCCGTACGGTGACCGCTCTGATGATCTTGTCTGGACCTGGGTGCACCTCTTCGACCCGACCACGGTGCCACTGCAAAGGCGGGAGGTAGTCATCCCTTAAGACTACGAGGGATCCTTTCTTGATCTCGTGGTAGCCCTTGGTCCATTTTTTTCGCTCGTTCAGACGGTCAATATACTCCTTGTGCCACCTGGTTCAAAAGTCCTGCTGGACGTTCTGGATGTGTTGCCAGTGTGAGAATCGGTTACGAGGAATATCGCTGAAATCAGTCTCGGGGAAACTCGTTAAGGACGTGCCGATCAGGAAGTGGGCCGGAGTTAGGGCCGATGGACCATTAGGATCGGATGATAATGGAGTAAGCGGGCGGGAGTTTAGGATCGCTTCGATTTCGATCGCGAACGTGTTGAACTGTTCGAACGTAAACAGTTCTTCCCCGACGTCTCGTTTGACGTGGTGTTTGAACGATTTGACAGCTGCCTCCCAAAGGCTGCCGAAATTTGGAGAAAGAGCTGGTGAAATGCCATGAAATGCCACGATATTTCCTTGCCCGTGAGGAAGTGTCTTACCTTATCGTCCGTTTGCAGTTTTTGGTACAGTGCGCTTAATTCGTTATTCACTCCAACGAAATTTTGTCCCGTTGTCGGAATAAATGTACCGACAGATGCTCCTACGACCAATGGAGCGTTTCAATGCCGCGATGAACGCTTCGGTAGTCATGTCACTGACGACCTCAAGATGGACCGCTCTCGTTGCAAAGCACACAAACACGGCTACATAGATTTTTACTCGCGTTTTTCCTTGATATAGAAAGGACCGCAATAATCTGTTCCGCAATTATAAAAAGATCGGCATTCGGATACGCGTGCCGCGGGTAGAGTGCCCATTACGTAATTCACGGCCGGTGGTTTTACGCGGAAGCACCTGATGCACTTCTTACCATCAATGGGCCAATACCTCTGCCTTAGTGTCGGCAGCGTGGTATTGATACCCGAATGATGTCCCTTTAAATGCGTGTGACGAATGATCAGATCGGTGATGTGATGCGATCTTGGAGGCAGGATCGGATGTTTCTGTCCGAAGGGAATGTTTGCGTTTTGTAGTCGACCGCCTACCCGTAGAATTCCCGTTTCGTCTAAGAATGGCTGCAGCGAGATCCCGTTACTCTTTGGATGCAGCTCTGTACCGTTCTTCAAATTTCGGATCTCCTTTTCGAACACGGAGGCCTGCACGAGCCTCAAGATCCGATCATTAGCGTCGTGGACCTCTCGTACGGTTAGAAGTCCTGCGTTACAATGATTTTTGCGAAATCGGAGACAATACGCGACGATCGTCCTTAATTTCGCCATGGCTGAAGAGCGGCCGAGAATTTCGTTGCTACGGATGGTCGTTGCCAAGCATGTATTGGCACGAATATCGGGTATTTCCGAAATAAGGTTGAACGTATATTTCGGCTAATCCCTGTTATTGTCGGCAAACCACGATGGTCCATGACGCCAGATGGAGGGCTTCAAGAATTCCGCCGGTGTTTGTCCTCTCTATATGAAGTCCGCTGGATTGTCGTTTGACCTGACGTGCCGCTATCGGTCTTCGCTTGGATTTCGGCCACTCTATTTGCCACGAATGTTCTTAGCGTGGCTGGTTCGCGTTGCAGCCAATTTAAAACTATCGTGGAATCCGTCCAGAAGTTAATCCAGTCGAATCGGCGTGCATTACTATCTCGGGCGTTAGAAAATAATGACGTCAGTAGCACCGCACCGCAAAGTTCGAGACGTGCGAGGCTGACAACTTCTACTAGTACGAACCGAAATTTCGTGCATAATAGTCTCGTTTTAATTCGTTCGCGATTGTCGACTGACCGTACATACACGCACGATCCGTATGCTCGTTCGCTCGCGTCGCAGAACCTGTGTAATTCCACTCTTCGCACCTTCGATTGGCATACGTGTCACTCGAAGAATGACACTTTCGTTATGTAACTGCAATTCCTTCACGTACGTGGACCATTCTGTATGGAGAATTGTTGGTAGCGATTCGTCTCAGGCCAATTGCAGTTTCCAAAGGTGTTGCATAAATATTTTTGCCATTATTATTACTGGCGCCAGTAAACCTAACGGGTCGAATATTTTTGCTATGGTGGATAAGATCGTGCGTTTGGTGATCCTCGTATCGATGTTTGGATCCACGAAATAGATGATTCGGTCGCCGAGAGTTTTCATGGTGGCTTCTCCAAAATATTTTGGGTGAATTTCGCCTTCCGGAAGTCCTGCTAAAAGTTTCGGTTCGTTCGAGACCCATTGTTGAATGTGGAGGCTGCTGCGGTTAAGTAGCTTGATTACCTGGTCCCGTAAATGTCTAGCGTCTTCGTAATTATCTGTGCCAGTTAGGAAATCGTCGACGTATAGATCTCCCTGGAGCACGGTCGATGCGAAAGGAGCATTCGCCTTTTCGTCGTCCGCTAGCTGATGAATACACCTGATGGCGGGGAAAGGTGCTAAAGATAGTCCGAACGTGACTGTATTCAGCTCGTACGCTTTCACCTTTCTGTTGTTATCTCGTCATAATATCGGCTGGTATCGACGGTCTTCCGGTCTTACGAGGAACTGCCGATACATCTTCTCGATGTCTCTGGTTAAGACATAGGTGTGTTGACGGAACCTTATGAGAAGAGCGAATATGTCGTCCTGTATCGTTGGTCCTGCCAAAAGCGTGTCGTTCAATGACAGTCCACTGCTCGATCTTGCAGATCCATCGAGGACGACACGAACCTTCGTTGTTGAGCTGGACAGTTTGATGACGACGTGGTGGGTGTGTTAGAAGACATCCGAATCGCGTGGTTCTACCTGGCTCATGTGTCCCATCTCGAGATACTCCTCGATGACGGCGGAATATTCTCGTTTCAGCTCTGGATCTTTCATGAATTTTCGTTCGAGCGAAAGAAGACGGTTGAAGGCGCGCGACCGAGTTTCGCCTAACTGCATCTTCTTTTCATTGAACGACAGTGCAACAATGTAACGACCGGTTCGTGTCCGTTTAACGTGGTCATGAAAATGCTGCTCGCATTCCTGCTCCGCGGAAAATAGGTGTCGTACGTGTGAACCCTCTTCTAACTCCCAGAATTTTTGAAGTTCGAAATTCAGGGTTATAACGAACGTTTGATGTTTCCTCCACGACGCCGATGTGGAGACGCTCCCCCCAATAATCCATTCAAATTGTGTCGTTTGGTGGATTAATTCAGGATCGTTGTGAGGAGAAAGTTTGTACTGGCCGATGCTAAGGGACGATAAGGAGGGACCGGTGCCGATTAACATAACCACATTTGCTGGTCGATGAAATTCTGGATCTGCTAGTTTTACGTTTGCCGGAATCGGAATCTGCGCACGATCGATTTGCTCTTCCGGTATCGGTCCAGCGATTCGCGGTATCGTAAAGAATGTGAGCTTCCGCGCGAAGCCCAATAACCGCGATTTGATCGTCGTTGAGGCAATTTATTCGCGAACTCGTGTATTTGGTTCAATGCTTGGTTGGCTGTCGTGTTATTTTTCGTGGGAAGTCCAAGCATCATTGCCAGGTCGTCTGTAATGAAGTTTGCACTCGAACAGGAGACGCTCAACGTTCTACACTCGATTGGCTTCTGGTCGCGATCGATATCGCGGACGATCGCGGTGGCCATCCGTTGTGCGACTGTTGATGACTACGACCATGAACCATGGTACGAGCTTTTCGACCTTCTGTTGCAGCCATGCATTTTCCGGTTGGTGGTCCTCGTGCAGCTTCGCATTGTGTTGTTGGTTGCAGACACGTCATCCTCTGGCTCTGTAACGTATACAGTTCAATAGAATGTAAATGCCACACTTCCTTACTACGGAATAGCGTTTCTAGATGTCTACATATCGGAGCAATGGAGTTCAAATGCTTCATAGAAAGCGATATTGCTTATCAATTCTATATCTTATGATAAGATGTAATCTCCAATGCAACGCGTTTTGTACATCTCGTCTACACTTCAAAAGAATATAAATCTCACAATTATATGCTACGGAATAGCGTTTCTAGATGTTTACATGTCGAAGCAAAGGTGTTCTAATGCTTCGTAAAACACGATATAGCATGTCACTTCTATGTTTCATGATAAGACGTAATTCAAGGCAACGCGTTAATTATAACTCGTCACCACATTACAAAAATATAAATCCCACACATCCTTCCAACGGATTAGCGTTTCTGGATCTCGACGTATCGAAGCAATAGACATCTAATTCTTCATAAATCGCGATATCGGTTCTCATTACTGTGTCTCATGATAGGATGAAATATTCAATGCATCGCCTTGTATGGATCTCGTCAACACATCGAAGGAATGTAAATCCCACATATCCTTGCTACGGGATAGAATTTCTAGATATCTACGGATCGAAGGAATAGCATTCTTAAGCTTCATAAAACGAGATAAAGCATCCCATTTCTATGTCTCATGATAACATGTAATATTAAATGCAACGCGTTATATATATCTCACCGACGCTTCGAAGGAATGTAAAGGCCCCAAATACTTCCTAAGGAATCGCGTTTCGAAATCTCTACGTATCGAGGCAATAGAGTTCTATTGCTTCATAAAAGGCGATATCGCATTTCATATCTATGTTTCATGATCAGATGTAATATTCATTGCAAGGTGTTATGTATACCTCGTCTACCCTTCAAAGGAATGTAAGTGCCACACTACCTTGCTAGGAAATAGCGTTTGCAGATGTCTACGTATCGTTACAATAGAGTTCCAATGCTTCTTAAAACGCGATATCGCATCTCATTTCTATGTTTCATGATAAGTTGTAATATTCATTGCGAAGTGTTATGTATACATCCTCTACACTTCAAGTGAATTCAAATGCGAAACTTCCTTCCTAGGAAATGGAGTTTGCAGATGTCTACGTATCATAGCAATAGAGTTCTAATGCTACTTAAATCGCGATATCGCATCTCATTTCTATGTTTCGTGATAAGATATAATATTCATTGTGGATTGTTATGTATACCTCATACTCACTACAAAGGAATGTAAATGCGACACTTCCTTGCTATTAAACAGCATTTGCAGATGTCTACGTATCGTAGCAATAGAATTCTAATGCCTTTTAAACCGCGATATCGCATCTCATTTCTAAGTCCCATGATAAGATATAATATTCATTGTGGAGTGTTACGTATACCCCGTATTCCGCTCAAAAGAATGTAAATGCGACACCTCCTTCCTAGGAAATAGCGTTTACAGATGTCTACGCATCGAAGCAATTGAGTTCTAATGCTTCTTATATTGCGATACCGCATTTCATTTCTATGTTTCATGATAAGATATAATATTCATTGCGAAGTGTCATGTATTCCTCGTATTCACTTCAAAAGAATGTAAATGCGACACTTCCTTGCTAGGAAATAGCGTTTGGAGATGTCTACGTATCGTAGCAATGGAGTTCTAATGCTTCTAAAAATGCGATATCGCATTTCATTTCTATGTTTCATGATAAGATATAATATTCATTGCGACGTGTTATGTATACCTCGTATTCACTTCAAAAGAATGTAAATGCGACACTTCCTTGCTAGGAAATAGCGTTTGCAGATCTCTACGTATGGAAGCAATAGAGTTCTAACGCTTCTTCAAAAGCGATATCGCATTTCATTTCTATGTTTCATGATAAGATATAATATTCAATGCGAAGTGTCATATGTACCTTGTATTCACTTCAAAAGAATGTAAATCCGACACTTCCTTGCTAGGACTTAGCGTCTGCAGATCTCTACGTATCGTAGCAATTGAGTTCAATGCTTCTTAAAACGCGATATCGCATCTCATTTCTATGTTTCATGATAAGATATAATGTTCATTGTGAAGAGCCATGTATACCTCGTATTCACTTCAAAAGAATGTAAATGCGACACTTCCTTCCTAGGAAATAGCGTTTGCAGATCTCTACGTATCGTAGCAATTGAGTTCAATGCTTCCTAAAACGCGATATCGCATCTCATTTGTATGTTTCATGATAAGATATAATGTTCATTGCGAAGAGCCATGTATACCTTGTATTCACTTCAGAAGAATGTAAATGCGACACTTCCTTCCTAGGAAATAGCGTTTGCAGATCTCTACGTATCGAAGCAATACAGTTCTAATGCTTCTTAAAACGCGATAGCGCATCTCACTTCTATGTTTCATGATAAGATATAATATTCATTGCGACGTGTCATGTATACCTCGTATTCACTTCAAAAGAATGTAAATGCGACACTTCCTTGCTGGGAAGTACCGTTTGCAGATGTCTACGTATCGACGAAGTAGACTTCTAATGCTTCTTAAAACGCGATATCGCATGTCATTGCTATGTCTCATGATAAGATATAATGTTCATTGCGAAGTGTTATGTTTTCCTCGTCTACACTTCAAATGAATGTAAATCCGACACTTCCTTTCTAGTAAATTACGTTTCCAGATGTCTACATATCGAAGCAATATAGTTCCAGTGCTTCTTAAAACGCAATATCGCATCTCATTTCTGTGTTTCGTAATAAGATATAATATTCATTGTGGAGAGTTACGTATACCCCGTATTCCGCTCAAAAGAATGTAAATGCGACACTTCCATGATAGGAAATAGCGTTTGCAGATGTCTCCGCATCGAGGCAACAGGGTCCTAATTCTTCTTAAAACACGATATCGCATCTCATTTCTATGTCACGCGATAAGATACAATATTCATTGCGAAGTGTCATGTATACCTCGTATTCACTTCAAAAGAATGTAAATGCGACACTTCCTCGCTAGGAAATAGCGTTTGCAGATGTCTACGCATCGAAGCAATAGAGTTCTAATGCTTCTTGGAACGCGATATCGCATCTCATTTCTATGTTTCACGATAAGAATAATACTCAATGCGAAGTGTTACGCATACCTCGTATACACTTCAAATCAATGTAAATGCCACACATCCTTGCTAGAAAGTAGCGTTTCCAGATGTCTACGTATCGAAGCAATAGAGTTCTAATACTACTTAAAACGCGATATCTCATCTCATCTCTGTTTCATGATAATATATAATATTCACTGCGAAGTGTTATGTATACCTCGTCTACGCTACCAGTGAATGTAAATGCGACACTTACTTGCTGGGAAATAGCGTTTGCAGATGTCTACGTTCCGAAGCAATGGATTTCTAATGCTTCTTAAAACGCGATATCACATCTTATTTCTATGTTTCACGATAAGTTATAACATTCATTGCGATGTGTTATGCATACTTCGTCGACACTTCAAGTGAATGTAAATGCGACACTTCCTTGTTAGGGAATAGCGTTTCCAGATGTCTACGTAATGAAGCGATAGAGTTCTATTGCTTCATTTAACGCGATGTCGCAACTCATTTCAATGATTCATGGTAAATTGCAATGTTCTATGCAATATGTTACATTTGTCTGCATCTAGACTTTAGAAGGATGTGAATCCTATAGTTACTTGCACAGTTTCCAGATCTCTACGTGTCCAAGCAACATATTTCTAATACTTCATACAGCGCGATGTCGCATCTCATTTCAACGTTTCAAAGAAAAGAACATAAAATTATTATAATTATCTGCTTCTACTCTACAAAAGAATGTGAATTCTATAGATCCAAGCAACAGGAGGACAGGTCCTCCACCATTCTACTGGCTGCCCTGATGCGGGCAAAGTATTCCCAGGGCCACTCGAACCGCGACCAGCATCTATCTTACACTCTATCCGATTCATCGTCATGCGTTTTCCATTAAGCTTGCCGGGATCAGTGATATTGATTCGCTCAATTTAAATTATTATTTTCTTTTTAAGTTTCTCGATTTTTTTAGTTTCTCTCACGATATCGTCTATTTCGTTGTACCTTACCCTTACAGTATGGTATATAATCTGTTGTTTGATATTTGTAGGATTTCCTCTTAATAAATGCAATGCGTCCACATATTTTCTTTCTCTTTCTCTTTAGTTACATTGTTGTTATTTTATGCTATTCACCCTCCACATTCCCTCTCTACACCATCTCGGAACAGGCGTTATACGATTACTTCATGATGGCGCCCGGTCTCGTTACACCGAGATCGAGTGTTCTCTCTTGCATCCGTTGATTTACATATGTTATGTATTGGAGAATATTTCCTCTTATTCTTTGTATTCTTCGAATGAAATTACATTGACAGAAGTACGAGCTAGTTCTGCACGCCTATTTGAAACATCATTAAATCACCTTGTTAAACAATAATATATTAAATGTGACTTGGACTTTTAAATTTGAATTTATAAACATCTAACAAATAAATATGTTTTTCTTACTATTCATATCATTATACATTCAGTGATTTATTGTGTGCTGTGATTTGATATAGTAACTGCTTGATTATATTTTACAATGAACTTTGCGTACCAAACATTGTTTTTACTCTTGATGGGAGTGGATAGTTCTTCGTTTTATATTCTTATATCGCATTGATTATAAAAGTATATGATATCCTTTTTATGCAGTCATGTATAATTATGTGCATACAAATTCGCGATTAAGTAGCTATGTGTTCCAATTCAATTCCGAATAATGCACTAAAAAGCATCCCAGATAACAAACGGCAAGATGGTAGCGACACCATGCCGGCACTATATTGCCACTTCCGAGGAGTGTCAACTGATTCGTAGTCATCTGTGACCGGATTCGTTAACTAAAATGCCAGAACGTGTTACCAGCACGTTCTAGACAAGCGAATCGCGCAGCACCAGCACCATGGTGGCACGCGTATCATCGCTCCATTCATGAATCTCCTCAGCAATGACGCAGGATCACATTTTGCAATGGGGAACCTGTGCTTTCATACAAATTAAAACCGTTAGATGTCAGTAGATGTTCAGCATATGAGTATTGATAGACATTTTGATAGTCGTTTTCCTATATTTATAGTTATTGACCGAGTCGTATATATTTCTTTCACTCCATCATGGATTAAAAACATTATTTATAAAAAAAATATTACTTATAAAATAAAAATTCATGCTGTTGCGTCTCTAACTTCGCCTTGTGTAATTTTTGAAATAACATGCTCTCATCGTATTTAATGTAACCCTCAATTGCATGAATTTGTAACGATAAATTGAAGAAAATATATGTAAAATAAGTGTATATATTTTTATGACAAAGTAATTATCGACTTTATGGAAAAAATCGCCCTATCGAGCTAGTTTATGGAAAATAATAAAATCGAGTTCTTATATCTTTGTTTTGTGCCGGTGTATCTATTTTGGAATCAAAATAAATAAATTGCGCAGTTTAGTCATTTTTCATACTTGCTTATAATTTTTATGGAAACAGCTTCCCCATTAGTAAATGTCAGCCTACGCCACAACCACGCGTGTAACTATGGTGAGCTGATAGTGTCATTGCCACGGCCGTGTAGCCCGTGTGCTATATCTCCGTGCTTTAATAGTGCCGTGATACGAATGCCGCCCTAGCACTATCAGTATGACATTTCAAAAGCTGAGTAGGAGCACTGGCTTAGCACAGTTCTGCCACGGAATTCGTTCCATCCGTTGTCATTGGCGTGCCAATCGCTGGCTGTTTGGGATATTGTAGTGGATGAGGCAGACTTGTTCCTTATCATCACCAAGGAGATGGATTTTCACTCCCCCCTTTTTGAATTTTTGGAATTATTGTTTGGAATTTTTGCTGTTTCTGTATCTCTATGACCGCATTGTGGATTCAACTTATGTACGATCTTTTTGGTCTCCATCTTTTGTTACATGTAATATTATATATGTGATGCACGTTTGTTATGTAATGCTCCGATTTGTAAGCCTCAGATTCTTTTATTCTTTGGTAAAGCAACTTATTCGATTAATATATATTTATTAGGCATAGATATAAACAATTAGAAGGATGTTATTAAAACACTATTAAATATGTTGTTGCAATTATATATTTAAGGTCTGATGATGTAGATGCAATTAATGTCCGATATTTTACGTGATCCAATTGACGTATCGAGTGAGGCTATAAAATATAAAAATCTTTTACTATTCTTCGACTCCTTTCCATGTTAAAGGAATGATTAGTTCTGCAAGACAAGAAGCCTGAATTAGTGAGATATCTGGGAACATAAGTAATTTGTAAGTAACACATCTTATCTCTTTGAAATATTTGCCTTTGCATAGAATAGAACGTATAGATATAATTGCCTGTTTTGTACCCATTTCGGTCCAATTCTATTATAGCTTTTGAGCAGAAGTAATATTGATTATACTTGATTTTTGCAATAGTTCTTTGATTAACAGATTTTATTAACCTAGAATCATCATTTGAGGGATGTATCAATCTACTTTGTAGCTCCATCAGTTTCTTTTTTTGCTCGCTACTTTCCATTTTCAGTTCTGTATACTTATCCTTTATCACCATCATATATGTTGCGTAAGATTACAATAACTTTTTGTCCTCAAATTTTGCTTTTGATTAAATAAACGGAAATTAAAAAACAGTGGCACGTACCATTTCTTGGAAACGTTGTATCGTAATTTGCATTTGACTGTTTTGAAAGGCACGCACTTTACTTAACGTTTGCAATGATTCGGTTAGCGAAGTAAAGAAATATTCTACTTTCGAAATTGTTGGCTCTTGTAATTCTAAGGCAAATATATTCATCTGTCGACATCGTGAACATTGTTTTTTGGCAACATTCTAGAAAAACAAATATACTATAAGTAAAATAATAAACATCATAATATTAAATTTAACTCTGTTCATCGTTGCCTTGTTGGACACATCCATAACAATATACAGGGTGGAGCAGTAATAATTAGCACCTCAGATAGCCACGAAACTATAAGTTTCATAGTAGTTTTTGCTAATATAAAACTGCATAGTACAAAGGGCCTATCCGTTGATGAAAATAGTTTTTTTGTAAGTGGAGGTATGTTGGACATATGAAAGTTACCTTCATTTTTTAAAATGAATTGGTATGTCCATTCTTCTGTAATACCATAGAGCATTTTAAAACAAGTTCAACGATCTGCAACATGAAGCCATTGAAGATTATAAAAAGTAAAGAAAGGCGATAATACTCACGGTTTTGATAGTAAATGAAACATACGTATTGTAAACAGTGATGGAAGGCGTAATACTTACCGTTTACTTCACTGTGAATAAACACTTTTCGAAGGGCAATTCAATAGTTTGCAGCATAAGTTAAACATGATAAGATTAATATTGAAAAATCGGTTCGAATAAGTTTGGTTAGGGTGTTCTTTGTGTCGTCCATTTTATAAGTTCTGAGCTGCGGATTCCTGAGGACAGCTCACAAAATTGTTGAACTATGGAAGATTATTATTGTGAATTTAAATCAAAAGGTAATTAAATTCCATTAGATTGTAAACAGATCTCAATGTTTCATTTTAGATAGTAAGATTAAATACTCATTACAAAACTACAGGAATGGATACATACCTCTCTGTTATTATTATTTCATAAAGAATTATAATTGCAATTATATAGTTCATTACAATAGAAAATATTTCTCAGGAAATTCTATATATTAAATTAAAGAATTAAGTAAAACATTTTTAATAATTACAAATATGAAAAATACCTGAACATTCCAATAGAAAGATGTCTAAACAGGAGTTAGAAAAGTCAAACATTCAATTTCAATTCCAGAATTCATCTATAAAAGGTAAAATGTTTTGAAATCTTTAATTACAGTCTTTAATGCAAGCAGTTGGGCAATATTTCAATTTTTAAGAAAATTGATGAAAGTCAACCATTTTGAAGTGGTCAGAATCTTTGTCGTTTGAGCAATAAGTGAATAACAAATAACTGCATGAATTCCAAGCTTAAAAACTTATGAATTAAATCCTATGCAGACTCGTTTATCAGCGAGTTACTAAATAATAATCCACATTAAGTAATCGTTTTAGAACTTAAGCGATTACATCTCGCATACTTTCAAGGATATCACAAGCGTGAAAAGTATGTGGTTTATCAATAACTCTTCTAAAAGAACGGACGAAGCCAATAGAAATCTTTGTTGAAGTAAGCAAGTTCTAAAGTTCTAAGCAACGCGATGACGCTTATCTGCCTACGTTTCATAGCAAGTAAGTCCTGAATTTCTATGAAAGTCCGATGGAGCTCCTCACTATTAACGTTTCAAAGGAAGTACTAAAATTCTCAGTTCGACGTCTAAAGCTATGAGTGTTCCATATATTTATGTAAAGTGATGGTCCCTAACAGTATATACAATTCAGAGTACGTAAGATGCAAAGTTCTATGCAACATGATGGCGCTTCTCATTTCTACATTTCATACTGAGCACTTTCTAAATCTCTATGCATTGCGATGCACCTTCACAGTCCTACGTTTCAAAGTAATTCTGTGCAACAAGATGTAGTTCCTCAGTTTCATGATTCAAAACGAGTATGATGTAATGTTCTTTGTATCGCATTATGCTTAACTGCTTCTACACTTCGAAATGATGTGAATGCTACAGTCCCTTCAACGGAATGGCCCTTAATAGTGTCTACGCTTCAGAGCAATAGAGTTCCAATGCACCGTGCAACGCAATGGCGCGTCTCATTTCAACGTTAAAAAGTGAGTAAGCAGAAACATTCTATGCATCGTATTATGCTAATCTGCTTCTACAGTTCAAAGGAATGTAAATTACACAGTTCCTTACAACGGGTGAGAGGACGTTCTTGCTCTGTGACGTAGATACTATGAAGTGCCAACCCTTTGCATGGAACTGCAGATTTCACAATCTTTGGAAATGTACAAACAGATGAGAATATTGTTATGCATAGAAGATTGCAGCTTACCTACTTTGAAACGTTGAAATGAGATACTTATTGTTTGCTTAAATGGAACTCCATTGCCTTGACACGCAAACACAATCAAGTGCCATCCCGTTGCATGGAACTTTAGAAATCACGATCTTCTAAAGTGTAGAAGCAGTTACGCATAGCGCTATGCATAGAAGATTACAGCATTCTTAATTTGAAACGTTGAAGTAAGATGTGCAATCGCATTGCATGCAGCAATAAAACTGCATTTCCTTGGCACACACAAAATATGAAGCGTCATCATGTTGCATGGATAAGTCGAGTCCACATTCTCTTGAAATGCAGAATCACATAGGCATAATGGTACGTACAGAAGAGTACAGCTTACTTACTATGAAACGCTGAAAGTGTTTGCGTCATTGCATTGCATGCAGCATTGGAACTCTATTGCATTGACACACAGCCCCATTAAAGCGCAATACTGTTGCATGGCACTGTGGACTACACATGCTAACGAAGTATAATATCAGATCAGCATAGTGCCATGCATAGAGGATTCCATCTTACTTACATTGAAACGCTGAAATGAGTTGTACCATTGCATTGCATGAAGCATTAAAAATCTACAGCTCTGAAGAGCAGACACTATAAAGCGCCTTTAGGTTACATAGAACAGTAGAATTCACATTCTTTCAGATCGTAGAAGCAGCCAGCCATAACTCTATGCATAAAAGAATACAACTTATTTAATTTGGAACCCTGGAGTGAGATGCGCCATCATATTGCATGGAGCATTAGAACTCCAACGGTTTAACCCGTTGACTCTTTGTAGCCACTCCTTGTTGCACGAAACTGTAGAATTTACATACTTCTGAAGAGTAGAATTTACATACTTCTGAAGTCAGTAGAAAATCTACTGACACGCATCGAAGCATTAGAACTCTATTGCTTCGAAAAGTAGACATCTAAAAACGCTATCCCTTTGCAAGGGAGTGTGGCGCTTACATTCACTTGAAGAGTAGACGAGCTATACATATCACTTCGCTATGAATATTATACCTTATCATGAAACATAGAAATGAGATGCGATATCGCGTTTTAAGAAGCATTAGAAATCCATTGCTTCGATACGTAGACATCTGGAAACGCTATTTCCTAGCAAGGTAGTGTGGCATTTACATTCTATTGAAGTGTAGACGAGGTATACATAACACTTCGCGATGAATATTATATCTTATCATGAATCATAGAAATGAGATGCAATATCGCGTTTCAAGAAGCATTAGAACTCTATTGCTTCGATATGTAGACACCTGGAAATGCATTTCCTAGCAAGGAAGTGTGGCACTTACATTCTTTGGAAGTGTAGACGAGGTATACACAACACTTCGCAATGAATATTATATCTTATCAAGAAACATAGAAATGAGATGCGATATCGCGATTTAAGAAGCATTAGAACCCTATTGCTACGATACGTAGACATCTGCAAACGCTATTTGCTAGCAAGGAAGTGTCGCATTTACATTCTTTTGAAATGAATACGAGGTATACATGACACTTCGCAATGAATATTATATCTTATCCTGAAACATATAAATGAGATGCTATATCGCGATATAAGAAGCATCAGAACTCTATTGCTACGATACGTAGACATCTGCAAACGCTATTTGCTAGCAAGGATGTGTCGCATTTACATTCTTTTGAAGTGAATACTAGGTATACATGACACTTCGCAATGAATATTGTATCTTATCATGAAACATAGAAATGAGATGTGGTATCGCGTTTTGAGGAGCATTAGAACTCCACTGCTGCGATACTTAGACATCTGCAAGCGCTATTTTCTAGCAAGGAAGTGTCGCATTTACATTCTTTTGAAGTGAATACGAGGTATACATGACACTTCGCAATGAATATTATATCTCGTCATGAAACATAGAAATGGGACGCAATATCGCGTTTTGAGACGCATTAGAACTCCACAGCTACGATACTTAGACATCAGCAAACGCTATTTCCTAGGAAGGAAGTGCCGCATTTACATTCTCTTGATGTGAATACGAGGTATACATAACACTTCGCAATGAATATTATGTTTTATCATGAAACATAGAAATTAAATGCGACACCGCGTTTTAAGAAGCGTTAGAACTCTATTGCTTCGATGCGTAGACATCTGCAAGCGCTATTTTCTAGCAAGGAAGTTTCGCATTTACATTCTTTTGAAGTGAATACGAGGTATACATGACACTCCGCAATGAATATTATGTTTCATCATGAAGCATAGAAATTAGATGCGATATCGCGTTTTAAGAATCATTAGAACTCTATTGCTACGATACATAGATATCTGCAAACGCTATTTCCTAGCAAGGAAGTGTCGCATTTACATTCTTTTGAAGTGAGTGCGAGGTATGCATGAAACTTCGCAATGAATATTATATCTTATCACGAAACATAGAAATGAGATGCGATATCGCGATTTAAGAAGCATTAGAACCCTATTGCTACGATACGTAGACATCTGCAAACGTTATTTGCTAGCAAGGAAGTGTCGCACTTACATTCTTTTGAAGTGAATACGAGGTATACATGACACTTCGCAATGAATATTATATCTTATCACGAAACATAGAAATGAGATGCGATATCGCGATTTAAGAAGCATTAGAACTCTATTGCTACGATACGTAGACATCTGCAAACGCTACTTCCTCGCAAGGAAGTGTCGCATTTACATTCTTTTGAAGTGAATACCAGTTATACATGACACTTCACAATGAATATTATATCTTGTCATGAAACATAGTAGTGAGATGCGATATCGCGTTTTAAGAAGCATTCGAACTCTATTGCTACGATACGTAGACATCTGCAAACGCTATTTCCTAGCAAGGGGAGTCGCATTTACATTCATTTCAAGCGTATGCAAGGTATACATGACACTTCACAATGAATATTATATCCTACCATGAAACATAGAAATGAGATGCGATATCGAGTTTTAAGAAGCATTCGAACTCTATTGCTACGATACGTAGACATCTGCAAACGCTATTTCCTAGCAAGGAAGTGTCGCATTTACATTCTTTTGAGTTGAATACGAGGCATACATGACACTTCGCAATGAATAGTATATCCTATCATGAAACATAGAAATGAGATGCGATATCGCGTTTTAAGAAACATTAGAACTCTATTGCTACGATTCGTAGACATCTGCAAACGCTATTTCGCAGCAAGGAAGTTTCGCATTTACACTCTCTTGTATTGAAATCGAGGTATACATGACACTTCGCAATGAATATTATACCTTATCATGTGTCACGTCCGGCGAAACTATTTTCCGTTGCCCCGGAGGCTTTACGACTCGAGCCTATTTTCGGTAATTCGGTCCGCGGAAACGCGTTAAGACCGGGTCCGATAATTTCGGCTGACGCGAGACTAGCGAAAACACTCGCGATAATAAGGGAATGACCCTACCTTTCGATGACTTCTCTCTCGATCTGTACGTAGAAACGGCGTCGGGGATCGTTCGCTGGGATCGTAGCGGAGCTCGGTCGGTTGGCTGCTACGGAAATCTCGATCAGTCGCCAGCGAAGAGGAGGACGGCAGTCGGAATTCAGCGGTGATGCAGAGGAACCAGCGGTGATAATAGCAGCTTCAGCTGCGAATGTGGCAGAATCGGCGTGATGCGTCGTGGTGCCTGGATCGGAAGCGTCGGCGGTCGCTTCGGAAAGCGGCGGCTGGGCTGGTGCGAAGGCAGGTCGCTGGTATACGAGGACTCTCGGAACGTCCTCCAAATATTCACGCACAAGTGATCGTAAGAAATTCTTCCTACCCGCACGTCGCGTTCTTCGCAAACCGGAAGCACGATTCATTCACCAGGTTTTTCTGTACTTTCGACTAAGATCTGAAGGATAAGCGGCGGTCCGCTCTACCTCAACGTCACAAAGCCGATTTCTATACTCCTGCAAGGTGATGAAGTGCAACCCCAGTTGTATGGAAGAACCCGTGGAGGAATTCGTAGTTAAATGTAATGTTAAAAGTAGAACTGGTATTATAAACACTTGATAAAATTAATGGATATGGAAATAGTAGACTTGGTAAAAGAACTTATACTTGGATGTAGTAACAGTAAAATAAAATATATTCTAAGTTTAAAGTATACAAGAACTGGAATTATTCTAAGACTAAGACTAAGTCAAAATGGAAGTAGAAACGCGATGCCTGAACCCCACATTGAGGCGGCTAATGATCTAGAACTAGAGGTTTCGACTAATCGGTAGGAGATCTCGAGTCAGAGTGTCGCTCTGGAGAGGCGTCTCGGACCTCCTCGGTTCGCGAGGCGCTATAGTCGCGGACGCTGGTGGTAGGGAGATCGCGGTCCCGCGAGTGGGGGACTCGCGTCTCGTGGCGGGGAGCGCGCGGTCCAGCGAGTGGGGACTCGCGGCTCGTGGTGGGGCTAGCGGCGCATGTCGCTGGCCGGACGCATCTTACGCGTTTGACTTATGAGCTAATACAATATGGACTTAGAATTATGTGTGTGTTGTTTGTGTCTTACATTCGTGTCGTGTATAACCTTGATCTAGGAATTCTTATATAAAGATATATGCGTCATGATATAGTATGTATGTACTAGCTTAGAAGTAATATACAGGTTCTAGCAGATCCTGTTCCAGGAATTGGAATAGGCCCTATTCAGGTGATGGGCTACGTCTTCCTGCAGGACGGAATCCTCGGTGCGAGGGGGATAGGGCTGCCTGCCCTTGGTGCGGGCGAGACAGGTATACTCGGCGGTGCGAGTGAGGCAGCGGAACTTGGTGAGCGCGTGCAGGTATGCGCGCGCGAACACTTCCAGTTGCTGGTTCTGCAGACGAGTTTGGCTGGTTGCATGCGTCCAGGGGTTGATGCTGGGGGGTGCGAGGAGGTTGATGGGTGGCAGGCGGTACGCCTGACGTCACACATGAAACATAGAAATGAGATGCGATATCGCGATTTAAGATACATTAGTACTCTACTGCTTCGATACGTACACATCTGGAAACGCTATTTCCTAGCAAGGATGTGTGGCATCTACATTGGTTTGAAGTCTAGACGACGTATACATAACGGTTCGCAATGAATAGTATATCTCATCATGAAACATAGAGCTAAGGTGCGTTATAGCGTTCTAAGATGCATTATAACTCTATTGCTTCGATACGTAGAAGTCCGGAAACGCAATTCTTCGCAAGGAAGTGTGGCATTCACATTCTTTTGAAGTGTAGACGAGGTATACATGACACTTCGCCATGAATATAATAACTTATCATGAAACACAGAAATGGGAAGCGATATCGCGTTTTAAGAAGCATTAGAACTCTATTGCGTCGATACGTAGACATCTGGAAACGCTATTTCCAAGCAAGGAATTGCGGCATTTACATTGTTTTGAAGTGCATACAAGGTATACATAACACTTTGCAATGAATATTATATCTTATCATGAAACATAGAAATGAGATGCAATATCGCGTCTTAAGAAGCATTAGAATCCTATTGCTTCGATACGTAGACATCCGGAAACCTATTTCCATGCAAGGATGTGTGGCATTTATATTCTTTTATAGTGTAGACGAGGTATACATAACAGTTCGCAATGAATATTATATCTTATCATGAGACAGAAATGAGATGCGATATCGCGATTTAAGAAGGATTAGAGTTCAATTGTTTCGATACGTAGGCAACTGGAAACGCTATTTCCTAGCAAGGAAGTGTGGCATTTACATTCTTTTGATGTGTGTACGAGGTACTCATTACACTTCGCAATGAATATTGTATCTTTTCATGAAGAATCGATACGAGATGCGATATCGCGTTCTAAGAAGCACTAGAACTCTATTGCTTCGATACGTAGAGATCTGAAAACGATATTTCCTAGCATGGAAGTGTGGCATTTACATTCTTTTGAAGTGTAGTCGAGATACACATAACACTTCGGAACGAATACTATTTCTTATCATGAAACATAGGAATGTGAAGCGATATCGCGTTTTAAGAAACATTAGAACTATATTGCATCGAGACTTAGACATCTGAAAACGCTATTTCCTAGAAAGGAAGTGTGGCCTTTACATTCTGTTGAAGTGTAGACGAGGTATACATAACACTTCGCCATGAATATTATATCTTATCATGAAATATAGAAATGAGATGCGATATCGCGTTTTAAGAAGCATTAGAACTCTATTGCTTCGTTACGTGGACATCTGGAAACGCATTTCCTAGCAAGGTAGTGTGTCATTTACATTATTTTGGAGTGAATACGAGGTGTACATGACACTTCGCAGTGAATATTATATCCTATCGTGAAACATAGAAATGAGATGCGACATCTCGTTTTAAGAAGCATTATAACTCTATTGCTTCGATACGTAGAAGTCTGGAAACGCATTTCCTACCAAGGAAGTGTCGCACTTACATTCTTTTGAGGTGAATACGAAGAATACATAACACTCCACAATGAATATTATATCTTATCATAAAACATTGAAATGGGGAGCGATATCGCGTTTTAAGAGGCATTAGAACTCTATTGCTACGATACGTAGACATCTGGAAGCGCTATTTCCTAGTAAGGGAGTGTCGCATTTACATTCATTCGAAGTGAATACGAGGTATACATGACACTTCGCAATGAATATTATATCTTATCATGAAACAAAGAAATTAGATGCGGTATCGCGTTTTGAGAAGCATTAGAACTCCATGGCTGCGATAAGTAGACATCTGCACAAGCTATTTCCTGGGATGAAACTGTCGCACTTACTTTCCTTTGATGTAAATACGAGGTATACATAACACTATACAATGAATATTATATCTTATCGTGAAACATAGAAGTGAGATGCTATAACGCGTTTTATGAAGCGTTAGAACTTCATCGCTGCGATACTTAGACATCTAGAAACGCTATTCCGTCGCAAGTATGTGTGTGATAAGCATTCTCTTGAGGTATTGGCGAGATAGACGTTATGGGTTGCTTTGATTGACATCCTATCATGACAAACAGCTATATTGCTACGGAATAGTGTTTCTAGATCCCTACGTATCGAATCAGTAGGGCTCCAATGCTTCTTAAAACGCGATAATGCATCTCATTTCTATGTTGCATAAGAAGATGTAATTCAATGAATCGCGTTATGCATAAGTCGTCAACATTTCAAAAGAATGTAAATGCCAAACTTCCTTGCTACGGAATAACGTTTCTAGATGTCTGCGTATCGACGCAATACTGTTCTAATTCTTTATAAATCACGATATCACATCTCATTTCTATGATTCACGATAAGGTGGACTATCAATGTGACGCGTTATGTATATCTCGTTAGCACTTTAAAGGATTGTAAATGCGACACTCTCTTGCTACGGAATAGCGTTTCTAGGTGTCTACGATTCGAAGCAATAGAGTTCCAATGCTTCTTAAAACGCGATATCGCATCTCGTTTCCATGTTTCATGATAAGGTACAATTTTCATTGCGCAGTGTTATGTATACCTCGTCTAGACTTCAAACGAATGTTAATGCCACACTTTCTTGCTAGGAAATAATGTTTCCATATGTATTCGCATCGAAGCAGTGGAGTTATAATGCTCCTTAAAAGGCGCAATCGCATCTCGTTTCTATGTTTCATGATAAGAAATAATATTCATTATGAAGTGTTATGTATACCTCGTCTACACCTCAAAAGAATGTAAATGTCACACGTTCTTGCTATTAAGTAGCGTTTCCAGATGTCTACGTATCGAAGCAATAGAGTTCTAATGCTTCTTAGAAAGCGATATCGCATCTCATTTCTAAGATTCATGATAAGATATAATATTCGTTGCGAAGTGCCACTTATACCTCGCATACACTTCAAATGAATATAAATGCGACCCTTCCTTGCTAGGATCTAGCGTTTGCAGATGTCTACGTATCGAAGCAATAGAGTTCTAATGCTTCTTAAAACGCGATATCGTATCTCATTTCTATGTTTCATGATAAGATATAATATTCATTGCGAAGTGTCATGTATACCTCTGTAACGTCAGGCGTAGCGCCTACCACCCATCAGCCTCCTCGCCGCCTCCAGAATCAACCCCTGCACACAGGCAACCTGCCGTACACGCCTGCAGATTCAGCAACCAGCAGCGTTCGCGCGAGCACAGGTGCACGCGCTCACACGCACGTACGAACACCTCTTTCTCTCTCGCACCTACGAGCATCCCCGCCACCCTCGCATCGAGGACTCCGTCCAGAGGGAAGAAGTCGCAGCCCGGCACCGGAATGGGGACTGTTCCAGTTTAGGGAACCAACATTGCCAGAATCTGTATACTATTTTTAACTCATATATTACATCTATGTACATGTATTATAATCTTAGATCTAAGAACTCATGACACATATTGTAACACCACAACACACACGTAATTCTAAGTCCGTAGGTATATGATTATATATTAAGACGCGCCTGCGCCAACGACACGCGCAGCTAGCCCCACCACGAGCCGCGAGTCCCCACTCGCTGGACCACGCGCTCCCCACTACGAGCGCCCGCGACCGAAGCGCCTCGCGAACCAAGGAGGTCCGAGACGCGACTCCGGAGAGTCAGTCTACTTCGAGATTCCAGTCCGAGGAGTCGAATCCTCCAGTACCATTTCTTATACTCGAGCCATTAGCCGCCTCAATATGGAGTCTGGGCTACGCGCTAGTATTTCTATTTCCTTAGTTCTAACTTAGAATAATTTCAACTTTGTATAATTTTAACTTAGAATATATTCCATTTATTTTACTACATCCAGTTTTTGAGTTTAATACCATATCTACTAATTCCTATATCTACTAAATCTAAATACCACTTCTCGCGCTTGATACAAACAGTAACATCGAATTCTTCCACGTGTCTCTTCCATAAAACTGGGTAGCTTCCCATTACCTCGAAGGAGTATAGAACTCAGCTTTGCAGAGTTGCGATAGACCGGACCGCCGCTTATCCTTCCGAGCATTGTCTGTTAGTACAGAAAACTCTGGGTGAATGGGACGTGATTCCGGTTCGCGAAGAACACGACGCGCGGGTAGGAAGAATTTCCTTCGCTCACTTGTGCGTGGATACGTGGGTAACGTATCCCGGATCCCCGTGTACCAGCAACCTGTCTCCGCACCTGTTCAGCAGCATCTCTCCGAAGTCTCCAGCAACGCCGAGTCTCCTGTTTCCGCAGCCGAGGTTGCTGCGATATCTACAGTCTCTACCGAATCCGCTTCGCATCCGAGTCGCCGCTTCCCGCTTCGCTGGAAGCTCATTGAATTATCAACCTCAATCAACAGGCCAGCACCTACGTCGATACCAATCAACGATCCACGGCGAGAATTTTACCAACGTATCGAGAACGGAATCAGCAAATGTAATATTTCCAACTCCTAATATCCGCAAATCGCGAGTGTTTTGTCCGTGTCGCGTTAGCTGAAATAGTCGAACCCGGTCGTAACGCGTTTCCGCGGACCGAATTTCGAACAAATAGGCTAGTGTCGTGAAGCCTCCGGATAAACGAAAAGTTATTTCGCCGGACGTGACACCTCGTATTCACTTCAAATGAATGTAAATGCGACACTTCCTTTGCTGGAAATGGCGTTTGCAGTTGTCTACGTATCGTAGCAATGGATTTCGAATGCTTCTTAAAACGCGATATCGCATCTCATTCGTATGTTTCATGATAAGATGTAATATTCATTGCGAAGTGTCATGTATACCTCGTATTCACTTCAAATGAATATAAATGCGACACTTCCTTTCTAGGAAATAGCGTTTGCGGATGTCTACTTATCGTATCAATAGAGTTCTAGTGCTCCTTAAAACGCGATATCGCATCACATTTCTATGTTTCATGATAAGATATAATATTCATTGCGAAGTGTCATGCATACCTCGTATTCACTTCATAAGAATGGAACTGCGACACTTCCTTGCTAGGAAATGGCGTTTCCAGATGTCTGCGTATCAAACAATAGAGTTCCAATGCTTCTTAAAACGCAATATCACATCTCATTTCTATGTTTCATGATAAGATATAATATTCATTGCGAAGTATCATGTATACCTCGTATTCACTTCAAATGAATGTAAATGCGACACTTCCTTTCTAGGAAATAGCTTTTGCAGTTGTCTACGTATCGTAGCAATAGAGTTCGAATGCTCCTTAAAACGCGATATCGCATCTCATTCCTACGTTTCATGATAAGATGTAATATTTATTGCAAGTATCACGATTACCTCGTATTCACTTCAATAGAGTGTAAATGCGATTCTTCCTTCCTAGGAAATAGCGTTTGCAGATGACTATGTATCTCGTAGCAAGAGAGTTCTAATGCCTCTTAAAACGAGATATCGCATCTCATTTCTATGTTTCATGATAAGATACAATGTTCATTGCGAAGTGTCATGTATACCTCGCATTCACTTCAAATGAATGTAAATGCGACACTTTCTTGCTAGGAAATAGCGTTTGCAGATGACTACGTATCGTAACAAGAGAGTTCTAATGCTTCTTAAAACGAGATATCGCATATCATTTCTATGTTTCATGATAAGACATAATATTCATTGCGAAGTGTCATGTATACCTCGTATTCACATCAAATGAATGTAAATGCGACACTTCCTTTGTAGGAAATGGCGTTTGCAGTTGTCTACGTATCGTAGCAATGGATTTCGAATGCTTCTTAAAACGCGATATCGCATCTGATTACTATGTTTCATGATAAGATATAATATTCATTGCGAAGTGTCATGTATACCTCGTATTCACTTCAAATGAATGTAAATGCGATACTTCCTTTCTAGGAAATAGCGTTTGCAGATGTCTACGTATCGTAGCAATAGAGTTCGAATGCTTCTTAAAACGCGATATCGTATGTCATTTCTATGTTTCATGATAAGATATAATATTCATTGCGAAGTGTCATGTATACCTCGTATTCACTTCAAATGAATGTAAATGCGATACTTCCTTCCTGGGAAATAGCGTTTGCAGATGTCTACGTATCGTAGCAATAGAGTTCGAATGCTTCTTAAAACGCGATATCGCATCTCATTTCTATGTTTCATGATAAGATATAATATTCATTGCGAAGTATCATGTATACCTCGTATTCACTACACGAGAATGGAAATGCGACACTTCCATGCTAGGAAATGGCGTTTCCATATTTCTACGTATCAAAACAATAGAGTTCCAATGCTTATTAAAACGAGATATGGCATCTTATTTCTATGTTTCATGATAAGATATAATATTCATTGCGAAGTGTCATGTATACCTCGTATTCACTTCAAATGAATGTAAATGCAACACTTCCTTTCTAGGAAATTACGTTTCCAGATGTCTACGTATCGTAGCAATAGAGTTCGAATGCTACGTAAAACGCGATATCGTATCTCATTCCTATGTTTCATGATAAGATATAATATTCATTGCGAAGTATCATGTATACCTCGTATTCACTTCAAATGAATGTAAATGCGACACTTCCTTTCTAGGAAATAGCTTTTGCAGTTGTCTACGTATCGTAGCAATAGAGTTCGAATGCTTCTCAAAACGCGATATCGTATCTCATTTCTATGTTTCATGATAAGATATAATATTCATTGCGAAGTGTCATGTATACCTCGTATTCACTTCAAATGAATGTAAATGCGACACTTCCTTTCTAGGAAATAGCTTTTGCAGTTGTCTACGTATCGTAGCAATAGAGTTCGAATGCTTCTCAAAACGCGATATCGTATCTCATTTCTATGTTTCATGATAAGATATAATATTCATTGCGAAGTGTCATGTATACCTCGTATTCACTTCAAATGAATGTAAATGCGACACTTCCTTTCTAGGAAATAGCGTTTGCGTATGTCTACTTATCGTATCAATAGAGTTCTAGTGCTCCTTAAAACGCGATATCGCATCACATTTCTATGTTTCATGATAAGATATAATATTCATTGCGATGTGTCATGCATACCTCGTATTCACTTCATAAGAATGGAACTGCGACACTTCCTTGCTAGGAAATGGCGTTTCCAGATGTCTGCGTATCAAAACAATAGAGTTCCAACGCTTCTTAAAACGCAACATCGCATCTCATTTCTATGTTTCATGATAAGATATAATATTCATTGCGAAGTATCATGTATACCTCGTATTCACTTCAAATGAATGTAAATGCGACACTTCCTTTCTAGGAAATAGCTTTTGCAGTTGTCTACGTATCGTAGCAATAGAGTTCGAATGCTCCTTAAAACGCGATATCGCATCTCATTCCTACGTTTCATGATAAGATGTAATATTTATTGCAAGTATCACGATTACCTCGTATTCACTTCAATAGAGTGTAAGTGCGATTCTTCCTTCCTAGGAAATAACGGTTAAAGATGACTATGTATCTCGTAGCAAGAGAGTTCTAATGCCTCTTAAAACGAGATATCGCATCTCATTTCTATGTTTCATGATAAGATACAATGTTCATTGCGAAGTGTCATGTATACCTCGTATTCACTTCAAATGAATGTAAATGCGACACTTCCTTTCTAGGAAATAGCGTTTGCAGTTGTCTACGTATCGTAACAATAGAGTTCGAATGCTCCTTAAAACGCGATATCGCATCACATTTCTATGTTTCATGATAGGATATAATATTCATTGCGAAGTATCATGTATATCTCGTATTCACTTCAACTGAATGTAAATGCGACACTTCCTTGCTAGGAAATAGCGTTTGCAGATGTTTACGTATCGTAGGAATAGAGATCGAACGCTTGATTGGACGCGATATCGCATCTCATTTCTATGCGTCAAGATAAGATACAATATTCATTACGAAGTGTCATGTATACCTCGTATTCACTTCAAATGAATGTAAATGCGACACTTCCTTGCTAGGAAATGGCGTTTCCATATTTCTACGTATCAAAACAATAGAGTTCCAATGCTTATTAAAACGAGATATGGCATCTTATTTCTATGTTTCATGATAAGATATAATATTAATTGCGAAGTGCCATGTATACCTCGTATTCACTTCAAATGAATGTAAATGCAACACTTCCTTTCTAGGAAATTACGTTTCCAGATGTCTACGTATCGTAGCAATAGAGTTCGAATGCTTCTTAAAACGCGATATCGCATCTCATTTCTATGCTTCATGATAAGATATAATATTCATTACGAAGTATCATGATTACCTCGTACTCACTTCAAAAGAATGTAAACACGACACTTCCTTGCTAGGAAATAGCGTTTGCAGATGTCTACGTATCGATGCAATAGATTTCTATTGTTTCCTAAAACGCGATATCGCATCACATTTCTATGTTTCATGATAAGATATAATATTCATTGCGAAGTGTCATGTATATCTCGTATTCACTTCAAATGAATGTAAATGCGAGACGTCCTTTCTAGGAAATAGCGTTCGCAGTTGTCTACGTATCGTAGCAATAGAGTTCGAATGCTTCTCAAAACGCGATATCGTATCTCATTTCTATGTTTCATGATAAGATATAATATTCATTGCGAAGTGTCATGTATACCTCGTATTCACTTCAAATGAATGTAAATGCGACACTTCCTTTCTAGGAAATAGCGTTTGCGGATGTCTACTTATCGTATCAATAGAGTTCTAGTGCTCCTTAAAACGCGATATCGCATCACATTTCTATGTTTCATGATAAGATATAATATTCATTGCGAAGTGTCATGCATACCTCGTATTCACTTCATAAGAATGGAAATGCGACACTTCCTTGCTAGGAAATGGCGTTTCCAGATGTCTGCGTATCAAAACAATAGGGTTCCAATGCTTCTTAAAACGCAATATCGCATCTCATATCTATGTTTCATGATAAGATATAATATTCATTGCGAAGTATCATGTATACCTCGTATTCACTTCAAATGAATGTAAATGCGACACTTCCTTTCTAGGAAATAGCTTTTGCAGTTGTCTACGTATCGTAGCAATAGAGTTCGAATGCTCCTTAAAACGCGATATCGCATCTCATTCCTACGTTTCATGATAAGATGTAATATTTATTGCTAGTATCACGATTACCTCGTATTCACTTCAATAGAGTGTAAATGCGATTCTTCCTTCCTAGGAAATAGCGTTTGCAGATGACTATGTATCTCGTAGCAAGAGAGTTCTAATGCCTCTTAAAACGAGATATCGCATCTCATTTCTATGTTTCATGATAAGATACAATGTTCATTGCGAAGTGTCATGTATACCTCGCATTCACTTCAAATGAATGTAAAAGCGACACTTTCTTGCTAGGAAATAGCGTTTGCAGATGACTACGTATCGTAACAAGAGAGTTCTAATGCTTCTTAAAACGAGATATCGCATATCATTTCTATGTTTCATGATAAGACATAATATTCATTGCGAAGTGTCATGTATACCTCGTATTCACTTCAAATGAATGTAAATGCGACACTTCCTTTGTAGGAAATGGCGTTTGCAGATGTCTACGTATCGTAGCAATGGATTTCGAATGCTTCTTAAAATGCGATATCGCATCTGATTACTATGTTTCATGATAAGATATAATATTCATTGCGAAGTGTCATGTATACCTCGTATTCACTTCAAATGAATGTAAATGCGATACTTCCTTTCTAGGAAATAGCGTTTGCAGATGTCTACGTATCGTAGCAATAGAGTTCGAATGCTTCTTAAAACGCGATATCGTATCTCATTTCTATGTTTCATGATAAGATATAATATTCATTGCGAAGTGTCATGTGTACCTCGTATTCACTTCAAATGAATGTAAATGCGACACTTCCTTTCTAGGAAGTAGCGTTTGCAGTTGTCTACGTATCGTAACAATACAGTTCGAATGCTCCTTAAAACGCGATATCGCATCTCATTCATACGTTTCATGATAAGATGTAATATTTATTGCAAGTATCACGATTACCTCGTATTCACTTCAATAGAGTGTAAATGCGATTCTTCCTTCCTAGGATATAGCGTTTGCAGATGACTACGTATCTCGTAGCAAGAGAGTTCTATTGTTTCGTAAAACGCGATATCGCATCTCATTCCTATGTTTCATGATAAGATATAATATTCATTGCGATGTATCATGTATACCTCGTATTCACATCACCAGAATGGAAATGCGACACTTCCTTGCTAGGAAATGGCGTTTGCAGATGTCTGCGTATCGTAGCAATAGAGTTCGAATGCATCTTAAAACGCGATATCGCATCACATTTCTATGTTTCATGATAAGATATAATATTCATTGCGAAGTATCATGTATACCTCGTATTCACTTCAACTGAATGTAAATGCGACACTTCCTTGCTAGGAAATAGCGTTTGCAGATGTTTACGTATCGTAGGAATAGAGATCGAATGCTTGTTTAGACGCGATATCGCATCTCATTTCTATGTGTCAAGATAAGATACAATATTCATTGCGAAGTGTCATGTATGCCTCGTATTCACTTCAAATGAATGTAAATGCGACACTTCCTTGCTAGGAAATGGCGTTTCCATATTTCTACGTATCAAAACAATAGAATTCCAATGCTTATTAAAACGAGATATGGCATCTTATTTCTATGCTTCATGATAAGATATAATATTCATTGCGAAGTGCCATGTATACCTCGTATTCACTTCAAATGAATGTAAGTGCAACACTTCCTTTCTAGGAAATTACGTTTCCAGATGTCTACGTATCGTAGCAATAGAGTTCGAATGCTTCTTAAAACGCGATATCGCATCTCATTTCTATGCTTCATGATAAGATATAATATTCATTGCGAAGTATCATGATTACCTCGTACTCACTTCAAAAGAATGTAAACGCGACACTTCCTTGCTAGGAAATAGCGTTTGCAGATGTCTACGTATCGATGCAATAGAGTTCTATTGTTTCCTAAAACGCGATATCGCATCACATTTCTATGTTTCATGATAAGATATAATATTCATTGCGAAGTGACATGTATATCTCGTATTCACTTCAAATGAATGTAAATGCGAGACGTCCTTTCTAGGAAATAGCGTTCGCAGTTGTCTACGTATCGTAGCAATAGAGTTCGAATACTTCTCAAAACGCGATATCGTATCTCATTTCTATGTTTCATGATAAGATATAATATTCATTGCGAAGTATCATGTATACCTCGTATTCACTTCAACTGAATGTAAATGCGACACTTCCTTGCTAGGAAATAGCGTTTGCAGATGTTTACGTATCGTAGGAATAGAGATCGAATGCTTGTTTAGACGCGATATCGCATCTCATTTCTATGTGTCAAGATAAGATACAATATTCATTGCGAAGTGTCATGTATGCCTCGTATTCACTTCAAATGAATGTAAATGCGACACTTCCTTGCTAGGAAATGGCGTTTCCATATTTCTACGTATCAAAACAATAGAATTCCAATGCTTATTAAAACGAGATATGGCATCTTATTTCTATGTTTCATGATAAGATATAATATTCATTGCGAAGTGCCATGTATACCTCGTATTCACTTCAAATGAATGTAAGTGCAACACTTCCTTTCTAGGAAATTACGTTTCCAGATGTCTACGTATCGTAGCAATAGAGTTCGAATGCTTCTTAAAACGCGATATCGCATCTCATTTCTATGCTTCATGATAAGATATAATATTCATTGCGAAGTATCATGATTACCTCGTACTCACTTCAAAAGAATGTAAACGCGACACTTCCTTGCTAGGAAATAGCGTTTGCAGATGTCTACGTATCGATGCAATAGAGTTCTATTGTTTCCTAAAACGCGATATCGCATCACATTTCTATGTTTCATGATAAGATATAATATTCATTGCGAAGTGTCATGTATATCTCGTATTCACTTCAAATGAATGTAAATGCGAGACGTCCTTTCTAGGAAATAGCGTTCGCAGATGTCTACGTATCGTAGCAATAGAGTTCGAATGCTTCTCAAAACGCGATATCGTATCTCATTTCTATGTTTCATGATAAGATATAATATTCATTGCGAAGTGTCATGTATACCTCGTATTCACTTCAAATGAATGTAAGTGCGACACTTCCTTTCTAGGAAATAGCGTTTGCGGATGTCTACTTATCGTATCAATAGAGTTCTAGTGCTCCTTAAAACGCAATATCGCATCTCATTTCTATGTTTCATGATAAGATATAATATTCATTGCGAAGTATCATGTATACCTCGTATTCACTTCAAATGAATGTAAATGCGACACTTCCTTTCTAGGAAATAGCTTTTGCAGTTGTCTACGTATCGTAGCAATAGAGTTCGAATGCTTCTCAAAACGCGATATCGTATCTCATTTCTATGTTTCATGATAAGATATAATATTCATTGCGAAGTGTCATGTATACCTCGTATTCACTTCAAATGAATGTAAATGCGACACTTCCTTTCTAGGAAATAGCGTTTGCGGATGTCTACTTATCGTATCAATAGAGTTCTAGTGCTCCTTAAAACGCGATATCGCATCACATTTCTATGTTTCATGATAAGATATAATATTCATTGCGAAGTGTCATGCATACCTCGTATTCACTTCATAAGAATGGAAATGCGACACTTCCTTGCTAGGAAATGGCGTTTCCAGATGTCTGCGTATCAAAACAATAGGGTTCCAATGCTTCTTAAAACTCAATATCGCATCTCATATCTATGTTTCATGATAAGATATAATATTCATTGCGAAGTACATGTATACCTCGTATTCACTTCAAATGAATGTAAATGCGACACTTCCTTTCTAGGAAATAGCTTTTGCAGTTGTCTACGTATCGTAGCAATAGAGTTCGAATGCTCCTTAAATCGCGATATCGCATCTCATTCCTACGTTTCATGATAAGATGTAATATTTATTGCAAGTATCACGATTACCTCGTATTCACTTCAATAGAGTGTAAATGCGATTCTTCCTTCCTAGGAAATGGCGTTTGCAGATGACTATGTATCTCGTAGCAAGAGAGTTCAAATGCCTCTTAAAACGAGATATCGCATCTCATTTCTATGTTTCATGATAAGATACAATGTTCATTGCGAAGTGTCATGTATACCTCGCATTCACTTCAAATGAATGTAAATGCAACACTTCCTTTCTAGGAAATTACGGTTCCAGATGTCTACGTATCGTAGCAATAGAGTTCGAATGCTACTTAAAACGCGATATCGTATCTCATTTCTATGTTTCATGATAAGATATAATATTCATTGCGAAGTTTCATGTATACCTCGTATTCACTTCAAATGAATGTAAATGCGACACTTCCTTTCTAGGAAATAGCTTTTGCAGTTGTCTACGTATCGTAGCAATAGAGTTCGAATGCTTCTCAAAACGCGATATCGTATCTCATTTCTATGTTTCATGATAAGATATAATATTCATTGCGAAGTGTCATGTGTACCTCGTATTCACTTCAATAGAGTGTAAATGCGATTCTTCCTTTCTAGGAAATAGCGTTTGCGGATGTCTACTTATCGTATCAATAGAGTTCTAGTGCTCCTTAAAACGCGATATCGCATCACATTTCTATGTTTCATGATAAGATATAATATTCATTGCGAAGTGTCACGCATACCTCGTATTCACTTCATAAGAATGGAAATGCGACACTTCCTTGCTAGGAAATGGCGTTTCCAGATGTCTGCGTATCAAAACAATAGAGTTCCAATGCTTCTTAAAACGCAATATCGCATCTCATTTCTATGTTTCATGATAAGATATAATATTCATTGCGAAGTATCATGTATTCCTCGTATTCACTTCAAATGAATGTAAATGCGACACTTCCTTTCTAGGAAATAGCTTTTGCAGTTGTCTACGTATCGTAGCAATAGAGTTCGAATGCTCCTTAAAACGCGATATCGCATCTCATTCCTACGTTTCATGATAAGATGTAATATTTATTGCAAGTATCACGATTACCTCGTATTCACTTCAATAGAGTGTAAATGCGATTCATCCTTCCTAGGAAATAGCGTTTGCAGATGACTACGTATCTCGTAGCAAGAGAGTTCTAATGCCTCTTAAAACGATATATCGCATCTCATTTCTATGTTTCATGATAAGATACAATGTTCATTGCGAAGTGTCATGTATACCTCGTATTCACTTCAAATGAATGTAAATGCGACACTTTCTTGCTAGGAAATAGCGTTTGCAGATGACTACGTATCGTAACAAGAGAGTTCTAATGCTTCTTAAAACGAGATATCGCATATCATTTCTATGTTTCATGATAAGACATAATATTCATTGCGAAGTGTCATGTATACCTCGTATTCACTTCAAATGAATGTAAATGCGATACTTCCTTTCTAGGAAATAGCGTTTGCAGATGTCTACGTATCGTAGCAATAGAGTTCGAATGCTTCTTAAAACGCGATATCGTATCTCATTTCTATGTTTCATGATAAGATATAATATTCATTGCGAATTGTCATGTATACCTCGTATTCACTTCAAATGATTGTAAATGCGACACTTCCTTTCTAGGAAATAGCGTTTGCAGATGTCTGCGTATCGTAGCAATAGAGTTCGAATGCATCTTAAAACGCGATATCGCATCACATTTCTATGTTTCATGATAAGATATAATATTCATTGCGAAGTATCATGTATACCACGTATTCACTTCAAAAGAATGTAAACGCGACACTTCCTTGCTAGGAAATAGCGTTTGCAGATGTCTACGTATCGATGCAATAGAGTTCTATTGTTTCCTAAAACGCGATATCGCATCACATTTCTATGTTTCATGATAAGATATAATATTCATTGCGAAGTGTCATGTATATCTCGTATTCACTTCAAATGAATGTAAATGCGAGACGTCCTTTCTAGGAAATAGCGTTCGCAGTTGTCTACGTATCGTAGCAATAGAGTTCGAATGCTTCTCAAAACGCGATATCGTATCTCATTTCTATGTTTCATGATAAGATATAATATTCATTGCGAAGTGTCATGTATACCTCGTATTCACTTCAAATGAATGTAAGTGCGACACTTCCTTTCTAGGAAATAGCGTTTGCGGATGTCTACTTATCGTATCAATAGAGTTCTAGTGCTCCTTAAAACGCAATATCGCATCTCATTTCTATGTTTCATGATAAGATATAATATTCATTGCGAAGTGTCATGATTACCTCGTATTCACTTCAAATGAATGTAAATGCGACACTTCCTTGCTAGGAAATAGCGCATGCAGATGTCTACGTATCGTAGCGATAGAGTTTGAATGCTTCTTAAAACGCGATATCGCATCTCATTACTATGTTTCATGACAGGATATAATATTCATTGCGAAGTGTCATGATTACCTCGTACTCGCTTCAAATGAATGTAAATGCGACACTTCCTTGCTAGGAAATAGCGTTTGCAGATATCTGCGTATCGTAGCAATAGAGTTCGAATGCTTCTTAAAACGCGATATCGCATCTTATTTCTATGTTTCATGACAAGATATAATATTCATTGCGAAGTGTCATGTATACCTCGTATTCACTTCGAATGAATGTAAATGCGACACTTCCTTGCTAGGAAATAGCGTTTGCAGATGTCTACGTATCGTAGCAATAGAGTTCGAATGCTTCTTAAAACTCGATATCGCATCTCATTTCTATGCTTCATGGTAAGATATAATATTCATTGTGAAGTGTCATGTATACCTTGCATACGCTTGAAATGAATGTAAATGCGACTCTCCCTTGCTAGGAAATAGCGTTTGCAGATGTCAGCGTATCGTAGGAGTAGAGATCGAATGCTTCTTAAAACGCGATATCGCATCTCATTCCTATGTTTCATAATAAGATATAATATTCAATGCGAAGTATCATGATTACCTCGTATTCACTTCCAATGAATGTAAATGCGACACTTCCTTGCTAGGAAATAGCGTTTGCAGATATCTGCGTATCGTGGCAATAGAGTTCGAATGCTTCTTAAAACGCGATATCGCATCTTATTTCTATGTTTCATGACAAGATATAATATTCATTGCGAAGTGTCATGTATACCTCGTATTCACTTCGAATGAATGTAAATGCGACACTTCCTTGCTAGGAAATAGCGTTTGCAGATATCTGCGTATCTTAGCAATAGAGTTCGAATGCTTCTTAAAACGCGATATCGCATCTTATTTCTATGTTTCATGACAAGATATAATATTCATTGCGAAGTGTCATGATTACCTCGTATTCACTTCAAATGAATGTAAATGCGACACTTCCTTGCAAGGAAATAGCGTTTGCAGATGTCTACGTATCGTAGCAGTAGAGTTCGAATGCTTCTTAAAACGCGATATCGCATCTCATTACTATGTTTCATGACAAGATATAATATTCATTGCGAAGTGTCACGATTACCTCGTATTCACTTCAAATGAATGTAAATGCGACACTTCCTTGCTAGGAAATAGCGTTTGCAGATGTCTACGTATCGTAGCAGTAGAGTTCGAATGCTTCTTAAAACGCGATATCGCATCTCATTCCTATGTTTCATGGTAAGATTTAATATTCATTGTGAAGTGTCATGTATACCTCGTATTCACTTCGAATGAATGTAAATGCGACACTTCCTTGCTAGGAAATAGCGTTTGCAGATGTCTACGTATCGTAGCAATAGAGTTCGAATGCTTCTTAAAACTCGATATCGCATCTCATTTCTATGCTTCATGGTAAGATATAATATTCATTGTGAAGTGTCATGTATACCTTGCATACGCTTGAAATGAATGTAAATGCGACTCTCCCTTTCTAGGAAATAGCTTTTGCAGTTGTCTACGTATCGTAGCAATAGAGTTCGAATGCTCCTTAAAACGCGATATCGCATCTCATTCCTACGTTTCATGATAAGATGTAATATTTATTGCAAGTATCACGATTACCTCGTATTCACTTCAATAGAGTGTAAATGCGATTCATCCTTCCTAGGAAATAGCGTTTGCAGATGACTACGTATCTCGTAGCAAGAGAGTTCTAATGCCTCTTAAAACGATATATCGCATCTCATTTCTATGTTTCATGATAAGATACAATGTTCATTGCGAAGTGTCATGTATACCTCGTATTCACTTCAAATGAATGTAAATGCGACACTTTCTTGCTAGGAAATAGCGTTTGCAGATGACTACGTATCGTAACAAGAGAGTTCTAATGCTTCTTAAAACGAGATATCGCATATCATTTCTATGTTTCATGATAAGACATAATATTCATTGCGAAGTGTCATGTATACCTCGTATTCACTTCAAATGAATGTAAATGCGATACTTCCTTTCTAGGAAATAGCGTTTGCAGATGTCTACGTATCGTAGCAATAGAGTTCGAATGCTTCTTAAAACGCGATATCGTATCTCATTTCTATGTTTCATGATAAGATATAATATTCATTGCGAATTGTCATGTATACCTCGTATTCACTTCAAATGATTGTAAATGCGACACTTCCTTTCTAGGAAATAGCGTTTGCAGATGTCTGCGTATCGTAGCAATAGATTTCGAATGCATCTTAAAACGCGATATCGCATCACATTTCTATGTTTCATGATAAGATATAATATTCATTGCGAAGTATCATGTATACCACGTATTCACTACAAAAGAATGTAAACGCGACACTTCCTTGCTAGGAAATAGCGTTTGCAGATGTCTACGTATCGATGCAATAGAGTTCTATTGTTTCCTAAAACGCGATATCGCATCACATTTCTATGTTTCATGATAAGATATAATATTCATTGCGAAGTGTCATGTATATCTCGTATTCACTTCAAATGAATGTAAATGCGAGACGTCCTTTCTAGGAAATAGCGTTCGCAGTTGTCTACGTATCGTAGCAATAGAGTTCGAATGCTTCTCAAAACGCGATATCGTATCTCATTTCTATGTTTCATGATAAGATATAATATTCATTGCGAAGTGTCATGTATACCTCGTATTCACTTCAAATGAATGTAAGTGCGACACTTCCTTTCTAGGAAATAGCGTTTGCGGATGTCTACTTATCGTATCAATAGAGTTCTAGTGCTCCTTAAAACGCAATATCGCATCTCATTTCTATGTTTCATGATAAGATATAATATTCATTGCGAAGTGTCATGATTACCTCGTATTCACTTCAAATGAATGTAAATGCGACACTTCCTTGCTAGGAAATAGCGCATGCAGATGTCTACGTATCGTAGCGATAGAGTTTGAATGCTTCTTAAAACGCGATATCGCATCTCATTACTATGTTTCATGACAGGATATAATATTCATTGCGAAGTGTCATGATTACCTCGTACTCGCTTCAAATGAATGTAAATGCGACACTTCCTTGCTAGGAAATAGCGTTTGCAGATATCTGCGTATCGTAGCAATAGAGTTCGAATGCTTCTTAAAACGCGATATCGTATCTTATTTCTATGTTTCATGACAAGATATAATATTCATTGCGAAGTGTCATGTATACCTCGTATTCACTTCGAATGAATGTAAATGCGACACTTCCTTGCTAGGAAATAGCGTTTGCAGATGTCTACGTATCGTAGCAATAGAGTTCGAATGCTTCTTAAAACTCGATATCGCATCTCATTTCTATGCTTCATGGTAAGATATAATATTCATTGTGAAGTGTCATGTATACCTTGCATACGCTTGAAATGAATGTAAATGCGACTCTCCCTTGCTAGGAAATAGCGTTTGCAGATGTCAGCGTATCGTAGGAGTAGAGATCGAATGCTTCTTAAAACGCGATATCGCATCTCATTCCTATGTTTCATAATAAGATATAATATTCAATGCGAAGTATCATGATTACCTCGTATTCACTTCCAATGAATGTAAATGCGACACTTCCTTGCTAGGAAATAGCGTTTGCAGATATCTGCGTATCGTGGCAATAGAGTTCGAATGCTTCTTAAAACGCGATATCGCATCTTATTTCTATGTTTCATGACAAGATATAATATTCATTGCGAAGTGTCATGTATACCTCGTATTCACTTCGAATGAATGTAAATGCGACACTTCCTTGCTAGGAAATAGCGTTTGCAGATATCTGCGTATCTTAGCAATAGAGTTCGAATGCTTCTTAAAACGCGATATCGCATCTTATTTCTATGTTTCATGACAAGATATAATATTCATTGCGAAGTGTCATGATTACCTCGTATTCACTTCAAATGAATGTAAATGCGACACTTCCTTGCAAGGAAATAGCGTTTGCAGATGTCTACGTATCGTAGCAGTAGAGTTCGAATGCTTCTTAAAACGCGATATCGCATCTCATTACTATGTTTCATGACAAGATATAATATTCATTGCGAAGTGTCACGATTACCTCGTATTCACTTCAAATGAATGTAAATGCGACACTTCCTTGCTAGGAAATAGCGTTTGCAGATGTCTACGTATCGTAGCAGTAGAGTTCGAATGCTTCTTAAAACGCGATATCGCATCTCATTCCTATGTTTCATGACAAGATATAATATTCATTGCGAAGTGTCATGTATACCTCGTATTCACTTCAAATGAATGTAAATGCGACACTTCCTTGCTAGGAAATAGCGCATGCAGATGTCTACGTATCGTAGCGATAGAGTTCGAATGCTTCTTAAAACTCGATATCGCATCTCATTTCTATGTTTCATGGTAAGATATAATATTCATTGTGAAGTGTCATGTATACCTTGCATACGCTTGAAATGAATGTAAATGCGACTCTCCCTTTCTAGGAAATAGCATTTGCAGATGTCTACGTATCGTAGCAGTAGAGTTCGAATGCTTCTTAAAACGCGATATCGCACCTCATTACTATGTTTCATGACAAGATATAATATTCATTGCGAAGTGTCATGATTACCTCGTATTCACTTCAAATGAATGTAAATGCGGCACTTCCTTGCTAGGAAATAGCGTTTGCAAATGTCTACGTATCGTAGCAATAGAGTTCGAATGCGTCTTAAAACGCGATATCGCATCTTATTTCTATGTTTCATGACAAGATATAATATTCATTGCGAAGTGTCATGATTAACTCGTATTCACTTCAAATGAATGTAAATGCGACACTTCCTTGCTAGGAAATAGCGTTTGCAGATGTCTACGTATCGTAGCAGTAGAGTTCGAATGCTTCTTAAAACGCGATATCGCACCTCATTCCTATGTTTCATGACAAGATATAATATTCATTGCGAAGTGTCATGTATATCTCGTATTCAGTTCAAATGAATGTAAATGCGACCCTTCCTTGCTAGGAAATAGCGCTTGCAGATGTCTACGTATCGTAACAATAGAGTTCGAATGCTTCTTAAAACTCGATATCGCATCTCATTTCTATGTTTCATGGTAAGATATAATATTCATTGTGAAGTGTCATGTATACCTTGCATACGCTTGAAATGAATGTAAATGCGACACTCCCTTTCTAGGAAATAGCGTTTGCAGATGTCTACGTATCGTAGCAGTAGAGTTCGAATGCTTCTTAAAACGCGATATCGCATCTCATTACTATGTTTCATGACAAGATATAATATTCATTGCGAAGTGTCACGATTACCTCGTATTCACTTCAAATGAATGTAAATGCGACACTTCCTTGCTAGGAAATAGCGTTTGCAGATGTCTACGTATCGTAGCAGTAGAGTTCGAATGCTTCTTAAAACGCGATATCGCATCTCATTCTTATGTTTCATGACAAGATATAATATTCATTGCGAAGTGTCATGTATACCTCGTATTCACTTCAAGTGAATGTAAATGCGACACTTCCTTGCTAGGAAATAGCGCATGCAGATGTCTACGTATCGTAGCGATAGAGTTCGAATGCTTCTTAAAACTCGAAATCGCATCTCATTTCTATGTTTCATGGTAAGATATAATATTCATTGTGAAGTGTCATGTATACCTTGCATACGCTTGAAATGAATGTAAATGCGACTCTCCCTTTCTAGGAAATAGCGTTTGCAGATGTCTACGTATCGTAGCAGTAGAGTTCGAATGCTTCTTAAAACGCGATATCGCATCTCATTCCTATGTTTCATGACAAGATATAATATTCATTGCGAAGTGTCATGTATATCTCGTATTCAGTTCAAATGAATGTAAATGCGACTCTCCCTTGCTAGGAAATAGCGTTTGCAGATGTCAGCGTATCGTAGGAGTAGAGTTCGAATGCTTCTTAAAACGCGATATCGCATCTTATTTCTATGTTTCATGACAAGATATAATATTCATTGCGAAGTGTCATGTATACCTCGTATTCACTTCGAATGAATGTAAATGCGACACTTCCTTGCTAGGAAATAGCGTTTGCAAATGTCTACGTATCGTAGCAATAGAGTTCGAATGCTTCTTAAAACTCGATATCGCATCTCATTTCTATGTTTCATGGTAAGATATAATATTCATTGTGAAGTGTCATGTATACCTTGCATACGCTTGAAAGGAATGTAAATGCGACACTCCCTTTCTAGGAAATAGCGTTTGCAGATGTCTACGTATCGTACCAGTAGAGTTCGAATGCTTCTTAAAACGCGATATCGCATCTCATTCCTATGTTTCATGATAAGATATAATATTCATTGCGAAGTATCATGATTACCTCGTACTCACTTCAAAAGAATGGAAACGCGACACTTCCATGCTAGGAAATGGCGTTTCCAGATGTCTACGTGTCAAAACAACAGAGCTCCAATGCTTATTAAAACGAGAAATCGCATCTCATTTCAATGTTTCATGACAAGATATAACATTCATTGCGAAGTGACATGTATACCTCGTATTCACTTGAAATGAATGTAAATGCGACACTTCCTTTCTAGGAAATTACGTTTCCAGATGTCTGCGTATCGTAGCAATGGAATTCTATTGTTTCTTAATACGCGATATCGCATCTCATTTCTATGTTTCATGATAAGGTATAATATTCATTGCGAAGTGTAATGTATTCCGCGTCTACACTTCCAATGGATGTAAATGCTACACTTCCTTGCTAGGAAATAGCGTTTGCAGATGTCTACGTATCGTAGCAATAGAGTTCTATTGTTTCGTAAAACGCGATATCGCATCTCATTTCTACGTTTCATGATAAGATATAATATTCATTGCGAAGTGTCATGTATTCCTCGTATTCACTACAAATGAATGTACATGCGACACTTCCTTGCTAGAAAATAGCGTTTGCAGATGTCTACGTATCGATGCAATAGAGTTCTATTGTTTCTTAAAACGCGATTTCGCATCTCATTTCTATGTTTCATGATAAGATATAATATTCATTGCGAAATATCTTGTATACCTCGCATATGCTTGAAATGAATGTAAATGCGATACCTTCTTTGCTGTTAAATAGAGTTTGCAGATGTCTTCGTATCGAAGCAATAGAGTTCTAATGCTTCTCAAAACGCGGTATCGCATCTCATTTCCATCTTTCATGATAAGATATAATAATCATTGCGAAGTGTCATGTATTCCTCGTCCACGCTTCAAGTGAATGTAATTGCGACACTTCCTTTCTAGGAAATTACGTTTCCAGATGTCTACGTATCGAAGCAATAGGTTTCTAATGCTTCTCAAAACGCGATATCGCATCTCATTTCTATGTTTCATGATAAGATGTAATATTCATTGCGAAGTGTCATGTATACCTCGTATTCACTTCAAATGAATGTAAATGCGACACTACCTTTCTAGGAAATTACGTCTCCAGATGTCTACGTATCGATGCAATAGAGTTCTAGTGTTTCTTAAAACACGATATCGCATCTCATTTCTATGTTTCATGATAAGATGTAATATTCATTGCGAAGTGACATGTATACCTCGTATTCACTTCAAAAGAATGTAAATGCGACACTTCCTTGCTAGGAAATAGCGTTTGCAGATGTCTACGTATCGATGCAGTAGAGTTCTATTGTTTCGTACAACGCGATATCGCATCTAATTCCTATGTTTCATGCTAAGATATAATATTCATTGCGAAGTGTAATGTATTCCGCGTCTACACTTCCAATGGATGTAAATGCGACACTTCCTTGCTAGGAAATAGCGTTTGCAGATGTCTACGTATTGATGCAATAGAGTTCCATTGTTTCTTAAAACGCGATATCGCATTTCACTTCTATGTTTCATGATAAGATGTAATATTCATTGCGAAATATCTTGTATACCTCGCATATGCTTGAAATGATTGTAAATGCGATACCTTCTTTGCTGTTAAATAGAGTTTGCAGATGTCTTCGTATCGAAGAAATAGAGTTCTAATGCTTCTCAAAACGCGATATCGCATCTCATTTACATCTTTCATGATAAGATATAATAATCATTGCGAAGTGTCATGTATACCTCGTATTCACTTCACAAGATTGTAAATGCGACACTTCCTTGCTAGGAACTAACGTTTGCAGATGTCTACGTATTGATGCAATAGAGTTCCATTGTTTCTTAAAACGCGATATCGCATTTCGCTTCTATGTTTCATGATAAGATATAATATTCATTGCGAAGTGTAATGTATTCCGCGTCTACACTTCCAATGGATGTAAATGCGACACTTCCTTGCTAGGAAATAGCGTTTGCAGATGTCTACGTATCGTAGCAATAGAGTTCGAATGCTTCATAAAACGCGATATCGTACCTCATTTCCATGTTTCATGATAAGATGTAATATTCACTGCGAAGTGTCATGTATACCTCGTATTCACTTCAAAAGAATGTAAATGCGGCACTTCCTTGCTAGGTAATAGCGTTTGCAGATGTCTACGTATGGTTGTAATAGAGTTCCAATGCTTCTTAAAACGCGATATCGCATCTCATTTCTGTGTTTCAGGATAAGATATAATATTCATTGCGAAAGGTTATGTATTCCTCGTCCACGCTTCAAATGAAGGTAAATGCGACACTTCCTTTCTAGGAAATTACGTTTCCAGATGTCTACGTATCGAAGCAATAGGGTTCTAATGCTTCTCAAAACGCGATATCGCATCTCATTTCTATGTTTCATGATAAGATGTAATATTCATTGCGAAGTGTCATGTATACCTCGTATTCACTTCAAATGAATGTAAATGCGACACTACCTTTCTAGGAAATTACGTCTTCAGATGTCTACGTATCGATGCAATAGAGTTCTAGTGTTTCTTAAAACACGATATCGCATCTCATTTCTATGTTTCATGATAAGATGTAATATTCATTGCGAAGTGACATGTATACCTCGTATTCAATTCAAAAGAATGTAAATGCGACACTTCCTTGCTAGGACATAGCGTTTGCAGATGTCTACGTATCGATGCAGTAGAGTTCTATTGTTTCGTACAACGCGATATCGCATCTAATTCCTATGTTTCATGCTAAGATGTAATATTCAATGCGAAGTATCATGATTACCGCGTATTCACTTCCAATGAATGTAAATGCGACACTTCCTTGCCAGGTAATAGCATTTCCAGATGTTTGCATATCGAAGCAATAGAGTTCTAATGCTTCTTAAACGCGATATCGCATTTCATTTCTATGTTTCATGATAAGATGTAATATTCATTGCGAAATATCTTGTATACCTCGCATAAGCTTGAAATGATTGTAAATGCGATACCTTCTTAGCTGTTAAATAGAGTTTGCAGATGTCTTCGTATCGAAGCAATAGATTTCTAATGCTTCTCAAAACGCGATATCGCATCTCATTTACATCTTTCACGATAAGATATAATAATCATTGCGAAGTGTCATGTATACCTCGTATTCACTTCAAAAGAATGTAAATGCGATACTTCCTTGCTAGGAAATAGGGTTTGCAGATGACTACGTATCGTAGCAAGAGATTTCTAATGCTTCTTAGACGCGATATCGCATTTCACTTCTATGTTTCATGATAAGATATAATATTCATTGCGAAGTGCCATGTATTCCTCGTATTCACTTCAAAAGGATGTAAATGCGATACTTCCTTGCTAGGAAATAGCGTTTGCAGATGTCTACGTATCGATGCAATAGAGTTCTATTGTTTCGTAAAACGCGATATCCCATCTCATTCCTATGTTTCATGATAAGATGTAATATTCAATGCAAAGTATCATGATTACCGCGTATTCACTTCCAATGAATGTAAATGCGACACTTCCTTGCCAGGTAATAGCATTTCCAGATGTCTGCGTATCGAAGCAATAGAGTTCTAATGCTTCTTAAACGCGATATCGCACTTCACTTCTATGTTTCATGATAAGATGTAATATTCATTGCGAAATATCTTGTATACCTCGCATATGCTTGAAATGAATGTAAATGCGATACCTTCTTTGCTGTTAAATAGAGATTGCAGATGTCTTCGTATCGAGGCAATAGAGTTCTAATGCTTCTCAAAACGCGATATCGCATCTCATTTCCATCTTTCATGATAAGATATAATAATCAATGCGAAGTGTCATGTATACCTAGTATTCACTTCACAAGAATGTAAATACGACACTTCCTTGCTAGGAAATAACGTTTGCAGATGTCTACGTATTGATGCAATAGAGTTCCATTGTTTCTTAAAACGCGATATCGCATTTCACTTCTATGTTTCATGATAAGATATAATATTCATTGCGAAATATCTTGTATACCTCGCATATGCTTGAAATGAATGTAAATGCGATACCTTCTTTGCTGTTAAATAGAGTTTGCAGATGTCTTCGTATCGAAGCAATAGAGTTCTAATGCTACTCAAAACGCGGTATCGCATCTCATTTCCATCTTTCATGATAAGATATAATAATCATTGCGAAGTGTCATGTATACCTAGTATTCACTTCACAAGAATGTAAATGCGACACTTCCTTGCTAGGAAATAACGTTTGCAGATGTCTACGTATTGATGCAATAGAGTTCCATTGTTTCTTAAAACGCGATATCGCATTTCACTTCTATGTTTCATGATAAGATATAATATTCATTGTGAAATATCTTGTATACCTCGCATATGCTTGAAATGAATGTAAATGCGATACCTTCTTTGCTGTTAAATAGAGTTTGCAGATGTCTTCGTATCGAAGCAATAGAGTTCTAATGCTTCTCAAAACGCGGTATCGCATTTCATTTCCATCTTTCATGATAAGATATAATAATCATTGCGAAGTGTCATGTATTCCCCGTCCACGCTTCAAATGAATGTAATTGCGACACTTCCTTTCTAGGAAATTACGTTTCCAGATGTCTACGTATCGCAGCAATAGATTTCTAATGCTTCTTAAAACGCGATATCGCATCTCATTTCTATGTTTCATGATAAGATGTAATATTCATTGCGAAGTGTCATGTATACCTCGTATTCACTTCAAATGAATGTAAATGCGACATTACCTTTCTAGGAAATTACGTCTCCATATGTCTACGCATCGAAGCAATAGAGTTCTAATGCTTCTAAAACGCGATATCGTACCTCATTTCTATGTTTCATGATAAGATATAATATTCATTGCGAAGTGTCATGAGTACCTCGTATTCACTTCAAATGAATGTAAATGCGACACTACCTTTCTAGGAAATTACGTCTCCAGATGTCTACGTATTGAAGCAATAGAGTTCTAATGCTTCTCAAAACGCGATATCGCATCACATTTCTATGTTTCATGATAAGATGTAATATTCATTGCGAAGTGTCATGTATACCTCGTATTCACTTCAAATGAATGTAATTGCGACACTACCTTTCTAGGAAATTACGTCTCCAGATGTCTACGTATCGAAGCAATAGAGTTCTATTTTTTCGTAAAACGCGATATCGCATCTCATTCCTATGTTTCATGATAAGATGTAATATTCAATGCAAAGTATCATGATTACCGCGTATTCACTTCCAATGAATGTAAATGCGACACTTCCTTGCCAGGTAATAGCATTTCCAGATGTCTGCGTATCGAAGCAATAGAGTTCTAATGCTTCTTAAACGCGATATCGCATTTCACTTCTATGTTTCATGATAAGATATAATATTCATTGCGAAGTGTAATGTATTCCGCGTCTACACTTCCAATGGATGTAAATGCGACACTTCCTTGCTAGGAAATAGCGTTTGCAGTTGTCTACGTATCGTAGCAATAGAGTTCGAATGCTTCTTAAAACGCGATATCGCATCACATTTCTATGTTTCATGATAAGATACAATATTCAATGCGAAGTGTCATGTATGCCTCGTATTCACTTCAAATGAATGTAAATGCGACACTTGCTTTCTTGGAAATTACGTTTCCAGATGTCTACGTATCGAAGCAATAGAGTTCTAATGCTTCTTAAAACGCGATATCGCATCACATTTCTATGTTTCATGATAAGATGTAATATTCATTGCGAAGTGTCATGTATACCTCGTATTCACTACAAATGAATGTACATGCGACACTTCCTTGCTAGGAAATAGCGTTTGCAGATGTCTGCGTATCGAAGCAATAGAGTTCTAATGCTTCTTAAACGCGATATCGCATTTCACTTCTATGTTTCATGATAAGATGTAATATTCATTGCGAAATATCTTGTATACCTCGCATATGCTTGAAATGAATGTAAATGCGATACCTTCTTTGCTGTTAAATAGAGTTTGCAGATGTCTTCGTATCGAGGCAATAGAGTTCTAATGCTTCTCAAAACGCGATATCGCATCTCATTTCCATCTTTCATGATAAGATATAATAATCAATGCGAAGTGTCATGTATACCTAGTATTCACTTCACAAGAATGTAAATGCGACACTTCCTTGCTAGGAAATAACGTTTGCAGATGTCTACGTATTGATGCAATAGAGTTCCATTGTTTCTTAAAACGCGATATCGCATTTCACTTCTATGTTTCATGATAAGATATAATATTCATTGTGAAATATCTTGTATACCTCGCATATGCTTGAAATGAATGTAAATGCGATACCTTCTTTGCTGTTAAATAGAGTTTGCAGATGTCTTCGTATCGAAGCAATAGAGTTCTAATGCTTCTCAAAACGCGGTATCGCATCTCATTCCCATCTTTCATGATAAGATATAATAATCATTGCGAAGTGTCATGTATTCCCCGTCCACGCTTCAAATGAATGTAATTGCGACACTTCCTTTCTAGGAAATTACGTCTCCAGATGTCTACGTATTGAAGCAATAGAGTTCTAATGCTTCTCAAAACGCGATATCGCATCACATTTCTATGTTTCATGATAAGATGTAATATTCATTGCGAAGTGTCATGTATACCTCGTATTCACTTCAAATGAATGTAATTGCGACACTACCTTTCTAGGAAATTACGTCTCCAGATGTCTACGTATCGAAGCAATAGAGTTCTATTGTTTCGTAAAACGCGATATCGCATCTCATTCCTATGTTTCATGATAAGATGTAATATTCAATGCAAAGTATCATGATTACCGCGTATTCACTTCCAATGAATGTAAATGCGACACTTCCTTGCCAGGTAATAGCATTTCCAGATGTCTGCGTATCGAAGCAATAGAGTTCTAATGCTTCTTAAACGCGATATCGCATTTCACTTCTATGTTTCATGATAAGATGCAATATTCATTGCGAAATATCTTGTATACCTCGCATATGCTTGAAATGAATGTAAATGCGATACCTTCATTGCTGTTAAATAGAGTTTGCAGATGTCTTCGTATCGAAGCAATAGAGTTCTAATGCTTCTCAAAACGCGATATCGCATCTCATTTCCATCTTTCATGATAAGATATAATAATCATTGCGAAGTGTCATGTATACCTAGTATTCACTTCACAAGAATGTAAATGCGACACTTCCTTGCTAGGAAATAACGTTTGCAGATGTCTACGTATTGATGCAATAGAGTTCCATTGTTTCTTAAAACGCGATATCGCATTTCACTTCTATGTTTCATGATAAGATGTAATATTCATTGCGAAATATCTTGTATACCTCGCATATGCTTGAAATGATTGTAAATGCGATACCTTCTTTGCTGTTAAATAGAGTTTGCAGATGTCTTCGTATCGAAGAAATAGAGTTCTAATGCTTCTCAAAACGCGATATCGCATCTCATTTACATCTTTCATGATAAGATATAATAATCATTGCGAAGTGTCATGTATACCTCGTATTCACTTCACAAGATTGTAAATGCGACACTTCCTTGCTAGGAAATAACGTTTGCAGATGTCTACGTATTGATGCAATAGAGTTCCATTGTTTCTTAAAACGCGATATCGCATTTCGCTTCTATGTTTCATGATAAGATATAATATTCATTGCGAGGTGTAATGTATTCCGCGTCTACACTTCCAATGGATGTAAATGCGACACTTCCTTGCTAGGAAATAGCGTTTGCAGATGTCTACGTATCGTAGCAATAGAGTTCGAATGCTTCATAAAACGCGATATCGTACCTCATTTCCATGTTTCATGATAAGATGTAATATTCACTGCGAAGTGTCATGTATACCTCGTATTCACTTCAAAAGAATGTAAATGCGGCACTTCCTTGCTAGGTAATAGCGTTTGCATATGTCTACGTATGGTTGCAATAGAGTTCCAATGCTTCTTAAAACGCGATATCGCATCTCATTTCTGTGTTTCAGGATAAGATATAATATTCATTGCGAAAGGTTATGTATTCCTCGTCCACGCTTCAAATGAAGGTAAATGCGACACTTCCTTTCTAGGAAATAGCGTTTGCAGTTGTCTACGTATCGTAGCAATAGAGTTCGAATGCTTCTTAAAACGCGATATCGCATCACATTTCTATGTTTCATGATAAGATACAATATTCAATGCGAAGTGTCATGTATACCTCGTATTCACTTCAAATGAATGTAAATGCGACACTTGCTTTCTAGGAAATTACGTTTCCAGATGTCTACGTATCGAAGCAATAGAGTTCTAATGCTTCTTAAAACGCGATATCGCATCACATTTCTATGTTTCATGATAAGATGTAATATTCATTGCGAAGTGTCATGTATACCTCGTATTCACTACAAATGAATGTACATGCGACACTTCCTTGCTAGGAAATAGCGTTTGCAGATGTCTACGTATCGATGCAATAGAGTTCTATTGTTTCGTAAAACGCGATATCCCATCTCATTCCTATGTTTCATGATAAGATGTAATATTCAATGCAAAGTATCATGATTACCGCGTATTCACTTCCAATGAATGTAAATGCGACACTTCCTTGCCAGGTAATAGCATTTCCAGATGTCTGCGTATCGAAGCAATAGAGTTCTAATGCTTCTTAAACGCGATATCGCATTTCACTTCTATGTTTCATGATAAGATGTAATATTCATTGCGAAATATCTTGTATACCTCGCATATGCTTGAAATGAATGTAAATGCGATACCTTCTTTGCTGTTAAATAGAGTTTGCAGATGTCTTCGTATCGAGGCAATAGAGTTCTAATGCTTCTCAAAACGCGATATCGCATCTCATTTCCATCTTTCATGATAAGATATAATAATCAATGCGAAGTGTCATGTATACCTAGTATTCACTTCACAAGAATGTAAATACGACACTTCCTTGCTAGGAAATAACGTTTGCAGATGTCTACGTATTGATGCAATAGAGTTCCATTGTTTCTTAAAACGCGATATCGCATTTCACTTCTATGTTTCATGATAAGATATAATATTCATTGCGAAATATCTTGTATACCTCGCATATGCTTGAAATGAATGTAAATGCGATACCTTCTTTGCTGTTAAATAGAGTTTGCAGATGTCTTCGTATCGAAGCAATAGAGTTCTAATGCTACTCAAAAAGCGGTATCGCATCTCATTTCCATCTTTCATGATAAGATATAATAATCATTGCGAAGTGTCATGTATACCTAGTATTCACTTCACAAGAATGTAAATGCGACACTTCCTTGCTAGGAAGTAACGTTTGCAGATGTCTACGTATTGATGCAATAGAGTTCCATTGTTTCTTAAAACGCGATATCGCATTTCACTTCTATGTTTCATGATAAGATATAATATTCATTGTGAAATATCTTGTATACCTCGCATATGCTTGAAATGAATGTAAATGCGATACCTTCTTTGCTGTTAAATAGAGTTTGCAGATGTCTTCGTATCGAAGCAATAGAGTTCTAATGCTTCTCAAAACGCGGTATCGCATCTCATTCCCATCTTTCATGATAAGATATAATAATCATTGCGAAGTGTCATGTATTCCCCGTCCACGCTTCAAATGAATGTAATTGCGACACTTCCTTTCTAGGAAATTACGTCTCCAGATGTCTACGTATTGAAGCAATAGAGTTCTAATGCTTCTCAAAACGCGATATCGCATCACATTTCTATGTTTCATGATAAGATGTAATATTCAATGCAAAGTATCATGATTACCGCGTATTCACTTCCAATGAATGTAAATGCGACACTTCCTTGCCAGGTAATAGCATTTCCAGATGTCTGCGTATCGAAGCAATAGAGTTCTAATGCTTCTTAAACGCGATATCGCATTTCACTTCTATGTTTCATGATAAGATGTAATATTCATTGCGAAATATCTTGTATACCTCGCATATGCTTGAAATGAATGTAAATGCGATACCTTCATTGCTGTTAAATAGAGTTTGCAGATGTCTTCGTATCGAAGCAATAGAGTTCTAATGCTTCTCAAAACGCGATATCGCATCTCATTTCCATCTTTCATGATAAGATATAATAATCATTGCGAAGTGTCATGTATACCTAGTATTCACTTCACAAGAATGTAAATGCGACACTTCCTTGCTAGGAAATAACGTTTGCAGATGTCTACGTATTGATGCAATAGAGTTCCATTGTTTCTTAAAACGCGATATCGCATTTCACTTCTATGTTTCATGATAAGATGTAATATTCATTGCGAAATATCTTGTATACCTCGCATATGCTTGAAATGATTGTAAATGCGATACCTTCTTTGCTGTTAAATAGAGTTTGCAGATGTCTTCGTATCGAAGAAATAGAGTTCTAATGCTTCTCAAAACGCGATATCGCATCTCATTTACATCTTTCATGATAAGATATAATAATCATTGCGAAGTGTCATGTATACCTCGTATTCACTTCACAAGATTGTAAATGCGACACTTCCTTGCTAGGAAATAACGTTTGCAGATGTCTACGTATTGATGCAATAGAGTTCCATTGTTTCTTAAAACGCGATATCGCATTTCGCTTCTATGTTTCATGATAAGATATAATATTCATTGCGAGGTGTAATGTATTCCGCGTCTACACTTCCAATGGATGTAAATGCGACACTTCCTTGCTAGGAAATAGCGTTTGCAGATGTCTACGTATCGTAGCAATAGAGTTCGAATGCTTCATAAAACGCGATATCGTACCTCATTTCCATGTTTCATGATAAGATGTAATATTCACTGCGAAGTGTCATGTATACCTCGTATTCACTTCAAAAGAATGTAAATGCGGCACTTCCTTGCTAGGTAATAGCGTTTGCAGATGTCTACGTATGGTTGCAATAGAGTTCCAATGCTTCTTAAAACGCGATATCGCATCTCATTTCTGTGTTTCAGGATAAGATATAATATTCATTGCGAAAGGTTATGTATTCCTCGTCCACGCTTCAAATGAAGGTAAATGCGACACTTCCTTTCTAGGAAATAGCGTTTGCAGTTGTCTACGTATCGTAGCAATAGAGTTCGAATGCTTCTTAAAACGCGATATCGCATCACATTTCTATGTTTCATGATAAGATACAATATTCAATGCGAAGTGTCATGTATACCTCGTATTCACTTCAAATGAATGTAAATGCGACACTTGCTTTCTAGGAAATTACGTTTCCAGATGTCTACGTATCGAAGCAATAGAGTTCTAATGCTTCTTAAAACGCGATATCGCATCACATTTCTATGTTTCATGATAAGATGTAATATTCATTGCGAAGTGTCATGTATACCTCGTATTCACTACAAATGAATGTACATGCGACACTTCCTTGCTAGGAAATAGCGTTTGCAGATGTCTACGTATCGATGCAATAGAGTTCTATTGTTTCGTAAAACGCGATATCCCATCTCATTCCTATGTTTCATGATAAGATGTAATATTCAATGCAAAGTATCATGATTACCGCGTATTCACTTCCAATGAATGTAAATGCGACACTTCCTTGCCAGGTAATAGCATTTCCAGATGTCTGCGTATCGAAGCAATAGAGTTCTAATGCTTCTTAAACGCGATATCGCATTTCACTTCTATGTTTCATGATAGGATGTAATATTCATTGCGAAATATCTTGTATACCTCGCATATGCTTGAAATGAATGTAAATGCGATACCTTCTTTGCTGTTAAATAGAGTTTGCAGATGTCTTCGTATCGAGGCAATAGAGTTCTAATGCTTCTCAAAACGCGATATCGCATCTCATTTCCATCTTTCATGATAAGATATAATAATCAATGCGAAGTGTCATGTATACCTAGTATTCACTTCACAAGAATGTAAATACGACACTTCCTTGCTAGGAAATAACGTTTGCAGATGTCTACGTATTGATGCAATAGAGTTCCATTGTTTCTTAAAACGCAATATCGCATTTCACTTCTATGTTTCATGATAAGATATAATATTCATTGCGAAATATCTTGTATACCTCGCATATGCTTGAAATGAATGTAAATGCGATACCTTCTTTGCTGTTAAATAGAGTTTGCAGATGTCTTCGTATCGAAGCAATAGAGTTCTAATGCTACTCAAAACGCGGTATCGCATCTCATTTCCATCTTTCATGATAAGATATAATAATCATTGCGAAGTGTCATGTATACCTAGTATTCACTTCACAAGAATGTAAATGCGACACTTCCTTGCTAGGAAATAACGTTTGCAGATGTCTACGTATTGATGCAATAGAGTTCCATTGTTTCTTAAAACGCGATATCGCATTTCACTTCTATGTTTCATGATAAGATATAATATTCATTGTGAAATATCTTGTATACCTCGCATATGCTTGAAATGAATGTAAATGCGATACCTTCTTTGCTGTTAAATAGAGTTTGCAGATGTCTTCGTATCGAAGCAATAGAGTTCTAATGCTTCTCAAAACGCGGTATCGCATCTCATTCCCATCTTTCATGATAAGATATAATAATCATTGCGAAGTGTCATGTATTCCCCGTCCACGCTTCAAATGAATGTAATTGCGACACTACCTTTCTAGGAAATTACGTCTCCAGATGTCTACGTATCGAAGCAATAGAGTTCTATTGTTTCGTAAAACGCGATATCGCATCTCATTCCTATGTTTCATGATAAGATGTAATATTCAATGCAAAGTATCATGATTACCGCGTATTCACTTCCAATGAATGTAAATGCGACACTTCCTTGCCAGGTAATAGCATTTCCAGATGTCTGCGTATCGAAGCAATAGAGTTCTAATGCTTCTTAAACGCGATATCGCATTTCACTTCTATGTTTCATGATAAGATGTAATATTCATTGCGAAATATCTTGTATACCTCGCATATGCTTGAAATGAATGTAAATGCGATACCTTCTTTGCTGTTAAATAGAGTTTGCAGATGTCTTCGTATCGAAGCAATAGAGTTCTAATGCTACTCAAAACGCGGTATCGCATCTCATTTCCATCTTTCATGATAAGATATAATAATCATTGCGAAGTGTCATGTATACCTAGTATTCACTTCACAAGAATGTAAATGCGACACTTCCTTGCTAGGAAATAACGTTTGCAGATGTCTACGTATTGATGCAATTGAGTTCCATTGTTTCTTAAAACGCGATATCGCATTTCACTTCTATGTTTCATGATAAGATGTAATATTCATTGCGAAATATCTTGTATACCTCGCATATGCTTGAAATGATTGTAAATGCGATACCTTCTTTGCTGTTAAATAGAGTTTGCAGATGTCTTCGTATCGAAGAAATAGAGTTCTAATGCTTCTCAAAACGCGATATCGCATCTCATTTACATCTTTCATGATAAGATATAATAATCATTGCGAAGTGTCATGTATACCTCGTATTCACTTCACAAGATTGTAAATGCGACACTTCCTTGCTAGGAAATAACGTTTGCAGATGTCTACGTATTGATGCAATAGAGTTCCATTGTTTCTTAAAACGCGATATCGCATTTCGCTTCTATGTTTCATGATAAGATATAATATTCATTGCGAAGTGTAATGTATTCCGCGTCTACACTTCCAATGGATGTAAATGCGACACTTCCTTGCTAGGAAATAGCGTTTGCAGATGTCTACGTATCGTAGCAATAGAGTTCGAATGCTTCATAAAACGCGATATCGTACCTCATTTCCATGTTTCATGATAAGATGTAATATTCACTGCGAAGTGTCATGTATACCTCGTATTCACTTCAAAAGAATGTAAATGCGGCACTTCCTTGCTAGGTAATAGCGTTTGCAGATGTCTACGTATGGTTGCAATAGAGTTCCAATGCTTCTTAAAACGCGATATCGCATCTCATTTCTGTGTTTCAGGATAAGATATAATATTCATTGCGAAAGGTTATGTATTCCTCGTCCACGCTTCAAATGAAGGTAAATGCGACACTTCCTTTCTAGGAAATAGCGTTTGCAGTTGTCTACGTATCGTAGCAATAGAGTTCGAATGCTTCTTAAAACGCGATATCGCATCACATTTCTATGTTTCATGATAAGATACAATATTCAATGCGAAGTGTCATGTATACCTCGTATTCACTTCAAATGAATGTAAATGCGACACTTGCTTTCTAGGAAATTACGTTTCCAGATGTCTACGTATCGAAGCAATAGAGTTCTATTGTTTCGTAAAACGCGATATCCCATCTCATTCCTATGTTTCATGATAAGATGTAATATTCAATGCAAAGTATCATGATTACCGCGTATTCACTTCCAATGAATGTAAATGCGACACTTCCTTGCCAGGTAATAGCATTTCCAGATGTCTGCGTATCGAAGCAATAGAGTTCTAATGCTTCTCAAAACGCGGTATCGCATCTCATTCCCATCTTTCATGATAAGATATAATAATCATTGCGAAGTGTCATGTATTCCCCGTCCACGCTTCAAATGAATGTAATTGCGACACTTCCTTTCTAGGAAATTACGTCTCCAGATGTCTACGTATTGAAGCAATAGAGTTCTAATGCTTCTCAAAACGCGATATCGCATCACATTTCTATGTTTCATGATAAGATGTAATATTCATTGCGAAGTGTCATGTATACCTCGTATTCACTTCAAATGAATGTAATTGCGACACTACCTTTCTAGGAAATTACGTCTCCAGATGTCTACGTATCGAAGCAATAGAGTTCTATTGTTTCGTAAAACGCGATATCGCATCTCATTCCTATGTTTCATGATAAGATGTAATATTCAATGCAAAGTATCATGATTACCGCGTATTCACTTCCAATGAATGTAAATGCGACACTTCCTTGCCAGGTAATAGCATTTCCAGATGTCTGCGTATCGAAGCAATAGAGTTCTAATGCTTCTTAAACGCGATATCGCATTTCACTTCTATGTTTCATGATAAGATGTAATATTCATTGCGAAATATCTTGTATACCTCGCATATGCTTGAAATGAATGTAAATGCGATACCTTCATTGCTGTTAAATAGAGTTTGCAGATGTCTTCGTATCGAAGCAATAGAGTTCTAATGCTCCTCAAAACGCGATATCGCATCTCATTTCCATCTTTCATGATAAGATATAATAATCATTGCGAAGTGTCATGTATACCTAGTATTCACTTCACAAGAATGTAAATGCGACACTTCCTTGCTAGGAAATAACGTTTGCAGATGTCTACGTATTGATGCAATAGAGTTCCATTGTTTCTTAAAACGCGATATAGCATTTCACTTCTATGTTTCATGATAAGATGTAATATTCATTGCGAAATATCTTGTATACCTCGCATATGCTTGAAATGATTGTAAATGCGATACCTTCTTTGCTGTTAAATAGAGTTTGCAGATGTCTTCGTATCGAAGAAATAGAGTTCTAATGCTTCTCAAAACGCGATATCGCATCTCATTTACATCTTTCATGATAAGATATAATAATCATTGCGAAGTGTCATGTATACCTCGTATTCACTTCACAAGATTGTAAATGCGACACTTCCTTGCTAGGAAATAACGTTTGCAGATGTCTACGTATTGATGCAATAGAGTTCCATTGTTTCTTAAAACGCGATATCGCATTTCAATTCTATGTTTCATGATAAGATATAATATTCATTGCGAAGTGTAATGTATTCCGCGTCTACACTTCCAATGGATGTAAATGCGACACTTCCTTGCTAGGAAATAGCGTTTGCAGATGTCTACGTATCGTAGCAATAGAGTTCGAATGCTTCATAAAACGCGATATCGTACCTCATTTCCATGTTTCATGATAAGATGTAATATTCATTGCGAAGTGTCATGTATACCTCGTATTCACTTCAAAAGAATGTAAATGCGGCACTTCCTTGCTAGGTAATAGCGTTTGCAGATGTCTACGTATGGTTGCAATAGAGTTCCAATGCTTCTTAAAACGCGATATCGCATCTCATTTCTGTGTTTCAGGATAAGATATAATATTCATTGCGAAAGGTTATGTATTCCTCGTCCACGCTTCAAATGAAGGTAAATGCGACACTTCCTTTCTAGGAAATAGCGTTTGCAGTTGTCTACGTATCGTAGCAATAGAGTTCGAATGCTTCTTAAAACGCGATATCGCATCTCATTCCTGTGTTTCATGATAAGATATTATATTCAATGCGAAGTATCATGATTACCTCGTACTCACATCAAAAGAATGTAAATGCGACACTTCCTTGCTAGGAAATAGCGTTTGCAGTTGTCTACGTATCGTAGCAATAGAGTTCGAATGCTTCTTAAAACGCGATATCGCATCTCATTTCTATGTTTCATGGTAAGATATAATATTCAATGAAAAGTGTCATGTATACCTTGCATACGCTTGAAATGAATGTAAATGCGACACTTCCCTTCTAGGAAATAGCGTTTGCAGTTGTCTACGTATCGTAGCAATAGAGTTCGAAAGCTTCTTAAAACGCGATTTCGCAACTCATTTCTATGTTTCATGTTAAGATATAATATTCATTGTGAAGTGTCATGTATACCTTGCATACGCTTGAAATGAATGTAAATGCGACTCTCCCTTGCTAGGAAATAGCGTTTGCAGATGTCTGCGTATCGTAGCAGTAGAGTTCGAATGCTTCTTAAAACGCGATATCGCATCTCATTCCTATGTTTCATGATATGATATAATATTCAATGCGAAGTATCATGATTACCTCGTATTCACTTCCAATGAATGTAAATGCGACACTTCCTTGCTAGGAAATAGCGTTTGCAGGTATCTGCGTATCGTAGCAATAGAGTTCGAATGCTTCTTAAAACGCGATATCGCATCTTATTTCTATGTTTCATGACAAGATATAATATTCATTGCGAAGTGTCATGTATACCTCATATTCACTTCAACTGAATGTAAATGCGACACTTCCCTGCTAGGAAATAGCGTTTGCAGATTTCTACGTATCGTAGCTATAGATTTCGAATGCTTCTCAAAACGTGATATCGCATCTCATTTCTATGTTTCATGGTAAGATATAATATTCAATGCGAAGTGTCATGTATACCTTGCATACGCTTGAAATGAATGTAAATGCGACACTTCCTTTCTAGGAAATAGCGTTTGCAGTTGTCTACGTATCGTAGCAATAGAGTTCGAATGCTTCTCAAAACGTGATATCGCATCTCATTTCTATGTTTCATGGTAAGATATAATATTCAATGCGAAGTGTCATGTATACCTCGCATATGCTTGAAATGAATGTAAATGCGATACCTTCTTTGTTGTTAAATAGAGTTTGCAGATGTCTTCGTATCGAAGCAATAGAGTTCTAATGCTTCTCAAAACGCGGTATCGCATCTCATTCCCATCTTTCATGATAAGATATAATAATCATTGCGAAGTGTCATGTATTCCCCGTCCACGCTTCAAATGAATGTAATTGCGACACTACCTTTCTAGGAAATTACGTCTCCAGATGTCTACGTATCGAAGCAATAGAGTTCTATTGTTTCGTAAAACGCGATATCGCATCTCATTCCTATGTTTCATGATAAGATGTAATATTCAATGCAAAGTATCATGATTACCGCGTATTCACTTCCAATGAATGTAAATGCGACACTTCCTTGCCAGGTAATAGCATTTCCAGATGTCTGCGTATCGAAGCAATAGAGTTCTAATGCTTCTTAAACGCGATATCGCATTTCACTTCTATGTTTCTTGATAAGATGTAATATTCATTGCGAAATATCTTGTATACCTCGCATATGCTTGAAATGAATGTAAATGCGATACCTTCATTGCTGTTAAATAGAGTTTGCAGATGTCTTCGTATCGAAGCAATAGAGTTCTAATGCTCCTCAAAACGCGATATCGCATCTCATTTCCATCTTTCATGATAAGATATAATAATCATTGCGAAGTGTCATGTATACCTAGTATTCACGTCACAAGAATGTAAATGCGACACTTCCTTGCTAGGAAATAACGTTTGCAGATGTCTACGTATTGATGCAATAGAGTTCCATTGTTTCTTAAAACGCGATATCGCATTTCACTTCTATGTTTCATGATAAGATGTAATATTCATTGCGAAATATCTTGTATACCTCGCATATGCTTGAAATGATTGTAAATGCGATACCTTCTTTGCTGTTAAATAGAGTTTGCAGATGTCTTCGTATCGAAGAAATAGAGTTCTAATGCTTCTCAAAACGCGATATCGCATCTCATTTACATCTTTCATGATAAGATATAATAATCATTGCGAAGTGTCATGTATACCTCGTATTCACTTCACAAGATTGTAAATGCGACACTTCCTTGCTAGGAAATAACGTTTGCAGATGTCTACGTATTGATGCAATAGAGTTCCATTGTTTCTTAAAACGCGATATCGCATTTCAATTCTATGTTTCATGATAAGATATAATATTCATTGCGAAGTGTAATGTATTCCGCGTCTACACTTCCAATGGATGTAAATGCGACACTTCCTTGCTAGGAAATAGCGTTTGCAGATGTCTACGTATCGTAGCAATAGAGTTCGAATGCTTCATAAAACGCGATATCGTACCTCATTTCCATGTTTCATGATAAGATGTAATATTCATTGCGAAGTGTCATGTATACCTCGTATTCACTTCAAAAGAATGTAAATGCGGCACTTCCTTGCTAGGTAATAGCGTTTGCAGATGTCTACGTATGGTTGCAATAGAGTTCCAATGCTTCTTAAAACGCGATATCGCATCTCATTTCTGTGTTTCAGGATAAGATATAATATTCATTGCGAAAGGTTATGTATTCCTCGTCCACGCTTCAAATGAAGGTAAATGCGACACTTCCTTTCTAGGAAATAGCGTTTGCAGTTGTCTACGTATCGTAGCAATAGAGTTCGAATGCTTCTTAAAACGCGATATCGCATCTCATTCCTGTGTTTCATGATAAGATATTATATTCAATGCGAAGTATCATAATTACCTCGTACTCACATCAAAAGAATGTAAATGCGACACTTCCTTGCTAGGAAATAGCGTTTGCAGTTGTCTACGTATCGTAGCAATAGAGTTCGAATGCTTCTTAAAACGCGATATCGCATCTCATTTCTATGTTTCATGGTAAGATATAATATTCAATGAAAAGTGTCATGTATACCTTGCATACGCTTGAAATGAATGTAAATGCGACACTTCCCTTCTAGGAAATAGCGTTTGCAGTTGTCTACGTATCGTAGCAATAGAGTTCGAAAGCTTCTTAAAACGCGATTTCGCAACTCATTTCTATGTTTCATGTTAAGATATAATATTCATTGTGAAGTGTCATGTATACCTTGCATACGCTTGAAATGAATGTAAATGCGACTCTCCCTTGCTAGGAAATAGCGTTTGCAGATGTCTGCGTATCGTAGCAGTAGAGTTCGAATGCTTCTTAAAACGCGATATCGCATCTCATTCCTATGTTTCATGATATGATATAATATTCAATGCGAAGTATCATGATTACCTCGTATTCACTTCCAATGAATGTAAATGCGACACTTCCTTGCTAGGAAATAGCGTTTGCAGGTATCTGCGTATCGTAGCAATAGAGTTCGAATGCTTCTTAAAACGCGATATCGCATCTTATTTCTATGTTTCATGACAAGATATAATATTCATTGTGCAGTGTCATGTATACCTTGCATACGCTTGAAATGAATGTAAATGCGACTCTCCCATGATAGGAAATAGCGTTTGCAGATGTCTACGTATCGTAGCAATGGTGTTCGAATGCTTCTTAAAACTCGATATCGCATCCCATTTCTATGTTTCATGGTAAGATATAATATTCATTGTGAAGTGTCATGTATACCTTGCATACGCTTGAAATGAATGTAAATGCGACTCTCCCTTGCTAGGAAATAGCGTTTGCAGATGTCTACGTATCGTAGCAGTAGTGTTCGAATGCTTCTTAAAACGCGATATCGCATCTCATTACTATGTTTCATGACAAGATATAATATTCATTGCGAAGTGTCATGTGTACCTCGTATTCACTTCAAATGAATGTAAATGCGACTCCACTTTGCTAGGAAATAGCGTTTGCAGATATCTACGTATCGTAGCAGTTGAGTTCCAATGCTTCTTAAAACGCGATATCGCATCTCATTCCTATGTTTCATGATAAGATGTAATATTCATTGCGAAGTATCTTGATTACCTCGTATACACTTCAAAAGAATGTAAATGCGACTCTCCCTTGCTAGGAAATAGCGTTTGCAGATGTCTGCGTATCGTAGCAGTAGAGTTCGAATGCTTCTTAAAACGCGATATCGCATCCCATTTCTATGTTTCATGACAAGATATAATATTCATTGCGAAGTGTCATGATTACCTCGTATTCACTTCAAATGAATGTAAATGCGACTCTCCCTTGCTAGGAAAAAGCGTTTGCAGATGTCTACGTATCGCAGCATTAGAGTTCGAATGCTTCTCAAAACCCGATATCGCATCTCATTTCTATGTTTCATGACAAGATATAATATTCATTGTGAAGTGTCATGTATACCTTGCATACGCTTGAAATGAATGTAAATGCGACTCTCCCTTGATAGGAAATAGCGTTTGCAGATGTCTACGTATCGTAGCAATAGTGTTCGAATGCTTCTTAAAACTCGATATCGCATCTCATTTCTATGTTTCATGGTAAGATATAATATTCATTGTGAAGTGTCATGTATACCTTGCATACGCTTGAAATGAATGTAAATGCAAATCTCCCTTGCTAGGAAATAGCGTTTGCAGATGTCTACGTGTCGTAGCAGTAGAGTTCGAATGCTTCTTAAAACGCGCTATCGCATTTCATTTCTGTGTTTCATGATAAGATATTATATTCAATGCGAAGTATCATGATTACCTCGTACTCACATCAAAAGAATGTAAATGCGACACTTCCTTGCTAGGAAATAGCGTTTGCAGATGTCTACGTATCGTAGCAATAGAGTTCGAATGCTTCTCAAAACTCGATATCGCATCTCATTTCTATGTTTCATGGTAAGATGTAATATTCATTGCGAAGTGTCATGATTACCTCGTATTCACTTCAAATGAATGTAAATGCGACACTTCCTTGCTAGGAAATAGCGTTTGCAGATGTCTGCGTATCGTAGCAGTAGAGTTCGAGTGCTTCTTAAAACGCGATATCGCATCTCATTTCTATGTTTCATGACAAGATATAATATTCATTGCGAAGTGTCATGATTACCTCGTATTCACCTCAAATGAATGTAAATGCGACTCTCCCTTGCTAGGAAATAGCGTTTGCAGATGTCTACGTATCGCTGCATTAGAGTTCGAATGCTTCTCAAAACCCGATATCGCATCTCATTTCTATGTTTCATGACAAGATATAATATTCATTGTGCAGTGTCATGTATACCTTGCATACGCTTGAAATGAATGTAAATGCGACTCTCCCATGATAGGAAATAGCGTTTGCAGATGTCTACGTATCGTAGCAATGGTGTTCGAATGCTTCTTAAAACTCGATATCGCATCCCATTTCTATGTTTCATGGTAAGATATAATATTCATTGTGAAGTGTCATGTATACCTTGCATACGCTTGAAATGAATGTAAATGCGACTCTCCCTTGCTAGGAAATAGCGTTTGCAGATGTCTACGTATCGTAGCAGTAGTGTTCGAATGCTTCTTAAAACGCGATATCGCATCTCATTACTATGTTTCATGACAAGATATAATATTCATTGCGAAGTGTCATGTGTACCTCGTATTCACTTCAAATGAATGTAAATGCGACTCCACTTTGCTAGGAAATAGCGTTTGCAGATATCTACGTATCGTAGCAGTTGAGTTCCAATGCTTCTTAAAACGCGATATCGCATCTCATTCCTATGTTTCATGATAAGATGTAATATTCATTGCGAAGTATCTTGATTACCTCGTATACACTTCAAAAGAATGTAAATGCGACTCTCCCTTGCTAGGAAATAGCGTTTGCAGATGTCTGCGTATCGTAGCAGTAGAGTTCGAATGCTTCTTAAAACGCGATATCGCATCCCATTTCTATGTTTCATGACAAGATATAATATTCATTGCGAAGTGTCATGATTACCTCGTATTCACTTCAAATGAATGTAAATGCGACTCTCCCTTGCTAGGAAAAAGCGTTTGCAGATGTCTACGTATCGCAGCATTAGAGTTCGAATGCTTCTCAAAACCCGATATCGCATCTCATTTCTATGTTTCATGACAAGATATAATATTCATTGTGAAGTGTCATGTATACCTTGCATACGCTTGAAATGAATGTAAATGCGACTCTCCCTTGATAGGAAATAGCGTTTGCAGATGTCTACGTATCGTAGCAATAGTGTTCGAATGCTTCTTAAAACTCGATATCGCATCTCATTTCTATGTTTCATGGTAAGATATAATATTCATTGTGAAGTGTCATGTATACCTTGCATACGCTTGAAATGAATGTAAATGCAAATCTCCCTTGCTAGGAAATAGCGTTTGCAGATGTCTACGTGTCGTAGCAGTAGAGTTCGAATGCTTCTTAAAACGCGCTATCGCATTTCATTTCTGTGTTTCATGATAAGATATTATATTCAATGCGAAGTATCATGATTACCTCGTACTCACATCAAAAGAATGTAAATGCGACACTTCCTTGCTAGGAAATAGCGTTTGCAGATGTCTACGTATCGTAGCAATAGAGTTCGAATGCTTCTCAAAACTCGATATCGCATCTCATTTCTATGTTTCATGGTAAGATGTAATATTCATTGCGAAGTGTCATGATTACCTCGTATTCACTTCAAATGAATGTAAATGCGACACTTCCTTGCTAGGAAATAGCGTTTGCAGATGTCTGCGTATCGTAGCAGTAGAGTTCGAGTGCTTCTTAAAACGCGATATCGCATCTCATTTCTATGTTTCATGACAAGATATAATATTCATTGCGAAGTGTCATGATTACCTCGTATTCACCTCAAATGAATGTAAATGCGACTCTCCCTTGCTAGGAAATAGCGTTTGCAGATGTCTACGTATCGCTGCATTAGAGTTCGAATGCTTCTCAAAACCCGATATCGCATCTCATTTCTATGTTTCATGACAAGATATAATATTCATTGTGCAGTGTCATGTATACCTTGCATACGCTTGAAATGAATGTAAATGCGACTCTCCCATGATAGGAAATAGCGTTTGCAGATGTCTACGTATCGTAGCAATGGTGTTCGAATGCTTCTTAAAACTCGATATCGCATCCCATTTCTATGTTTCATGGTAAGATATAATATTCATTGTGAAGTGTCATGTATACCTTGCATACGCTTGAAATGAATGTAAATGCGACTCTCCCATGATAGGAAATAGCGTTTGCAGATGTCTACGTATCGTAGCAATGGTGTTCGAATGCTTCTTAAAACTCGATATCGCATCTCATTTCTATGTTTCATGGTAAGATATAATATTCATTGTGAAGTGTCATGTATACCTTGCATACGCTTGAAATGAATGTAAATGCGACTCTCCCTTGCTAGGAAATAGCGTTTGCAGATGTCTACGTGTCGTAGCAGTAGAGTTCGAATGCTTCTTAAAACGCGATATCGCATCTCATTTCTGTGTTTCATGATAAGATATTATATTCAATGCGAAGTATCATGATTACCTCGTACTCACATCAAAAGAATGTAAATGCGACACTTCCTTGCTAGGAAATAGCGTTTGCAGATGTCTACGTATCGTAGCAATAGAGTTCGAATGCTTCTCAAAACTCGATATCGCATCTCATTTCTGTGTTTCATGATAAGATATTATATTCAATGCGAAGTATCATGATTACCTCGTACTCACATCAAAAGAATGTAAATGCGACTCTCCCTTGCTAGGAAATAGCGTTTGCAGATGTCTACGTATCGTAGCAATAGAGTTCGAATGCTCCTTAAAACTCGATATCGCATCTCATTTCTATGTTTCATGGTAAGATATAATATTCATTCTGAAGTGTCATGTATACCTTGCATACGCTTGAAATGAATGTAAATGCGACTCTCCCTTGCTAGGGAATAGCGTTTGCAGATGTCTGCGTATCGTAGCAGTAGAGTTCGAATGCTTCTTAAAACGCGATATCGCATCTCATTCCTATGTTTCATGATAAGATATAATATTCATTGCGAAGTGTCATGATTACCTCGTATTCACTTCAAATGAATGTAAATGCGACACTTCCTTGCTAGGAAATAGCGTTTGCAGATGTCTGCGTATCGTAGCAGTAGAGTTCGAATGCTTCTTAAAACGCGATATCGCATCTCATTTCTATGTTTCATGACAAGATATAATATTCATTGCGAAGTGTCATGATTACCTCGTATTCACTTCAAATGAATGTAAATGCGACTCTCCCTTGCTAGGAAATAGCGTTTGCAGATGTCTACGTATCGCAGCATTAGAGTTCGAATGCTTCTCAGAACCCGATATCGCATCTCATTTCTATGTTTCATGACAAGATATAATATTCATTGTGAAGTGTCATGTATACCTTGCATACGCTTGAAATGAATGTAAATGCGACTCTCCCTTGATAGGAAATAGCGTTTGCAGATGTCTACGTATCGTAGCAATAGTGTTCGAATGCTTCTTAAAACTCGATATCGCATCTCATTTCTATGTTTCATGGTAAGATATAATATTCATTGTGAAGTGTCATGTATACCTTGCATACGCTTGAAATGAATGTAAATGCGACTCTCCCTTGCTAGGAAATAGCGTTTGCAGTTGTCTACGTATCGTAGCAATAGAGTTCGAATGCTTCTTAAGACGCGATATCGCATCTTATTTCTATGTTTCATGACAAGATATAATATTCATTGCGAAGTGTCATGTATACCTCGTATTCACTTCAAATGAATGTAAATGCGACACTTCCTTGCTAGGAAATAGCGTTTGCAGATGTCTACGTATCGGAGCAATAGAGTTCGAATGCTTCTTAAAACTCGATATCGCATCTCATTTCTATGTTTCATGGTAAGATATAATATTCATTGTGAAGTGTCATGTATACCTTGCATACGCTTGAAATGAATGTAAATGCGAATCTCCCTTGCTAGGAAATAGCGTTTGCAGATGTCTACGTGTCGTAGCCGTAGAGTTCGAATGCTTCTTAAAACGCGATATCGCATCTCATTTCTGTGTTTCATGATATGATATTATATTCAATGCGAAGTATCATGATTACCTCGTACTCACATCAAAAGAATGTAAATGCGACACTTCCTTGCTAGGAAATAGCGTTTGCAGATGTCTACGTATCGTAGCAATAGAGTTCGAATGCTTCTCAAAACTCGATATCGCATCTCATTTCTATGTTTCATGGTAAGATATAATATTCATTGCGAAGTGTCATGATTACCACGTATTCACTTCAAATGAATGTAAATGCGACACTTCCTTGCTAGGAAATAGCGTTTGCAGATGTCTGCGTATCGTAGCAGTAGAGTTCGAGTGCTTCTTAAAACGCGATATCGCATCTCATTACTATGTTTCATGACAAGATATAATATTCATTGCGAAGTGTCATGATTACCTCGTATTCACCTCAAATGAATGTAAATGCGACTCTCCCTTGCTAGGAAATAGCGTTTGCAGATGTCTACGTATCGCTGCATTAGAGTTCGAATGCTTCTCAAAACCCGATATCGCATCTCATTCCTATGTTTCATGACAAGATGTAATATTCATTGTGCAGTGTCATGTATACCTTGCATACGCTTGAAATGAATGTAAATGCGACTCTCCCTTGCTAGGAAATAGCGTTTGCAGATGTCTACGTATCGTAGCAGTAGTGTTCGAATGCTTCTTAAAACGCGATATCGCATCCTATTTCTATGTTTCATGACAAGATATAGTATTCATTGCAAAGTGTCATGTATACCTCGTATTCACTTCAAATGAATGTAAATGAGACACTTCCTTGCTAGGAAATAGCCTTTGCAGATGTCTACGTATCGAAGCAATAGAGTTCTAATGCTTCTCAAAACGGGATATCGCATCTCATTTCTATGTTTCATGATAAGTTATAATATTCATTGCGAAGTGTTATGTATACCTCGCATACACTTCAAATGAATGTAAATGCGACACCTCCTTGCTAGGAAATAGCGTTTCCAGATGTCTACGTATCGAAGCATTAGAGTTCTATTACTTCTCAAAACGCGATATCGCACATAATTTCTATGATCTATGATAAGATATAATATTCATTGCGAAGTGTTATGTATACCTCGTCTACACTTCAAAAGAATGTGAATGCCACACATCCCTGCTAGGGAATAGCGTTTCCAGATGACCACGTTTCGAAGTAGTAGATCTCTAATGCTTCTTAAAACGCGATATCGCATCTCATTTCTATGTTTCGCGATAAGATACAGTATTCGTTGCGAAGTGTTATGTACACCTCGTCCGCACTTCAAACGAATGAAAATGCCACACTTCCTTGCCTGGAAATAACGCTTCCAGATATCTACGTATCGAAGCAATAGGGTTCTAATGCTTCTTAAAACGCGATATCGCACATAATTTCTATGTTCTATGATAAGATATAATATTCACTGCGAAGTGTTATGTATACCACGTCTACATTTCAAAAGAATGTAAATACCACACTTCCTTGCTAGGAAAACCGTTTCCAGGTGTCTACGTATCGATGCAATAGAGTTCTAATGCCTCTTTAAGCCTTTAATGTCTCTCGTACCTCAATTCTATGTTTCATGATAAGATATAATATTCATTGCGAAGTGTCATTAATACCTCGTATTCACTTCAAGTGAATGTACACTTCCTTGCTAGGAAATAGCGTTTGCAGATGTCTACATATCGAGGCAATAGAGTTCTAATGCTTCTTAAAACGTGTTATCGCGTCACATTTCTATGTTTCATGATTAGATATAATATTCATTGCGAAGTGTCATGTGTACTTGTCATAAATTTCAAATGAATGTAAATGCGACACTTCCTTGCTAGGAAATAGCGTTTGCAGATGTCTACGTATCGAAGCGATATGGTTCTAATGCTTCTTAAATCGAGATATCGCATCTCATTTCTATGTCTCATGATGAGATATAATATTCATTGCGAAGTGTTATGTATTCCCCGTTTATACTTCAATTGAATGTAAATGCGACACTTCCTTGCTTGGAAATAGCATTTGCAGATGTCTACGTATCGTAACAGTAGGCTTCTAATGCTTCTTAATACGCGATATCGCACCTCATTTCTATGTCTCATGATAAGATATAATATTCACTGCGAAGTGTTATGTATTCCTCGTCTACACTCCAAATGAATGTAAAAGCAACACTTCCTTTCCAGGAAATTACGCTTCCAGATGTCTAGGTATCGAAGCAATAGAGATCTAACGCTTCTTTAAACGCGATATCGCATCCCATTTCTATATTTCATGATAAGATGTAATATTCATTGCGAAGTGTCATGTATACCTCGTATTCACTTCAAAAGAATGTAAATGCGACACTTCCTTCCTAGGAAATAGCGTTTGCATATGTCTACGTATCGTAGCAATAGAGTTCGAATGCTTCTTAAAACGCGATGTCGCATTACATTTCTATGCTTCATGATAAGATATAATATTCATTGCGAAGTGTCACTTATAACTCGCATACACTTCAAAAGAATGTAAATCCGACACTTCCTTTCTAGGAAATTACGTTTCCAGATGTTTACGTATCGAAGCAGTAGAGTTCTAATGCTTCTTAAAACGCGATATCGCATCTCATTTCTATTTTTCGTGATAAGATATAATATTCATTGTGGAGTGTTATGTATACCTCGTATTCGCTTCAAAAGAATGTAAATGCGACACTTCCTTGCTAGGAAATAGCGTCTGCAGATGTTTACGTATCGTAGCAATGGAGATCTAATGCTTCTTAAAACACGATATCGCATCTCATTTCTATGTTTCATTATGAGATACAATATTCATTGCGAAGTGTCATGCATACCTCGTATTCACTTCAAATGAATGTAAATGCTACGCTTCCTTACTAGGAAATGGCCTTTGCAGATGTCTAAGAATTGTAGCAATAGGATTCTTATGCTTCTTAAAACGCGATATCGCATATCACTTCTATGGTTCGTGCTAAGGTATAATATTTATTGTGGAATGTCATGTATACCTCGTATTCACTTCAAATGAATGTAAATGCGACACTTCATTGCTAGGAGATAGCGCTTGCAGATGTCTACCTATCGAAACAATAGAAGTCTAATGCTTCTTAAAACGGTACACCGCATGTCATTTCTATGTTTCATGATAAGATATAATATTAATTGCGATGTGTCATGGAAAGCTCGTATTCGCTTAAAAGGAATGTAAATGCGACACTTCCTTACTAGGAAATACCGTTTGCGTATGTCTACGTATCGTAGTGATAGAGTTCTAACGCTTCTTAGAACGCGATTTCGCATCTCTTTTCAATGATTCATGATAAGATATAATATTCATTGCAAAGTGTCATGTATACCTCGTATTCACTTAAAAAGAATGTAAATGCGACACTTCCTAACTAGAAAATAGCGTCTGCAGATGTCTACGTATCATAGCAATAGAGTTCTAATGCTCCTCAAAACGCGATATCGCATCTCATTTGTATGTTTCATGATAAGACATAATATACATTGCAAAGTGTCATGTATTCCTCGCATACACTTCAAATGAATGCAAATGCGACACTTCCTCTCTAAGAAATAGCGTTTGCAGATGTCTACGTATCGAAGCCATATAGTTCTAATGCTTCTTCAATCGAGATATCGCATCTCATTTCGATGTTTCACGATAAGATATAATATACATTGCAAAGTGTCATGTATTCCTCGCATACACTTCAAATGAATGCAAATGCGACACTTCCTCTCTAGGAAATAGCGTTTGCAGATGTCTACGTATCGAAGCAATATAGTTCTAATGCTTCTTCAAACGAGATATCGCATCTCATTTCGATGTTTCATGATAAGATATAATATTCATTGCGAAGTGTCATGTATACCTCGTATTCGCTTCAAGAGAATGTAAATGCGATACTTCCTTGCTAGGAAATAGCGTTTGCAGATGCCTACGTACCGTAGCAATAGATTTCTAATGCTTCTTAAAACGCGATATCGCATCTCATTGCTATGTTTCATGTTAGGATATAATATTCATTGCGAAGTGTCATGTATACCTCGTATTCACTTCAAGAGAATGCAAATGCGACACTTCCTCTCTAGGAAATAGCGTTTGCAGATGTCTACGTACCGTAGCAATAGAGATCTAATGCTTCTTAAAACGCGATATCGCATCTCATTTCTATGTTTGATGATAAGGTATAATACTCATTGCGAAGTGTCATGTATACCTCGTATTCACTTCAAAAGAATGTAATGCGACACTTCCTGGCTAGCAAATAGCGTTAGCAGATGTCTACGTATCGAAGCAATAGAATTCTAATGCTTCTTAAGACGGGATACGGCACCTCATTTCTATGTTTCATGATAAGATATAATATTCATTGCGAAGTGTTATGTATTCCCCATTTACACTTCAAATGAATGTAAATGCGACACTTCCCTTCTACGAAATAGCGTCTCCAGATGTCTACGTATCGAAGCAGTAGAGTGCTAATGCTTCTTAAAACGTGATACCGCATCTCATTTCTATGTTTAATGATAAGATATAATATTAATTGCGAAGTGTCATGTATACCTCGTATTCACTTAAAGAGAATGTAAATGCGACACTTCCTTTCTAGGAAATAGCGTTTCCGGATGTCTACGTATCGAAGCAATAGAATTTTAATACTTCTTAAAACGCGATGTCGCAACTCAATTATATGTTCCATGATCAGATAAGATATTCATTGCGAGGTGTTGTGAATACCTGGTCTACACTTCAAAAGAATGTAAATGCGACACATCCTTGCTAGGAAGTAGCGTTTGCAGATGTCTACGTATCGATGAAGAAGAGTTCTAATGCTTCTTAAAACGCGATATCGCGTCTCATTGCTATGTCTCATGATAAGGTATAATATTCATTGCGAAGTGTCATGTATACCTCGCGTACACTTCAAATCAATGTAAATGCGATACTTGCTTGCTAGGAAATGGCGTTTGCAGATGTCTACGTATCGAAGAAGTAGAGTTATATGCTTCTTAAATCCCGATATAGCATCTCATTTCTATGTTTCATGATAGGATATAATATTCATTGCGGAGTGTTATGTATACCTCGTATTCACTTCAAGAGAATGTAAATGCGACACTTCCTTGCTAGGAAATAGCGTTTGCAGAAGTCTACGTATCGAAGAATTAGAGTTTTATGCTTCTTAAATCCCGATATAGCATCTCATTTCTATGTTTCATGATAGGATATAATATTCATTGCGGAGTGTTATGTATACCTCGTATTCGCTTCAAGAGAATGTAAATGCGATACTTCCTTGCTAGGAAATAGCGTTTGCAGATGCCTACGTACCGTAGCAATAGATTTCTAATGCTTCTTAAAACGCGATATCGCATCTCATTCCTATGTTTCATGTTAGGATATAATATTCATTGCGAAGTGTCATGTATACCTCGTATTCACTTCAAGAGAATGTAAATACGACACTTCCTTGCTAGGAAATAGAGTTTGCAGATGTCTACGTATCGTACCAATAGACTTCTAATGCTTCTTAAATTTCGATATCGTATCTCATTTCTATGTATCATGATAAGATATAATATTCTTTGCGAAGTGTCATGTATAGCACGCATTCACATCAAAAGAATGTAAATGCGACACTTCCTTACTAGAAAATAGCGTCTGCAGATGTCTACGTATCATAGCAATAGAGTTCTGATGCTTCTCAAAACGCGATATCGCATCTCATTTGTATGTTTCATGATAAGACATAATATACATTGCAAAGTGTCATGTATTCCTCGCATACACTTCAAATGAATGCAAATGCGACACTTCCTCTCTAGGAAATAGCGTTTGCAGATGTCTACGTACCGTAGCAATAGAGATCTAATGCTTCTTAAAACGCGATATCGCATCTCATTTCTATGTTTGATGATAAGGTATAATACTCATTGCGAAGTGTCATGTATACCTCGTATTCACTTCAAAAGAATGTAATGCGACACTTCCTGGCTAGCAAATAGCGTTAGCAGATGTCTACGTATCCAAGCAATAGAATTCTAATGCTTCTTAAAACGGGATACGGCATCTCATTTCTATGTTTCATGATAAGATATAATATTCATTGCGAAGTGTTATGTATTCCCCATCTACACTTCAAATGAATGTAAATGCGACACTTCCCTTCTACGAAATAGCGTCTCCAGATGTCTACGTATCGAAGCAATAGAGTGCTAATGCTTCTTAAAACGTGATACCGCATCTCATTTCTATGATTAATGATAAGATATAATATTAATTGCGAAGTGTCATGTATACCTCGTATTCACTTAAAGAGAATGTAAATGCGACACTTCCTTTCTAGGAAATAGCGTTTCCGGATGTCTACGTATCGAAGCAATAGAATTTTAATACTTCTTAAAACGCGATGTCGCAACTCAATTATATGTTCCATGATCAGATAAGATATTCATTGCGAGGTGTTGTGAATACCTCGTCTACACTTCAAAAGAATGTAAATGCAACACATCCTTGCTAGGAAGTAGCGTTTGCAGATGTCTACGTATCGATGAAGAAGAGTTCTAATGCTTCTTAAAACGCGATATCGCATCTCATTGCTATGTCTCATGATAAGGTATAATATTCATTGCGAAGTGTCATGTATACCTCGCGTACACTTCAAATCAATGTAAATGCGATACTTGCTTGCTAGGAAATAGCGTTTGCAGAGGCCTACGTGCCGTAGAAATAGATTTCTAATGCTTCTTAAAACGCGATATCGCATCTCATTCCTATGTTTCATGTTAGGATATAATATTCATTGCGAAGTGTCACTTATACCTTGCATACACTTCAAATCAATGTAAATGCGACACTTCCTTGCCTGGAAATAGAGTTTCCAGATGTCTATGTGTCGAAACAATAGAGTTCTAACGCTTCCTAAAACGAGATGGCGCATCACATTTCTATGTTTCATGATAAGATATAATATTCATTGCGAAGTGTCATGTACACCTCGTATTCGCATCAAAAGAACGTAAATGCGACACTTCCACGCTATTGAATAGCGTTTGCAGTTGTCTACGTATCGTAGCAATAGAGTTCTAATGCTTCTCAAAACGCGATATCGCATCTCATTTCTATGTTTGATGATAAGGTATAATACTCATTGCGAAGTGTCATGTATACCTCGTATTCACTTCAAGAGAATGTAATGCGACACTACCTTGCTAGCAAATAGCGTTAGCAGATGTCTACGTATCGAAGCAATAGAATTCTAATGCTTCTTAAAACGGGATACGGCATCTCATTTCTATGTTTCATGATAAGATATAATATTCATTGCGAAGTGTTATGTATTCCCCATCTACACTTCAACTGAGTGTAAATGCGACACTTCCTTTCTACGAAATAGCGTCTCCAGATGTCTACGTATCGTAGCAATAGAGTGCTAATGCTTCTTAAAACGTGATATCGCATCTCATTTCTATGCTTCACGATAAGATATAATATTCATTGCGAAGTATCATGTATACCTCGTATTCACTTCAAAAGATAGTAATTGCGACACTTCCTTGATGGGAAGTAGCGTTTGCAGATGTCTACGTATCGAAGCAATGGAGTTCTAATGCTTCTTATATCGCGATATCGCATCTCACTTCTATGTCACATAATAAGATATAATATTCATTGCGAAGTGTCATGTATACCTCGTATTTACTTTAAAAGAATGTAAATGCGACACATCCTTGCTTGGAAATAGCTTTTCCAGATGTCTACGTACCTATGCAATAGAGTTCTAATGCTTCTTAGAACGAGATATCGCATCTCATTTTTATGCTTCATGATAAGATATAACATTCATTACGAGGTTTCACGTATACCTCGTATTCACATCAAAAGAATGTAAATGCGACACTTCCTTGCTAGGAAATAGCGTTCGCAGATGTCTACGTCTCGAAGCATTAGAGTTCTAATGCTTCTCAAAACGCGATATCGCAGCTCATTTCTATGTTTCATGGTAAGTTATAATATTCATTATGGAGTGTTATGTATACCTCGTGTTCAATTCAAACGAATGTAAATGCGACATTTCCTTGCTAGGAAGTAGCGTTTGCAGATGTCTACGTATCGTAGCAATAGAGTTCTAGTTCTTCCTAAAACGCGAAACCGCTCTTCATTTATATGCTTCACGATTAGATGTAATATTCATTGTGGAGTGTTATGTATACCTCGTATTCAATTCAAAAGTATGTAAATGCGGCACTTCCTTGCTAGGCAGTAGCGTTTGCAGATGGCTACGTATCGAAGCTTTAAAGTTCTAAAGCATCCTAAATCGCGACATCGCATCTCATTTCTATGTTCCATGATAAGATATAGTATTCATTGTGCAGTGTTATGTATATCTCGTATTCGCTTCACAAGAATGTAAATGCAACACATCCTTGCTAGGAAGTAGCGTTTGCAGATGTCTACGCATCGAAGCAACAGAGTTCTAATGCTTCTTAAAACGAGATATTGCATCTCATTTTAATGTTTTATGATATGATATAATATTCATTGCGAAGTGTCATGTATACTTCGTATTCACTTCAAAAGAATGTAAATGCGACACTTCCTAGCCAGGAGGTAGCGTTTACAGACGTCTACGTATCGAAGCAGTAGAGTTCTAATGCTTCTTAAATCGCGATATCGCATCTCATTTCTATGTTTCTTGATAAGATGTAATATTCATTGCGAAATGTCATGTATACCTCGTATTCACATCAATAGAATGTAAATGCCACTCTTCCTTGCTGGGAAATAGCGTTTGCTGAAGTCTACGTATCGAAGCAACAGTTTTCTAATGCGTCTTAAAGCGGGATATCGCATATCATTACTATGATTCACGATAAGATATAATATTCATTATGGAGTGTTATGTATACCTCGTGTTCACTTCAAACGAATGTAAATGCGACATTTCCTTGCTAGGAAGTAGCGTTTGCAGATGTCTACGTATCGAAGCAATAGATTTCTAATGCTTTTTAAATTGCGATATCGCACCTCACTTCTACGTTTCATGATAAGATATAATATTCATTGTGTAGTGTTATGTATATCTCGTCTACAATTCGAATGAATGTAGATGCGACACTTCCTTGCTAGGAAATAGCGTTTGCAGATGTCTACGTATCGTATCATTAGATTTCTAATGCTTCTCAAAACGCGATATCGCATTTCATTTCTATGTTTCATGATAAGATATAATATTCATTGTGGAGTGCTATGTATAACTCGTGTTCACTTCAAACGAATGTAAATGCGACACTTCCTTGCTAGGAAATAGCGTTTGCAGATGTTTACGCATCCTAGCAATAGAGTTCTAAAGCTTCCCAAAACGAGATTTCGCATCTCATTTCTATGTTTCATGATAATATATAATATTCATTGCGGAGTGTTATGTCAACATCGTATTCACCTCAAAAGAATGTAAATGCGACACTTCCTTGCTCGGAAATGGCGTCTGCAGATGTCTACGTATCGTAGCAATAGAGTTCTAATGCTTCTTAAATCGTCATATAGCATCTCATTTCTATGTTTCATGATAAGATATAATATTCAATGCGAAGTATCATGATTACCTCGTATTCACTTCAAATGAATGTAAATGCGAAACTTCCTTGCTAGGAAGTAGCGTTTGCAGATATCTACGTATCGTAGCAATAGAGTTCGAAGGCATCTCAAAACGCGATATCGCATTTTATTTCTATGTTTCATGACAAGATATAATATTCATTGCGAAGTGTCATGTATACCTCGTATTCACTTCAAATGAATGTAAATGCGACACTTCCTTGCTAGGAAATAGCGTTTGCAGATGTCTACGTATCGTAGCAATTGTGTTCGAATGCTTCCTAAAACTCGATATCGCATCTCATTTCTATGTTTCATGGTAAGATATAATATTCATTGTGAAGTGTAATGTATACCTTGCATACGCTAGAAATGAATGTAAATGCGACTCTCCCTTTCTAGGAAATAGCGTTTGCAGATGTCTACGTATCGTAGCAGTAGAGTTCGAATGCTTCTTAAAACGCGATATCGCACCTCATTACTATGTTACAGGACAAGATATAATATTCATTGCGAAGTGTCATGATTACCTCGTATTCACTTCAAATGAATGTAAATGCGACACTTCGTTTCTAGGAAATAGTGTTTGCAGTTGTCTACGTATCGTAGCAATAGAGTTCGGATGCTTCTTAAAACGCGATATCGCATCTTATTTCTATGTTTCATGACAAGATATAATATTCATTGCGAAGTGTCATGTATACCTCGTATTCACTTCAAATGAATGTAAATGCGACACTTCCTTGCTAGGAAATAGCGTTTGCAGATGTCTACGTATCGTAGCAATAGTGTTCGAATGCTTCTTAAAACTCGATATCGCATCTCATTTCTATGTTTCATGGTAAGATATAATATTCATTGCGAAGTGTCATGTATACCTTGCATACGCTTGAAATGAATGTAAATGCGACTCTCCCTTGCTAGGAAATAGCGTTTGCAGATGTCTACGTGTCGTAGCAGTAGAGTTCGAATGCTTCTTAAAACGCGATATCGCATCTCATTCCTATGTTTCATGATAAGATGTAATATTCAATGCGAAGTATCATGATTATCTCGTACTCACATCAAAAGAATGTAAATGCGACACTTCCTTGCTAGGAAATAGCGTTTGCAGATGTCTACGTATCGTAGCAGTAGAGTTCGAATGCTTCTTAAAACGCGATATCGCATCTCATTCCTATGTTTCATGATAAGATGTAATATTCAAAGCGAAATATCATGATTACCTCGTATTCACTTCAAATGAATGTAAATGCGACACTTCCTTGCTAGGAAATAGCGTTTGCAGATATCTGCGTATCGTAGCAATAGAGTTCGAATGCTTTTTAAAACGCGATATCGCATCTTATTTCTATGTTTCATGACAAGATATAATATTCATTGCGAAGTGTCATGATTACCTCGTATTCACTTCAAATGAATGTAAATGCGACACTTCCTTGCTAGGAAATAGCGTTTGCAGATATCTGCGTATCGTAGCAATAGAGATCGAATGCTTCTTAAAACGCGATATCGCATCTCATTTCTATGTTTCATGGTTAGATATAATATTCATTGCGAAGTGTCATGATTACCTCGTATTCACTTCAAATGAATTTAAATGCGACACTTCCTTGTTAGGAAGTAGCGTTTGCAGTTGTCTACGTATCGTAGCAATAGATTTCGAATGCTTCTTAAAACGCGATATCGCATCTTATTTCTATGTTTCATGATAAGATATAATATTCATTGCGAAGTGTAATGTATTCCGCGTCTACACTTCCAATGGATGTAAATGCCACACTTCCTTGCTAGGAAATAGCGTTTGCAGATGTCTACGTATCGTAGCAGTAGAGTTCGAATGCTTCTAAAACGCGATATCGCATCTCATTTCTATGTTTCATGGTTAGATATAATATTCATTGCGAAGTGTCATGATTACCTCGTATTCACTTCAAATGAATTTAAATGCGACACTTCCTTGCTAGGAAATAGCGTTTGCAGATATCTGCGTATCGTAGCAATAGAGTACGAATGCTTCTTAAAACGCGATATCGCATCTCATTTCTATGTTTCATGGTAAGATATAATATTCATTGCGAAGTGTCATGATTACCTCGTATTCACTTCAAATGAATGCAAATGCGACACTTCCTTGTTAGGAAATAGCGTTTGCAGTTGTCTACGTATCGTAGCAATAGATTTCGAATGCTTCTTAAAACGCGATATCGCATCTTATTTCTATGTTTCATGACAAGATATAATACTCATTGCGAAGTGTCATGATTACCTCGTATTCACTTCAAATGAATGTAAATGCGACACTTCCTTGCTAGGAAATAGCGTTTGCAGATGTCTACGTATCGATGCAATAGAATTCCATTGTTTCTTAAAACGCGATATCGCATCTCATTTCTATGTTTCATGATAAGATATAATATTCATTGCGAAGTGTAATGTATTCCGCGTCTACACTTCCAATGGATGTAAATGCCACACTTCCTTGCTAGGAAATAGCGTTTGCAGATTACTACGTATCGTTGCAATAGAGTTCGAATGCTTCTTAAAACGCGATATCGCACCTCATTACTATGTTACAGGACAAGATATAATATTCATTGCGAAGTGTCATGATTACCTCGTATTCACTTCAAATAAATGTAAATGCGACACTTCCTTTCTAGGAAATAGTGTTTGCAGTTGTCTACGTATCGTAGCAATAGAGTTCGAATGCTTCTTAAAACGCGATACCGCATCTCATTCCTATGTTTCATGATAGGATGTAATATTCAATGCGAAGTATCATGATTATCTCGTACTCACATCGAAAGAATGTAAATGCGACACTTCCTTGCTAGGAAATAGCGTTTGCAGATGTCTACGTATCGTAGCAGTAGAGTTCGAATGCTTCTTAAAACGCGATATCGCATCTCATTCCTATGTTTCATGATAAGATGTAATATTCAATGCGAAGTATCATGATTACCTCGTATTCACTTCAAATGAATGTAAATGCGACACTTCCTTGCTAGGAAATAGCGTTTGCAGATATCTGCGTATCGTAGCAATAGAGTTCGAATGCTTTTTAAAACGCGATATCGCATCTTATTTCTATGTTTCATGACAAGATATAATATTCATTGCGAAGTGTCATGATTACCTCGTATTCACTTCAAATGAATGTAAATGCGACACTTCCTTGCTAGGAAATAGCGCTTGCAGATGTCTACGTATCGTAGCAATAGTGTTCGAATGCTTCTTAAAACTCGATATCGCATCTCATTTCTATGTTTCATGGTAAGATATAATATTCATTGCGAAGTGTCATGTATACCTTGCATACGCTTGAAATGAATGTAAATGCGACTCTCCCTTGCTAGGAAATAGCGTTTGCAGATGTCTACGTGTCGTAGCAGTAGAGTTCGAATGCTTCTTAAAACGCGATATCGCATCTCATTCCTATGTTTCATGATAAGATGTAATATTCAATGCGAAGTATCATGATTATCTCGTACTCACATCAAAAGAATGTAAATGCGACACTTCCTTGCTAGGAAATAGCGTTTGCAGATGTCTACGTATCGTAGCAGTAGAGTTAGAATGCTTCCTAAAACGCGATATCGCATCTCATTCCTATGTTTCATGACAAGATATAATATTCATTGCGAAGTGTCATGATTACCTCGTATTCACTTCAAATGAATGTAAATGCGACACTTCCTTGCTAGGAAATAGCGTTTGCAGATATCTGCGTATCGTAGCAATAGAGTTCGAATGCTTCTTAAAACGCGATATCGCATCTCATTTCTACGTTTCATGGTAAGATATAATATTCATTGCGAAGTGTCATGATTACCTCGTATTCACTTCAAATGAATGTAAATGCGACACTTCCTTGTTAGGAAATAGCGTTTGCAGTTGTCTACGTATCGTAGCAATAGATTTCGAATGCTTCTTAAAATGCGATATCGCATCTTATTTCTATGTTTCATGACAATATATAATATTCATTGCGAAGTGTCATGTATACCTTGCATACGCTTGAAATGAATGTAAATGCGACACTTCCTTGCTAGGAAATAGCGTTTGCAGATGTCTACGTGTCGTAGCAGTAGAGTTCGAATGCTTCTTAAAACGCGATATCGCATCTCATTCCTATGTTTCATGATAAGATGTAATATTCAATGCGAAGTATCATGATTATCTCGTACTCACATCAAAAGAATGTAAATGCGACACTTCCTTGCTAGGAAATAGCGTTTGCAGATGTCTACGTATCGTAGCAGTAGAGTTCGAATGCTTCTTAAAACGCGATATCGCACCTCATTACTATGTTTCATGACAAGATATAATATTCATTGCGAAGTCTCATGATTACCTCGTATTCACTTCAAATGAATGTAAATGCGACACTTCCTTGCTAGGAAATAGCGTTTGCAGAAATATGCGTATCGTAGCAATAGAGTTCGAATGCTTCTTAAAACGCGATATCGCATCTCATTTCTATGTTTCATTATAAGATATAATATTCATTGCGAAGTGTAATGTATTCCTCGTCTACACATCCAATGAATGTAAATGCTACACTTCCTTGCTAGGAAACAGCGTTTGCAGGTGACTACGTATCGTAGCAATAGAGTTCGAATGCTTCTTAAAACGCGATATCGCATCTTATTTCTATGTTTCATGTTAAGATATAATATTCATTGCGAAGTGTCATGTATACCTCGTATTCACTTCAAATGAATGTAAATGCGACACTTCCTTTCTAGGAAATTACGTTTCCAGATGTCTACGTATCGTAGCAAGAGAGTTCGAATGCTTCTTAAAACGCGATATCGCATCATTCCTATGTTTCACGATAAGATTAAATATTCAATGCGAAGTGTCATGTATACCTCGTATTCACTTCAAATGAATGTAAATGCGACACTTCCTTTCCAGGAAATTGCGTTTCCAGATGTCTACGTATCGTAGCATTAGAGTTCGAAAGCTTCTCAAAACGACAAATCGCATCTCATTTCTACGTTTCATGATAAGATATAATATTCATTGCGAAGTGTCATGTATTCCTCGTGTTCACTTCAAATGAATGTAATCGCGACACTTCCTCTCTAGGAAATTACGTTTCCAGATGTCAACGTATCGAAGCAATAGACTTCTAATGCATCGTAAAACGCGATATCGCATCTCATTTCTATGTTTCATGATAAGATATAATATTCATTGCGAAGTATCATGATTACCTCGTATTCACTTCAAATGAATGTAAATGCGACTCTACCTTTCTAGGAAATTACGTCTCCAGATGTCTTCGTATCGAAGCAATAGAGTTCTAATGTATCTCAAAACGCCATATCGCATCTCATATCCATCTTTCATGATAAGATATAATAATCATTGCGAAGTATCATGATTACCTCGTATTCACTTCATAAGAATGTAAATGCGATACTTCCTTTCTAGAAAATTACGTTTCCAGATGTCTACGCATCGTAGCAATAGAGTTCTAAAGCTTCCTAAAACGCGATATCGCATCTCATTTCTATGTTTCATGATAAGATATAATATTCATTGCGAAGTGACATGTATACCTCGTCCTCACTTCAAAAGAATGTAAATGCGATACTTCCTTGCTAGGAAATAGCGTTTGCAGATGTCTACGTATCGTAGCAATAGAGTTCTAATGCTTCTTAAAACACGATATCGCATCTCATTTCCATATTTCATGATGAGATATTATATTCATTGCGAAGTGTCATGTATACCTCGTATTGACTTCAAATGAATGTAAATGCGACACTTCTTTTCTAGGAAATAGCATTTGCAGTTGTCTACGTATCGTTGCAATGGAGTTCGAATGCTTGTTAAAACGCGATATCGCATCTCATTCCTATGTTTCATGATAAGATATAATATTCATTGCGAAGTATTATGATTACCTCGTATTCACTTCAAAAGAATCTAAATGCGATACTTCCTTGCTAGGAAATAGCGTTTGCAGTTGTCTACGTATCGTAGCAATGGATTTCGAATGCTTCTTAAAACGCGATATCGCATCTCATTTCTATGTTTCATGATAAGATATAATATTCATTGCGAAGTGTCATGTATTCCTCGTATTCACTTGAAATGAATGTAAATGCGACACTTCCTTTCTAGGAAATAGCGTTTGCAGTTGTCTACGTATCGATGCAATAGAGTTCTATTGTTTCTTAAAACGCGATTTCGCATCTCACTTCTATGTTTCATGATAAGATATAATATTCATTGCGAAGTGTCATGTATACATCGTTTTCACTTCAAATGAATGTAAATGCGACACTTCCTTTCTAGGAAATAGCGTTTGCAGTTGTCTACGTATCGTAGCAATGGATTTCGAATGCTTCTTAAAACGCGATATCGCATCTCATTCCTATGTTTCATGATATGATATAATATTCATTGCGAAGTGTAATGTATTCCTCGTCTACACATCCAATGAATGTAAATGCTACACTTCCTTGCAAGGAAATAGCGTTTGCAGATGTCTACGTATCGTAGCAATAGAGATCGAATGCTTCATAAAACTCGATATCGCATTTCACTTCTATGTTTCATGACAAGATATAATATTCATTGCGAAGTGTCATGTATACCTCCTATTCTCTTCAAAAGAATGTAAATGCTATACTTCCTTGCTAGGAAATAGGGTTTGCAGATGACTACGTATCGTAGCAAGAGATTTCTAATGCTTCTTAAACGCGATATCTTCATTTCACTTCTATGATTCATGATAAGATATAATATTCATTGCGAAGTGTCATGTATACATCGTATTCACTTCAAGTGAATGTAAATGCGACACTTCCTTTCTAGGAAATAGCGTTTGCAGTTGTCTACGTATCGTAGCAATGGATTTCGAATGCTTCTTAAAACGCGATATCGCATCTCATTCCTATGTTTCATGATAAGATATAATATTCATTGCGAAGTATCATGATTACCTCGTATTCACTTCAAATGAATGTAAATGCGACTCTACCTTTCTAGGAAATTACGTCTCCAGATGTCTTCGTATCGAAGCAATAGAGTTCTAATGTATCTCAAAACGCCATATCGCATCTCATATCCATCTTTCATGATAAGATATAATAATCATTGCGAAGTATCATGATTACCTCGTATTCACTTCATAAGAATGTAAATGCGATACTTCCTTTCTAGAAAATTACGTTTCCAGATGTCTACGCATCGTAGCAATAGAGTTCTAAAGCTTCCTAAAACGCGATATCGCATCTCATTTCTATGTTTCATGATAAGATATAATATTCATTGCGAAGTGACATGTATACCTCGTATTCACTTGAAATGAATGTAAATGCGACACTTCCTTTCTAGGAAATTACGTTTCCAGATGTCTGCGTATCGTAGCAATTGAGGTCTAATGCTTCTTAAAACGCGATATTGCATCTCATTTCTACGTTCCATGATAAGATATAATATTCATTGCAAAGTGTCATGTATTCCTCGTATTCACTTCAAATGAATGTAAATGCGACACTTCCTTTCTAGGAAATTACGTTTCCAGATGTCTACGTACCGTAGCAATAGAGTTCTAAAGCTTCTTAAAACGCGATATCGTATCTCATTTCTATGTTTCATGATAAGATATAATATTCATTGCGAAGTGTCATGTATACCTCGTATTCACTTCAAATGAATGTAAATGCGACACTTCCTTGCTCGGACATAGCGTTTGCAGATGTCTACGTATCGTAGCAATTGAGGTCTAATGCTTCTTAAAACGCGATATTGCATCTCATTTCTACGTTCCATGATAAGATATAATATTCATTGCGAAGTGTCATGTATTCCTCGTATTCACTTCAAATGAATGTAAATGTGACACTTCCTTGCTAGGAAATAACGTTTGCAGATGTCTACGTATCGATGCAATAGAGTTCCAATGTTTCTTAAAACGCGATATCGCATTTCACTTCTATGTTTCATGATAAGATGTAATATTCATTGCGAAGTGTCATGTATACCTCGTATTCACTTCAAAAGAATGTAAATGCGACACTTCCTTGCTAGGTAACAGCGTTTGCAGATGTCTACGTATCGTAGCAATAGAGTTCTAATGCTTCTCAAAACGCGATATCGCATCTCATATCTATGTTTCATGATAAGATATAGTATTCATTGCGAAAGGTATTGTATTCTTCGTCCACGCTTCAAATGAATGTAAATGCGACACTTCCGTTCTAGGAAATAGCGTTTGCAGATGTCTGCGTATCGTAGCAAAAGAGTTCTAGTGCTTCTTAAAACGCGAAATCGCGTCTCATTTCTGTGTTTCATGATAAGATGTAATATTCATTGCGAAGTGTTATGTATTCCTCGTCTACACTTCAAAAGAATGTAAATGCGACACTTCCTTGCTAGGTAATAGCATTTCCATATGTCTACGTATCGATGCAATAGAGTTCGAATGCTTCTTAAAACGCGATATAGTACCTCATTCCTATGTTCCATGGTAAGATATAATATTCATTGCGAAGTGTCATGTATATCTCGTATTCACTTCAAATGAATGTAAATGCGACACTTCCTTTCTAGGAAATAACGTTTGCAGTTGTACACGTATCGTAGCAATGGATTTTGAATGCTTCTTAAAACGCGATATCGCATCTCATTCCTATGATTCATGATAAGATATAATATTCAATGCGAAGTGTCATGTATACCTCGTATTCACTTCACGAGAATGGAAATGCGACACTTCCTTGCTAGGAAATGGCTTTTCCAGATGTCTACGTATCAAAACAATAGAGTTCCAATGCTTATTAGAACGAGATATGGCAACTTATTTCTATGTTTCATGATTAGATATAATATTCATTGCGAAGTGTCATGTATACCTCGTATTCACTTCAAATGAATGTAAATGCGACACTTCCTTGCTAGGAAATAGCGTTTGCAGATGTCTACGTATCGATGCAATAGAGTTCTAATGCTTCTTAAAACGCGATATCGAGTCTCATTTCTGTGTTTCATGATAAGATGTAATATTCATTGCGAAGTGTTATGTACTCCACGTCTACACTTCAAAAGAATGTAAATGCGATACTTCCTTGCTAGGTAATAGCATTTCCATATGTCTACGTATCGAAGCAATAGAGTTCCATTGTTTCTTAAAACGCGATATCGCATCTCATTTCTATTTTTCATGATAAGATATAATATTCATTATGCTGTGTTATGTATACCTCGTATGCACTTCAAAATAATGAAAATGCGACACTTCCTTGCTTGGAAATAGCGTTTGCGTATGTCTACGCATCCTAGCAATAGAGTTCTAAAGCTTCCCAAAACGGGATTTCGCATCTCATTTCTATGTTTCATGATAAGATATAATATTCATTGTGGAGTGTTGTGTATACCTCGTATTCACCTCAAAAGAATGTAAATGTGATACTTCCATGCTAGGAAATAGCGTTTCCAGACGTCTACGGATCGTAGCATTTGAGTTCTAATGCTTCTCAAAACGCGATATCGCATCTCATTTCTATGTCTCTCAAGATAAGATATAATATTCACTGCGAAGTGTTATGTATTCCTCCTCTACACTTCAAATGAATGTAAATGCGACACTTCCTTTCTAGGAAATAGCGCTTCCAGATGTCTACGTATCGAAGCAATGGAGTTCTAATGCCTCTTTAAACGGGATACCGCATCTCATTTCTATTTTTCATGACAATATATAATATTCATTGCGAAGTGTCATGTATACCTCGTATTCACTTCAAAAGAATGTAAATGCGACACTTCCTTGCTCGGAAATAGCGTTTGCAGATGTCAACGTATCCTAGCAATTGAGGTCTAATGCTTCTTAAAACGCGATATTGCATCTCATTTCTACGTTCCATGATAAGATATAATATTCATTGCGAAGTGTCATGTATTCCCCGTATTCACTTCAAATGAATGTACATGCGACACTACCTTGCTAGGAAATAGCGTTTGCAGATGTCTACGTATCGTAGTAATTGAGTTCTAATGCTTCTTAAAACGCGACATCGCATCTCATTTCTATGTTTCATGATAAGATACAATATTCATTGCGAAGTGTCATGTATACCTCGTATTCACTTCAAAAGAATGTAAATGCGATACTTCCTTGCTAGGAAATAGCGTTTGCAGATGACTACGTATCGTAGCAAGAGATTTCTAATGCTTCTTAAAACGAGATATAACATCTCATTTCTATGTTTCATGATAAGATACATTACTCATTGCGAAGTGTCATGTATACCTCGTTTTCACTTCAAACGAATGTAAATGCGACACTTCCTTGCTAGGAAATAGCGTTTGCAGATGTCTACGTATCGATGCAATGGAATTCTATTGTTTCTTAGAACGCGATATCGCATCTCATTTCTATGTTTCATGATAAGATATAATATTCATTGCGAGAGGTATTGTATACCTCGTCCACGCTTCAATTGAATGTAATTGCGACACTTCCGTTCTAGGAAATAGCGTTTGCAGATGTCTGCGTATCGTAGCAGTAGAGTTCTAGTGCTTCTTAAAACGCGATGTCGCGTCTCATTTCTGTGTTTCATGATAAGATGTAATATTCATTGCGAAGTGTTATGTACTCCACGTCTACACTTCAAAAGAATGTAAATGCTACACTTCCTTGCTAGGAAATAGCGTTTGCAGATGTCTAAGTATCGATGCAATAGAGTTCTAATGCTTCTTAAAACGAGATATCGCAAGTCATTTTTATGTTTCATGATAAGATATAATATTCATTGCGAAGTGTCATGTATACCTCGTATTCACTTCAAATGAATGTAAATGCGACACTTCCTTTCTAGGAAATTACGTTTCCAGATGTCTACGTATCGAAGCAATAGTGTTCTAAAGCTTCTTAAAACGCGATATCGCATCTCATTCCAATGTTTCATGATAAGATGTAATATTCAATGCGAAGTGTCATGTATACCTCGTATTCACTTCACGAGAATGGAAATGCGACACTTCCTTGCTAGGAAATGGCGTTTCCAGATGTCTACGTATCAAACCAATAGAGTTCCAATGCTTATTAGAACGAGATATGGCATCTTATTTCTATGTTTCATGATTAGATATAATAATCATTGCGAAATGTCATGTATACCTCGTATTCACTTCAAATGAATGTAAATGCGTCACTTCCTTGCTAGGAAATAGCGTTTGCAGATGTCTACGTATCGTAGCAATAGAGTTCTAATGCTTCTTAAACCGCGATATCGCATATAATTCCTATGTTTCATGATAAGATACAATATTCAATGCGAAGTGTCATGTATACCTCGTATTCACTTCAAATGAATGTAAATGCGATACTTCCTTGCTAGGAAATAGCGTTTGCAGGTGACTACGTATCGTAGCAATAGAGTTCTAATGGTTCTTAAAGCGCGATATCGCATCTCATTTCTATATTTCATGATAAGATATAATATACATTGCGAAGTGTCATGTATACCTCGTATTCACTTCAAATGAATGTATATGCGACTCTCCCTTGCTAGGAAATAGCGTTTGCAGATGTCTACGCATTGTAGCAGTAGAGTTCGAATGCTTCTTAAAACGCGATATCGCATCTCATTCCTATGTTTCATGATAAGTTACAATATTCATTGCGAAGTGTCATGTATACCTTGCGTACGCTTGAAATGAATGTAAATGCGACTCCCCCTTGCTAGGAAATAGCGTTTGCAGATGTCTACGTATCGTAGCAGTAGAGTTCGAATGCTTCTTAAAACGCGATATCGCATCTCATTACTATGTTTCATGATAAGATGTAATATTCATTGCGAAGTGTTATGTATACCTCGTATTCACTTCACAAGATTGTAAATGCGACACCTCCTTGATAGGAAATAACGTTTGCAATTGTCTACGTATCGATGCAACAGAGTTCTATTGTTTCTTAAAACGCGATTTCGCATCTCATTTCTATGTTTCATGATAAGATATAATATACATTGCGAAGTGTAATGTATTCCGCTCCTACACTTCCAATGGATGTAAATGCTACACTTCCTTGCTAGGAAATAGTGTTTGCAGATGTCTACGTATCGTTGCAATAGAGTTCCAATGCTTCTTAAAACGCGATATCGCATCTCATTTCTGTGTTTCAGGATAAGATATAATATTCATTGCGAAAGGTTATGTATTCCTCGTCCACGCTTCAAATGAATGTAAATGCGACACTTCCTTGCTTAGAAATTACGTCTCCAGATGTCTACGTACGAAGCAATAGAGTTCTAATGCTACTTAAAACGCAATATCGCATCTCATTTCTATGTTTCACGATAGGACGTAATATTCAATGCGAAGTGTCATGTATACCTCGTATTCACTGCACGAGAATGGAAATGCGACACTTCCCTTCTAGGAAATAGCGTTTGCGGATGTCTACTTATCGTAGCAATAGAGTTCGAATGCTTCTTAAAACGCGATATCGCATCTCATTTCTATGTTACAAGATAAGATATAATATTCATTGCGAAATGTTATGTATTCCTCGTCCACGCTTCAAATGAATGTAATTGCGACACTTCCGTTCTAGGAAATAGCGTTTGCAGATGTCTGCGTATCGGAGCAATAGAATTCTTCTGCTTCTTAAAACGCTATATCTCATCTCATTTCTATGTTTCATGATAAGATGTAATATTCATTGCGAAGTGTTATGTATTCCTCGTATTCACTTCACAGGAATGGAAATGCGACACTTCCTTGCTAGGAAATGGCTTTTCCAGATGTCTCCGTATCAAAACAATAGAGTTCCAGTGCTTATTAGAACGAGATATGGCAACTTATATCTATGTTTCATGATTAGATATAATATTCATTGCGAAGTGTCATGTATACTTCGTATTCACTTCAAATGAATGGAAATGCGACACTTCCTTGCTAGGAAATGGCGTTTCCAGATGTCTACGTATCAAAACAATAGAGTTCCAATGCTTATTAGAACGAGATATGGCATCTTATTTCTATGTTTCATGATTAGATATAATAATCATTGCGAAGTGTCATGTATACCTCGCATTCACTTCAAATGAATGTAAATGCGTCACTTCCTTGCTAGGAAATAGCGTTTGCAGATGTCTACGTATCGTAGCAATAGAGTTCGAATGCTTCTTAAAACGCGTTATCGTATCTCATTCCTATGTTCCATGATATGATATAATATTCATTGCGAAGTGTCATGTATACATCGTATTCACTACAAATGAATGTAAATGCGACACTTCCTTTCTAGGAAATAGCGTTCGCAGTTGTCCACGTATCAATGCAATGGAATTCTATTGTTTCTTAAAACGCGATATCGCATCTCATTACTATGTTTCATGATAAGATATAATATTCATTGCGAAGTATCATTATTACCTCGCACTCACTTCAAAAGAATGTAAATGCGACACTTCCTTGCTCGGAAATAGCGTTTGCAGATGTCAACGTATCCTAGCAATTGAGGTCTAATGCTTCTTAAAACGCGATATTGCATCTCATTTCTACGTTCCATGATAAGATATAATATTCATTGCGAAGTGTCATGTATTCCCCGTATTCACTTCAAATGAATGTACATGCGACACTACCTTGCTAGGAAATAGCGTTTGCAGATGTCTACGTATCGTAGTAATTGAGTTCTAATGCTTCTTAAAACGCGATATTGCATCTCATTTCTACGTTCCATGATAAGATATAATATTCATTGCGAAGTGTCATGTATTCCTCGAATTCACTTCAAATGAATGTACATGCGACACTTCCTTGCTAGGGAATAGCGTTTGCAAGTGTCTACGTATCGTAGTAATTGAGTTCTAATGCTTTTTAAAACGCGACATCGCATCTCATTTCTATGTTTCATGATAAGATTCAATATTCATTGCGAAGTGTCATGTATACCTCGTATTCACTTCAAAAGAATGTAAATGCGATACTTCCTTGCTAGGAAATAGCGTTTGCAGATGACTACGTATCGTAGCAAGAGATTTCTAATGCTTCTTAAAACGAGATATAACATCTCATTTCTATGTTTCATGATAAGATACATTATTCATTGCGAAGTGTCATGTATACCTCGTTTTCACTTCAAACGAATGTAAATGCGACACTTCCTTTCTAGGAAATTACGTTTCCAGATGTCTACGTATCGAAGCAATAGTGTTCTAAAGCTTCTTAAAACGCGATATCGCATCTCATTCCAATGTTTCATGATAAGATGTAATATTCAATGCGAAGTGTCATGTATACCTCCTACTCACTTCACGAGAATGGAAATGCGACACTTCCTTGCTAGGAAATGGCGTTTCCAGATGTCTACGTATCAAAACAATAGAGTTCCAATGCTTATTAGAACGAGATATGGCATCTTATTTCTATGTTTCATGATTAGATATAATAATCATTGCGAAGTGTCATGTATACCTCGCATTCACTTCAAATGAATGTAAATGCGTCACTTCCTTGCTAGGAAATAGCGTTTGCAGATGTCTACGTATCGTAGCAATAGAGTTCGAATGCTTCTTAAAACGCGTTATCGTATCTCATTCCTATGTTCCATGATATGATATAATATTCATTGCGAAGTGTCATGTATACATCGTATTCACTACAAATGAATGTAAATGCGACACTTCCTTTCTAGGAAATAGCGTTTGCAGTTGTCCACGATTCGATGCAATGGAATTTTATTGTTTCTTAAAACGCGATATCGCTTCTCATTACTATGTTTCATGATAAGATATAATATTCATTGCGAAGTATCATTATTACCTCGCACTCACTTCAAAAGAATGTAAATGCGACACTTCCTTGCTCGGAAATAGCGTTTGCAGATGTCAACGTATCCTAGCAATTGAGGTCTAATGCTTCTTAAAACGCGATATTGCATCTCATTTCTACGTTCCATGATAAGATATAATATTCATTGCGAAGTGTCATGTATTCCCCGTATTCACTTCAAATGAATGTACATGCGACACTACCTTGCTAGGAAATAGCGTTTGCAGATGTCTACGTATCGTAGTAATTGAGTTCTAATGCTTCTTAAAACGCGACATCGCATCTCATTTCTATGTTTCATGATAAGATACAATATTCATTGCGAAGTGTCATGTATACCTCGTATTCACTTCAAAAGAATGTAAATGCGATACTTCCTTGCTAGGAAATAGCGTTTGCAGATGACTACGTATCGTAGCAAGAGATTTCTAATGCTTCTTAAAACGAGATATAACATCTCATTTCTATGTTTCATGATAAGATACATTACTCATTGCGAAGTGTCATGTATACCTCGTTTTCACTTCAAACGAATGTAAATGCGACACTTCCTTGCTAGGAAATAGCGTTTGCAGATGTCTACGTATCGATGCAATGGAATTCTATTGTTTCTTAGAACGCGATATCGCATCTCATTTCTATGTTTCATGATAAGATATAATATTCATTGCGAGAGGTATTGTATACCTCGTCCACGCTTCAATTGAATGTAATTGCGACACTTCCGTTCTAGGAAATAGCGTTTGCAGATGTCTGCGTATCGTAGCAGTAGAGTTCTAGTGCTTCTTAAAACGCGATGTCGCGTCTCATTTCTGTGTTTCATGATAAGATGTAATATTCATTGCGAAGTGTTATGTACTCCACGTCTACACTTCAAAAGAATGTAAATGCTACACTTCCTTGCTAGGAAATAGCGTTTGCAGATGTCTAAGTATCGATGCAATAGAGTTCTAATGCTTCTTAAAACGAGATATCGCAAGTCATTTTTATGTTTCATGATAAGATATAATATTCATTGCGAAGTGTCATGTATACCTCGTATTCACTTCAAATGAATGTAAATGCGACACTTCCTTTCTAGGAAATTACGTTTCCAGATGTCTACGTATCGAAGCAATAGTGTTCTAAAGCTTCTTAAAACGCGATATCGCATCTCATTCCAATGTTTCATGATAAGATGTAATATTCAATGCGAAGTGTCATGTATACCTCGTATTCACTTCACGAGAATGGAAATGCGACACTTCCTTGCTAGGAAATGGCGTTTCCAGATGTCTACGTATCAAACCAATAGAGTTCCAATGCTTATTAGAACGAGATATGGCATCTTATTTCTATGTTTCATGATTAGATATAATAATCATTGCGAAATGTCATGTATACCTCGTATTCACTTCAAATGAATGTAAATGCGTCACTTCCTTGCTAGGAAATAGCGTTTGCAGATGTCTACGTATCGTAGCAATAGAGTTCTAATGCTTCTTAAACCGCGATATCGCATATAATTCCTATGTTTCATGATAAGATACAATATTCAATGCGAAGTGTCATGTATACCTCGTATTCACTTCAAATGAATGTAAATGCGATACTTCCTTGCTAGGAAATAGCGTTTGCAGGTGACTACGTATCGTAGCAATAGAGTTCTAATGGTTCTTAAAGCGCGATATCGCATCTCATTTCTATATTTCATGATAAGATATAATATACATTGCGAAGTGTCATGTATACCTCGTATTCACTTCAAATGAATGTATATGCGACTCTCCCTTGCTAGGAAATAGCGTTTGCAGATGTCTACGCATTGTAGCAGTAGAGTTCGAATGCTTCTTAAAACGCGATATCGCATCTCATTCCTATGTTTCATGATAAGTTACAATATTCATTGCGAAGTGTCATGTATACCTTGCGTACGCTTGAAATGAATGTAAATGCGACTCCCCCTTGCTAGGAAATAGCGTTTGCAGATGTCTACGTATCGTAGCAGTAGAGTTCGAATGCTTCTTAAAACGCGATATCGCATCTCATTACTATGTTTCATGATAAGATGTAATATTCATTGCGAAGTGTTATGTATACCTCGTATTCACTTCACAAGATTGTAAATGCGACACCTCCTTGATAGGAAATAACGTTTGCAGTTGTCTACGTATCGATGCAACAGAGTTCTATTGTTTCTTAAAACGCGATTTCGCATCTCATTTCTATGTTTCATGATAAGATATAATATACATTGCGAAGTGTAATGTATTCCGCTCCTACACTTCCAATGGATGTAAATGCTACACTTCCTTGCTAGGAAATAGTGTTTGCAGATGTCTACGTATCGTTGCAATAGAGTTCCAATGCTTCTTAAAACGCGATATCGCATCTCATTTCTGTGTTTCAGGATAAGATATAATATTCATTGCGAAAGGTTATGTATTCCTCGTCCACGCTTCAAATGAATGTAAATGCGACACTTCCTTGCTTAGAAATTACGTCTCCAGATGTCTACGTACGAAGCAATAGAGTTCTAATGCTACTTAAAACGCAATATCGCATCTCATTTCTATGTTTCACGATAGGACGTAATATTCAATGCGAAGTGTCATGTATACCTCGTATTCACTGCACGAGAATGGAAATGCGACACTTCCCTTCTAGGAAATAGCGTTTGCGGATGTCTACTTATCGTAGCAATAGAGTTCGAATGCTTCTTAAAACGCGATATCGCACCTCATTTCTATGTTACAAGATAAGATATAATATTCATTGCGAAATGTTATGTATTCCTCGTCCACGCTTCAAATGAATGTAATTGCGACACTTCCGTTCTAGGAAATAGCGTTTGCAGATGTCTGCGTATCGGAGCAATAGAATTCTTGTGCTTCTTAAAACGCTATATCTCATCTCATTTCTATGTTTCATGATAAGATGTAATATTCATTGCGAAGTGTTATGTATTCCTCGTATTCACTTCACAGGAATGGAAATGCGACACTTCCTTGCTAGGAAATGGCTTTTCCAGATGTCTCCGTATCAAAACAATAGAGTTCCAGTGCTTATTAGAACGAGATATGGCAACTTATATCTATGTTTCATGATTAGATATAATATTCATTGCGAAGTGTCATGTATACTTCGTATTCACTTCAAATGAATGTATATGCGACACTTCCTTGCTAGGAAATAGCGTTTGCAGATGTCTACGTATCGATGCAATAGAGTTCTAGTGCTTCTTAAAACGCGATATCGCGTCTCATTTCTGTGTTCCATGATAAGATATAATATTCATTGCGAAGTGTCATTTATACCTCGTATTCACTTCAAATGAATGTAAATGCGACACTTCCTTTCTAGGAAATTACGTTTCCAGATGTCTACGTATCGAAGCAATAGTGTTCTAAAGCTTCTTAAAACGCGATATCGCATCTCATTCCAATGTATCATGATAAGATGTAATATTCAATGCGAAGTGTCATGTATACCTCCTACTCACTTCACGAGAATGGAAATGCGACACTTCCTTGCTAGGAAATGGCGTTTCCAGATGTCTACGTATCAAAACAATAGAGTTCCAATGCTTATTAGAACGAGATATGGCATCTTATTTCTATGTTTCATGATTAGATATAATAATCATTGCGAAGTGTCATGTATACCTCGCATTCACTTCAAATGAATGTAAATGCGTCACTTCCTTGCTAGGAAATAGCGTTTGCAGATGTCTACGTATCGTAGCAATAGAGTTCGAATGCTTCTTAAAACGCGTTATCGTATCTCATTCCTATGTTCCATGATATGATATAATATTCATTGCGAAGTGTCATGTATACATCGTATTCACTACAAATGAATGTAAATGCGACACTTCCTTTCTAGGAAATAGCGTTCGCAGTTGTCCACGTATCAATGCAATGGAATTCTATTGTTTCTTAAAACGCGATATCGCATCTCATTACTATGTTTCATGATAAGATATAATATTCATTGCGAAGTATCATTATTACCTCGCACTCACTTCAAAAGAATGTAAATGCGACACTTCCTTGCTCGGAAATAGCGTTTGCAGATGTCAACGTATCCTAGCAATTGAGGTCTAATGCTTCTTAAAACGCGATATTGCCTCTCATTTCTACGTTCCATGATAAGATATAATATTCATTGCGAAGTGTCATGTATTCCCCGTATTCACTTCAAATGAATGTACATGCGACACTACCTTGCTAGGAAATAGCGTTTGCAGATGTCTACGTATCGTAGTAATTGAGTTCTAATGCTTCTTAAAACGCGATATTGCATCTCATTTCTACGTTCCATGATAAGATATAATATTCATTGCGAAGTGTCATGTATTCCTCGAATTCACTTCAAATGAATGTACATGCGACACTTCCTTGCTAGGGAATAGCGTTTGCAAGTGTCTACGTATCGTAGTAATTGAGTTCTAATGCTTTTTAAAACGCGACATCGCATCTCATTTCTATGTTTCATGATAAGATTCAATATTCATTGCGAAGTGTCATGTATACCTCGTATTCACTTCAAAAGAATGTAAATGCGATACTTCCTTGCTAGGAAATAGCGTTTGCAGATGACTACGTATCGTAGCAAGAGATTTCTAATGCTTCTTAAAACGAGATATAACATCTCATTTCTATGTTTCATGATAAGATACATTATTCATTGCGAAGTGTCATGTATACCTCGTTTTCACTTCAAACGAATGTAAATGCGACACTTCCTTGCTAGGAAATAGCGTTTGCAGATGTCTACGTATCGATGCAATGGAATTCTATTGTTTCTTAGAACGCGATATCGCATCCCATTTCTATGTTTCATGATAAGATATAATATTCATTGCGAGAGGTATTGTATACCTCGTCCACGCTTCAATTGAATGTAATTGCGACACTTCCGTTCTAGGAAATAGCGTTTGCAGATGTCTGCGTATCGTAGCAGTAGAGTTCTAGTGCTTCTTAAAACGCGATGTCGCGACTCATTTCTGTGTTTCATGATAAGATGTAATATTCATTGCGAAGTGTTATGTACTCCACGTCTACACTTCAAAAGAATGTAAATGCTACACTTCCTTGCTAGGAAATAGCGTTTGCAGATGTATAAGTATCGATGCAATAGAGTTCTAATGCTTCTTAAAACTGGATATCGCAAGTCATTTTTATGTTTCATGATAAGATATAATATTCATTGCGAAGTGTCATGTATACCTCGTATTCACTTCAAATGAATGTAAATGCGACACTTCCTTTCTAGGAAATTACGTTTCCAGATGTCTACGTATCGAAGCAATAGTGTTCTAAAGCTTCTTAAAACGCGATATCGCATCTCATTACTATGTTTCATGACAAGATATAATATTCGTTGCGAAGTGTCATGATTACCTCGTATTCCCTTCAAATGAATGTAAATGCGACACTTCTTTGCTAGGAAATAGCGTTTGCAGATATCTACGTATCGTAGCAATAGAGTTCGAATTATTCTTAAAACGCGATATCGCAACATATTTCTCTGTTTCATGACAAGATATAATATTCATTGCGAAGTGTCATGACTACCTCGTATTCACTTCAAATGAATGTAAATGCGACACTTCCTTGCTAGGAAATAGCGTTTGCAGATGTCTACGTATCGTAAAGGTAGAGTTCGAATGCTTCTTAAAACGCGATATCGCATCTCATTCCTATGTTCCATGGCAAGATATAATATTCATTGCAAAGTGTCATGTATACCTCGTATTCACTTCAAATGAATGTGAATGCGACACTTCCTTGCTAGGAAATAGCGCTTGCAGATGTCTACGTATCGTAGCAATAGAGTTCGAATGCTTCTTAAAACTCGATATCGCATCTCATTTCTATGTTTCATGGTAAGATATAATATTCTTTGCGAAGTGTCATGTATACCTCGTATTCACTTCAAATGAATGTAAATGCTACACTTCCTTGATGGGAAATAGCGTTTGCAGATGTCTACGTATCGTAGCAATAGAGTTATGATGGTTCTTAAAGCGCGATATCGCATCTCATTCCTATGTTTCATGATAAGATGTAATATTCATTGCGAACTATCTTGATTACCTCGTATACACTTCAAAAGAATGTAAATGCGATTCTTCCTTCCTAGGAAATAGCGCTTGCAGATGACTACGTATCGTAGCAATAGAGTTCGAATGCTTCTTAAAACGCGATATCGCATCTCATTCCTATGTCTCATGAGAAGATATAATATTCATTGCGAAGTGTCATGTATACCTCGTATTCACTTCAAATGAATGTAAATGCGACACTTCCTTTCTACGGAATTACGTTTCCAGATGTCTCGCTATAGAAGCAATAGATTTCTAATGCTTCTTAAAACGCGATATCGCATCTCATTTCTGTGTTTCATGATAAGATATAGTATTCATTGCGAAGGGTTATGTATTCCTCGTCCACGCATCAAATGAATGTAAATGCGACACTTCCGTCCTAGGAAATAGCGTTTGCAGATACCTGCGTATCGTAGCAGTAGAGTTCTAGTGCTTCTTAAGACGCGATATCGCATCTCATTCCTATGTTTCATGATAAGATACAATACTCATTGCGAAGTGTCATCTATACCTCGTATTCACTTCACAAGAATGAAAATGCGACACTTCCTTGCTAGGAAATAGCGTTTGCAGATGTCTACGTATCGATGCAATAGAGTTATAATGCTTGTTAAAACGCGATATCGCATTTCATTTCTATGTTTCATGATACGATATAATATACATTGCGAAGTGTAATGTATTCCTCGTCTACACTTCCAATGAATGTAAATGCTACACTTCCTTGCTAGGAAATAGCGCTTGCAGATATCTACGTATCGTTGCACTAGAGTTCCAATGCTTCTTAAAACGCGATATCGCATCTCATTTCTATGTTTCATGATAAGATATAGTATTCATTGCGAAGCATCATGATTACCTCGTACTCACTTCAAAAGAATGTAAATGCGATACTTCCTTGCTAGGAAATAGCGTTTGCAGATGTCTACGTATCGTAGCAATAGAGTTCGAATGCTTCTTAAAACTCGATATCGCATCTTATTTCTATGTTTCATGGTAAGATATAATATTCATTGTGAAGTGTCATGTATACCTTGCATACGCTTCAAATGAATGTAAATGCGACTCTCCCTTTCTAGGAAATAGCGTTTGCAGATGTCTACGTATTGTAGCAATAGAGTTCGAATGCTTCTTAAAACTCGATATCGCATCTGATTTCTATGTTTCATGACAAGATATAATATTCATTGCGAAGTGTTATGTATACCTCATATTCACTTTAAAAGAATATAAATGCGACACTTCCTTGCTAGGAAATTGCGTTTGCAGATGGCTCCGTATCGAAGCAACAGATTTCTAGTGCTTTTTACTTCGCGATATCGCGTCTCATTTCTATGTTCATGATAAGATATAATATTCATTGTGGAGTGTTATGTATACCTCGTTTTGACTTCAAAAGAGTGAAACTGCGACACTGCCTTGCTAGGAAATAGCATTTCCAGATATCTACGTATCGTAGCAATAGAGTTCGAATGCTTCTTAAAACGCGATATCGCATCTCATTACTATGTTTCATGACAAGATATAATATTCATTGCGAAGTGTCATGATTACCTCGTATTCACTTCAAATGAATGTAAATGCGACACTTCCTTGCTAGGAAATAGCGTTTGCAGATGTCTACGTATCGTAGCAATAGTGTTCGAATGCTTCTTAAAACTCGATATCGCATCTCATTTCTATGTTTCATGGTAAGATACAATATTCATTGCGAAGTGTCATGTATACCTTGCATACGCTTGAAATGAATGTAAATGCGACTCTCCCTTGCTAGGAAATAGCGTTTGCAGATGTCTACGTATCGTAGCAGTAGAGTTCGAACGCTTCTTAAAACGCGATATCGCATCTCATTCCTGTGTTTCATGATAAGATCTAATATTCAATGCGAAGTATCATGATTACCTCGTATTCACTTCAAATGAATGTAAATGCGACACTTCCTTGCTAGGAAATAGCGTTTGCAGATATCTGCGTATCGTAGCAATAAAGTTCGAATGCTTCTTAAAACGCGATATCGCATCTTATTTCTATGTTTCATGACAAGATATAATATTCATTGCGAAGTGTCATGTATACCTCGTATTCACCTCAAATGAATGTAAATGCGACACTTCCTTGCTAGGAAATAGCGTTTGCAGATGTCTACGTATCGTAGCAATAGAGTTCGAATGCTTCTTAAAACGCGATATCGCATCTCATTCCTATGTCTCATGAGAAGATATAATATTCATTGCGAAGTGTCATGTATACCTCGTATTCACTTCAAATGAATGTAAATGCGACACTTCCTTTCTACGGAATTACGTTTCCAGATGTCTCGCTATAGAAGCAATAGATTTCTAATGCTTCTTAAAACGCGATATCGCATCTCATTTCTGTGTTTCATGATAAGATATAGTATTCATTGCGAAGGGTTATGTATTCCTCGTCCACGCATCAAATGAATGTAAATGCGACACTTCCGTCCTAGGAAATAGCGTTTGCAGATACCTGCGTATCGTAGCAGTAGAGTTCTAGTGCTTCTTAAGACGCGATATCGCATCTCATTCCTATGTTTCATGATAAGATACAATACTCATTGCGAAGTGTCATCTATACCTCGTATTCACTTCACAAGAATGAAAATGCGACACTTCCTTGCTAGGAAATAGCGTTTGCAGATGTCTACGTATCGATGCAATAGAGTTATAATGCTTGTTAAAACGCGATATCGCATTTCATTTCTATGTTTCATGATACGATATAATATACATTGCGAAGTGTAATGTATTCCTCGTCTACACTTCCAATGAAAGTAAATGCTACACTTCCTTGCTAGGAAATAGCGCTTGCAGATATCTACGTATCGTTGCACTAGAGTTCCAATGCTTCTTAAAACGCGATATCGCATCTCATTTCTATGTTTCATGATAAGATATAGTATTCATTGCGAAGCATCATGATTACCTCGTACTCACTTCAAAAGAATGTAAATGCGATACTTCCTTGCTAGGAAATAGCGTTTGCAGATGTCTACGTATCGTAGCAATAGAGTTCGAATGCTTCTTAAAACTCGATATCGCATCTTATTTCTATGTTTCATGGTAAGATATAATATTCATTGTGAAGTGTCATGTATACCTTGCATACGCTTCAAATGAATGTAAATGCGACTCTCCCTTTCTAGGAAATAGCGTTTGCAGATGTCTACGTATTGTAGCAATAGAGTTCGAATGCTTCTTAAAACTCGATATCGCATCTGATTTCTATGTTTCATGACAAGATATAATATTCATTGCGATGTGTTATGTATACCTCATATTCACTTTAAAAGAATATAAATGCGACACTTCCTTGCTAGGAAATTGCGTTTGCAGATGGCTCCGTATCGAAGCAACAGATTTCTAGTGCTTTTTACTTCGCGATATCGCGTCTCATTTCTATGTTCATGATAAGATATAATATTCATTGTGGAGTGTTATGTATACCTCGTTTTGACTTCAAAAGAGTGAAACTGCGACACTGCCTTGCTAGGAAATAGCATTTCCAGATATCTACGTATCGTAGCAATAGAGTTCGAATGCTTCTTAAAACGCGATATCGCATCTCATTACTATGTTTCATGACAAGATATAATATTCATTGCGAAGTGTCATGATTACCTCGTATTCACTTCAAATGAATGTAAATGCGACACTTCCTTGCTAGGAAATAGCGTTTGCAGATGTCTACGTATCGTAGCAATAGTGTTCGAATGCTTCTTAAAACTCGATATCGCATCTCATTTCTATGTTTCATGGTAAGATACAATATTCATTGCGAAGTGTCATGTATACCTTGCATACGCTTGAAATGAATGTAAATGCGACTCTCCCTTGCTAGGAAATAGCGTTTGCAGATGTCTACGTATCGTAGCAGTAGAGTTCGAACACTTCTTAAAACGCGATATCGCATCTCATTCCTGTGTTTCATGATAAGATCTAATATTCAATGCGAAGTATCATGATTACCTCGTATTCACTTCAAATGAATGTAAATGCGACACTTCCTTGCTAGGAAATAGCGTTTGCAGATATCTGCGTATCGTAGCAATAAAGTTCGAATGCTTCTTAAAACGCGATATCGCATCTTATTTCTATGTTTCATGACAAGATATAATATTCATTGCGAAGTGTCATGTATACCTCGTATTCACCTCAAATGAATGTAAATGCGACACTTCCTTGCTAGGAAATAGCGTTTGCAGATGTCTACGTATCGTAGCAATAGAGTTCGAATGCTTCTTAAAACTCGATATCGCATCTGATTTCTATGTTTCATGACAAGATATAATATTCATTGCGAAGTGTTATGTATACCTCATATTCACTTTAAAAGAATATAAATGCGACACTTCCTTGCTAGGAAATTGCGTTTGCAGATGGCTCCGTATCGAAGCAACAGATTTCTAGTGCTTTTTACTTCGCGATATCGCGTCTCATTTCTATGTTCATGATAAGATATAATATTCATTGTGGAGTGTTATGTATACCTCGTTTTGACTTCAAAAGAGTGAAACTGCGACACTGCCTTGCTAGGAAATAGCATTTCCAGATATCTACGTATCGTAGCAATAGAGTTCGAATGCTTCTTAAAACGCGATATCGCATCTCATTACTATGTTTCATGACAAGATATAATATTCATTGCGAAGTGTCATGATTACCTCGTATTCACTTCAAATGAATGTAAATGCGACACTTCCTTGCTAGGAAATAGCGTTTGCAGATGTCTACGTATCGTAGCAATAGTGTTCGAATACTTCTTAAAACGCGATAACGCATCTCATTTCTATGTTTCATGGTAAGATATAATATTCATTGTGAAGTGTCATGTATACCTTGCATACGCTTCAAATGAATGTAAATGCGACTCTCCCTTTCTAGGAAATAGCGTTTGCAGATGTATACGTATCGTAGCAGTAGAGTTCGAATGCTTCTTAAAACGCGATATCGCATCTCATTACTATGTTTCATGATAAGATATAATATTCATTGCGAAGTGTAATGATTACCTCGTATTCACTTCAAATGAATGTAAATGCGACACTTCCTTGCTAGGAAATGGCGTTTGCAGATGTCTGCGTATCGTAGCAATAGAGTTCGAATGCTTCTTAAAACGCGATATCGCATCTTAATTCTATGTTTCATAATATTCATTGCGAAGTGTCATGTATACCTTGCATACGCTTCAAATGAATATAAATGCGACTCTCCCTTTCTAGGAAATAGCGTTTGCAGATGTCTACGTATCGTAGCAATAGAGTTCGAATGCTTCTTAAATCTCGATATCGCATCTCATTCCTATGTTTCATGATAAGATATAATATTCAATGCGAAGTATCATGATTACCTCGTACTCACTTCCAATGAATGTAAATACGACACTTCCTTGCTAGGAAATAGCGTTTGCAGATGTCTACGTATCGTAAAAGTAGAGTTCGAATGCTTCTTAAAACGCGATATCGCATCTCATTCCTATGTTTCATGGGAAGATATAATATTCATTGCGAAGTGTCATGTACACCTCGTATTCACTTCAAATGAATGTGAATGCGACACTTCCTTGCTAGGAAATAGCGCTTGCAGATGTCTGCGTATCGTAGCAATAGAGTTCGAATGCTTCTTAAAACTTGATATCGCATCTCATTTCTATGTTTCATGGTAAGATATAACATTCATTGTGAAGTGTCATGTATACCTTGCATACGCTTGAAATGAATGTAAATGCGACACTTCCTTTCTAGGAAATAGCGTTTGCAGTTGTCTACGTATCGTAGCAATAGAGTTCGAATGCTTCTTAAAACGCGCTATCGCATCCTATTTCTATGTTTCATGACAAGATATAATATTCATTGCGAAGTGTCATGTATACCTCATATTCACTTCAAAAGAATATAAATGCGACACTTCCTTGCTAGGAAATAGCGTTTGCAGATGTCTACGTATCGTAGCAGTAGAGTCCGAATGCTTCTTAAAACGCGATATCGCATCTCATTCCTATGTTTCATGATAAGATATAATTTTCAATGCGAAGTATCATGATTACCTCGTACTCACTTCCAATGAATGTAAATACGACACTTCCTTGCTAGGAAATAGCGTTTGCAGATGTCTACGTATCGTAAAAGTAGAGTTCGAATGCTTCTTAAAACGCGATATCGCATCTCATTCCTATGTTTCATGGGAAGATATAATATTCATTGCGAAGTGTCATGTACACCTCGTATTCACTTCAAATGAATGTGAATGCGACACTTCCTTGCTAGGAAATAGCGCTTGCAGATGTCTGCGTATCGTAGCAATAGAGTTCGAATGCTTCTTAAAACTTGATATCGCATCTCATTTCTATGTTTCATGGTAAGATATAATATTCATTGTGAAGTGTCATGTATACCTTGCATACGCTTGAAATGAATGTAAATGCGACACTTCCTTTCTAGGAAATAGCGTTTGCAGTTGTCTACGTATCGTAGCAATAGAGTTCGAATGCTTCTTAAAACGCGCTATCGCATCCTATTTCTATGTTTCATGACAAGATATAATATTCATTGCGAAGTGTCATGTATACCTCATATTCACTTCAAAAGAATATAAATGCGACACTTCCTTGCTAGGAAATAGCGTTTGCAGATGTCTACGTATCGTAGCAGTAGAGTCCGAATGCTTCTTAAAACGCGATATCGCATCTCATTCCTATGTTTCATGATAAGATATAATTTTCAATGCGAAGTATCATGATTACCTCGTACTCACTTCCAATGAATGTAAATACGACACTTCCTTGCTAGGAAATAGCGTTTGCAGATGTCTACGTATCGTAAAAGTAGAGTTCGAATGCTTCTTAAAACGCGATATCGCATCTCATTCCTATGTTTCATGGGAAGATATAATATTCATTGCGAAGTGTCATGTACACCTCGTATTCACTTCAAATGAATGTGAATGCGACACTTCCTTGCTAGGAAATAGCGCTTGCAGATGTCTACGTATCGTAGCAATAGAGTTCGAATGCTTCTTAAAACTCGATATCGCATCTCATTTCTATGTTTCATGATAAGATATAATATTCATTGTGGAGTGTTATGTATACCTCGTTTTGACTTTAAAAGAATGAAACTGCGACTCTGCCTTGCTAGGAAATAGCATTTCCAGATATCTACGTATCGTAGCAGTAGAGTTCGAATGCTTCTTAAAACGCGATATCGCATCTCATTCCTATGTTTCATGATAAGATATAATATTCAATGCGAAGTATCATGATTACCTCGTACTCACTTCCAATGAATGTAAATACGACTCTTCCTTGCTAGGAAATAGCGTTTGCAGATGTCTACGTATCGTAAAAGTAGAGTTCGAATGCCTCTTGAAACGCGATATCGCATCTCATTCCTATGTTTCATGGGAAGATATAATATTCATTGCGAAGTGTCATGTATACCTCGTATTCACTTCAAATGAATGTGAATGCGACACTTCCTTGCTAGGAAATAGCGCTTGCAGATGTCTACGTATCGTAGCAATAGAGTTCGAATGCTTCTTAAAACTCGATATCGCATCTCATTTCTATGTTTCATGGTAAGATATAATATTCATTGCGAAATGTCATGTATACCTTGCATACGCTTGAAATGAATGTAAATGCGACACTTCCTTTCTAGGAAATAGCGTTTGCAGATGTCTACGTATCGTAGCAATAGAGTTCGAATGCTTCTTAAAACGCGATATCGCATCTTATTTCTATGTTTCATGACAAGATATAATATTCATTGCGAAGTGTCATGCATACCTCGTATTCACCTCAAATGAATGTAAATGCGACACTTCCTTGCTAGGAAATAGCGTTTGCAGATGTCTACGTATCGTAGCAATAGAGTTCGAATGCTTCTTAAAACTCGATATCGCATCTGATTTCTATGTTTCATGACAAGATATAATATTCATTGCGAAATGTCATGTATACCTTGCATACGCTTGAAATGAATGTAAATGCGACACTTCCTTTCTAGGAAATAGCGTTTGCAGATGTCTACGTATCGTAGCAATAGAGTTCGAATGCTTCTTAAAACTCGATATCGCATCTCATTTCTATGTTTCATGGTAAGATATAATATTCATTGTGAAGTGTCATGTATACCTTGCATACGCTTCAAATGAATATAAATGCGACTCTCCCTTTCTAGGAAATAGCGTTTGCAGATGTCTACGTATCGTAGCAATAGAGTTCGAATGCTTCTTAAAACTCGATATCGCATCTCATTTCTATGTTTCATGGTAAGATATAATATTCATTGTGAAGTGTCATGTATACCTTGCATACGCTTGAAATGAATGTAAATGCGACACTTCCTTTCTAGGAAATAGCGTTTGCAGTTGTCTACGTATCGTAGCAATAGAGTTCGAATGCTTCTTAAAACGCGATATCGCATCTTATTTCTATGTTTCATGACAAGATATAATATTCATTGCGAAGTGTCATGCATACCTCGTATTCACCTCAAATGAATGTAAATGCGACACTTCCTTGCTAGGAAATAGCGTTTGCAGATGTCTACGTATCGTAGCAATAGAGTTCGAATGCTTCTTAAAACTCGATATCGCATCTGATTTCTATGTTTCATGACAAGATATAATATTCATTGCGAAATGTCATGTATACCTTGCATACGCTTGAAATGAATGTAAATGCGACACTTCCTTTCTAGGAAATAGCGTTTGCAGATGTCTACGTATCGTAGCAATAGAGTTCGAATGCTTCTTAAAACTCGATATCGCATCTCATTTCTATGTTTCATGGTAAGATATAATATTCATTGTGAAGTGTCATGTATACCTTGCATACGCTTCAAATGAATATAAATGCGACTCTCCCTTTCTAGGAAATAGCGTTTGCAGATGTCTACGTATCGTAGCAATAGAGTTCGAATGCTCCTTAAAACTCGATATCGCATCTCATTTCTATGTTTCATGGTAAGATATAATATTCATTGTGAAGTGTAATGTATACCTTGCATACGCTTGAAATGAATGTAAATGCGACACTTCCTTTCTAGGAAATAGCGTTTGCAGTTGTCTACGTATCGTAGCAATAGAGTTCGAATGCTTCTTAAAACGCGATGTCGCATCTTATTTCTATGTTTCATGACAAGATATAATATTCATTGCGAAGTGTTATGTATACCTCATATTCACTTCAAAAGAATATAAATGCGACACTTCCTTGCTAGGAAATAGCGTTTGCAGATGTCTACGTATCGTAGCAGTAGAGTTCGAATGCTTCTTAAAACGCGATATCGCATCTCATTCCTATGTTTCATGATAAGATATAATATTCAATGCGAAGTATCATGATTACCTCGTACTCACTTCCAATGAATGTAAATACGACACTTCCTTGCTAGGAAATAGCGCTTGCAGATGTCTACGTATCGCAGCAATAGAGTTCTAATGTTTTTTAAATCGCGATATCGCATCCCATTTCTATGTCTCATGATGAGATATAATATTCATTGTGTTGTGTTATGTATATCTCGTATTCACTTCAAAGTAATATAAATGCGCCACTTCCTTGCTAGGATATAGCGATTCCAGATGTCTACGCATCGATGCAATAGAGTTCTAATGCTTCTTAAAACGGGATATCGCATCTGATCCCTATGTTTCATGATAAGATATAATATTCATTGCGATGTGTCATGTATACCTCGTATTCACTTCAAATGAATGTAAATGCGACTCTCCCTTGCTAGGAAATAGCGTTTGCAGATGTCTACGTATCGTAGCAGTAGATTTCGAATGCTTCTTAAAACGCGATATCGCATCTCATTCCTATGTTTCATGATAAGATATAATATTCAATGCGAAGTATCATGATTACCTCGTACTCACTTCCAATGAATGTAAATACGACACTTCCTTGCTAGGAAATAGCGCTTGCAGATGTCTACGTATCGTAGCAATAGAGTTCGAATGCTCCTTAAAACTCGATATCGCATCTCATTTCTATGTTTCATGGTAAGATATAATATTCATTGTGAAGTGTAATGTATACCTTGCATACGCTTGAAATGAATGTAAATGCGACACTTCCTTTCTAGGAAATAGCGTTTGCAGTTGTCTACGTATCGTAGCAATAGAGTTCGAATGCTTCTTAAAACGCGATGTCGCATCTTATTTCTATGTTTCATGACAAGATATAATATTCATTGCGAAGTGTTATGTATACCTCATATTCACTTCAAAAGAATATAAATGCGACACTTCCTTGCTAGGAAATAGCGTTTGCAGATGTCTACGTATCGTAGCAGTAGAGTTCGAATGCTTCTTAAAACGCGATATCGCATCTCATTCCTATGTTTCATGATAAGATATAATATTCAATGCGAAGTATCATGATTACCTCGTACTCACTTCTAATGAATGTAAATACGACACTTCCTTGCTAGGAAGTAGCGTTTGCAGATGTCTACGTATCGCAGCAATAGAGTTCTAATGTTTTTTAAATCGCGATATCGCATCCCATTTCTATGTCTCATGATGAGATATAATATTCATTGTGTTGTGTTATGTATATCTCGTATTCACTTCAAAGTAATATAAATGCGCCACTTCCTTGCTAGGATATAGCGATTCCAGATGTCTACGCATCGATGCAATAGAGTTCTAATGCTTCTTAAAACGGGATATCGCATCTGATCCCTATGTTTCATGATAAGATATAATATTCATTGCGATGTGTCATGTATACCTCGTATTCACTTCAAATGAATGTAAATGCGACTCTCCCTTGCTAGGAAATAGCGTTTGCAGATGTCTACGTATCGTAGCAGTAGAGTTCGAATGCTTCTTAAAACGCGATATCGCATCTCATTCCTATGTTTCATGATAAGATATAATATTCAATGCGAAGTATCATGATTACCTCGTACTCACTTCCAATGAATGTAAATACGACACTTCCTTGCTAGGAAATAGCGCTTGCAGATGTCTACGTATCGTAGCAATAGAGTTCGAATGCTTCTTAAAACTCGATATCGCATCTCATTTCTATGTTTCATGGTAAGATATAATATTCATTGTGAAGTGTCATGTATACCTTGCATACGCTTGAAATGAATGTAAATGCGACACTTCCTTGCTAGGAAATAGCGTTTGCAGTTGTCTACGTATCGTAGCAATAGAGTTCGAATGCTTCTTAAAACGCGATATCGCATCTTATTTCTATGTTTCATGACAAGATATAATATTCATTGCGATGTGTCATGTATACCTCGTATTCACCTCAAATGAATGTAAATGCGACACTTCATTGCTAGGAAATAGCGTTTGCAGATGTCTACGTATCGTAGCATTAGAGTTCGAATGCTTCTTAAAACTCGATATCGCATCTGATCCCTATGTTTCATGATAAGATATAATATTCATTGCGATGTGTCATGTATACCTCGTAGTCACTTCAATAGAATGTGAATGCTATACTTCCTTGCATTAAATAGCGTTTGCAGATGTCTACGTAACGAAGTAATAGAGTTCTAATGCTTTTTAAATCTTGATATCGCATCTCATTTCTATGTTTCATGAAAAGATATAATATTCATGGCGGAGTGTCACGCATACCTCGTATTCACTTCAAAAGAATGTAAATGCGACACTTCCTTGCTAGGAAATAGCGTTTGCAGATGTCTACGCATCGAAGCATTAGAGTTCTAATGCTTCTCGAAACGCGATATCGCATCTTATTTCTATGTTTCATGATAAGGTACAATATTCATTGCGAAGTGTCATGTATACCTCGTATACACTTCAATGAATGTAAATGCGACACTTCCTTGCTAGGATATAGCGTTTGCAGATGTGTGCTTATCGAGGCAATAGAGTTCTAATGCTCTTAACACATTGAGGACGGGGCGCTGCGCGTTCAACACGCCCTCACGAATCGCAGATTTTCGAACGCTCCAAAAACATGCTTGGTATGTGACAGGAATTGGATACGCATTTTACTTAATTTGCATTTAGTATTTTTAAATAATAGTATGCTTCATATATCTGTATATCTGTTTTCATTACATCTATGCGTCATTTCGCTGCTTTTATAGAGGGCTAATTCATAAAATAAATTTTTGTTATCAATTATCAGTAACAGGTTGATTGAAAATATAGATAGTACTCAAAAACTGTTACCTTCCAATTTTAAAACACGAAGTTTGAAATTCTAAAATGCAGATCAATGAAACACTTTATAAGATACGGTACGTACGACGATCCGCACAGATCAGCCGGCAATGGCTATTATCACGTCACGGGTCGTGAAAACTTATCGTTTACCGAGAGCGACACGCAGCCTCGAACGGTTCGGCTCGCGGAATTGCGACGAAGACCGGGTTCTTTCTGGCTCGCGAAACAGGTATCAAAAGGCACGAACGCGGATAAGAAAATATGACCTTACCTTTGATGTCTTGACAGCTGCTAATATTTAGTACCCTTGTTGCAGGTATCGTCGTCGGCACGGATCGCCCTCAGGTATAATCCCTGCGTACGGTCGGTGAGGCGTGATTGTCAGCGGGCCGAGTACCCAGGTGGGCTGACCTCAGGGATGGATCGGCTCGGTCAAGCGGATCGGCGATGGATGCGGCGGTGCGGGACGGCTGTCCGATCGGCGTGCGGCGGAAGATGAGACGTTGCAGTGGTATATGCGCACGGCTGTACCAACGTATCCGCGCACAAGTGAACGCAAGAAGTTCTTCCTTCCCGCGCGACGAGTTCGTTTAGTTGTACCGGAATGACGCATTCGAGTCGGTTTCCAAAAGTCCAGATACGGGTTCACTAAGCGGCGGTCCGCTCTAGTTTACCGGTCCAGAAATATGGAAAATCGACGAGCGTCCTTGCTCTAGCCTCGCTGTGGGTCGATGCAGCTAAGCGGCGGTCGGCTATAACTGATCGATTACCAAGTTTGACTAAAGTTCGGAGCTTGTGAATATTCTTGAAGACGCGTGAACTCGTGGAGGACTTCGCAATGAATGGATTTATAATAATAATAAGGCAAGGAATATTTAGAATGATGAGAATTGTAGTACTGGTAAAAATAAAGTATATTCTAAATAAAACTAAGCTTACACTGATACTTCCCTATGCCAAAGTTGACTAAGTACTAGGATACGATAATTAGAGTTTAGAATAAGGACTTGAATTGAATTAGAGTTTAAGTTGAAATAGTAAGATTGGATTATGATAAAGGAGTGCTCGCTTGGACCGAATGGCTCGAACTAGAGATTGGATTTGAGGGAGGTCCGCTCGTTTGGAGCGGATGACTCGTACTGACTATCATCTCGCGGGACCGCGACCTCCTCGGATCGCGGGGCGCGCGAGTCGCAGGTCCCCAGAGTGGGGCGGACGCTCGGCCCACGGAGTGGGGTGGACGGTCGTGGTAGGGCGCCCGCGTTCGGCGTGAGCCGCGCGCGTCGGGCTCTTTGCTTACTTCTTATTACGATTAATTATGATCTTAAAAATTAGAATAACACATGAAACGCATTATGCTAGGTTGTGTGTGTTGTGTCGTGTGCGTACATGGAGTGTCGTGTGCTTAAGTTCTAGGATTCGCTTAATTATAATTATAATGGTATGCAAAGTATGGGTACGGGTGCGTAACGGCGGGCGACTCTTCCTGATACGTGGAATGGTCCTCGTGCGGAGGCTGTGGCTCGGTTGTGCTCCAGCTGTCTGGAAGGCAAGCGTCGTAGCGCTGTCGTGTGGTCCAACTCCTGGTTGCGGGGGTGGCTGCCTTAGCTCGGCGATCGTATACTCGGTAAGCTCGTCTTTGTGGTGGCGACAGGCGATGCGTGTGGCTCTGCCGGGGGGTGAAGGAGGTACCGCGAGGTTCAGCGGACGTTACGCTATAATGACTGTTTTTTCCCAAATTTAAGGAATGATTCATTTGTTTCGCTTTGGTTTCGGAATGCGAGAGACTTCGATACCATCGTAACGTAACACAAACATTTGCAGCTCCTTGCTAAGTTACCGACTGAATAAAAAAAACGTGAAAACGAGATATATCGTGACCCGTTCGCAACGTTTAGTTTTCTAAAAACGAGATATCTCGTCACCCGTCCGCAATGTGTTAAAACGCGATATCGCATCTCATTTCTATGTTTCATGTTAAGATATAATATTCATTGCGTAGTGTCATGTATATCTCGCATACAATTCAAAAGAACGTAAATGCGACACTTCCTTGCTAGGAAGTAGCGTTTTCAGATGTCTACGTATCGAAGCAATAGAGTTCTAATGCTTCTTAGAACGCGATATAGCATCTCATTTCTAAGTTTCATGATAAGATATAGTATTCATTACGAAGTGTTATGTATTCCTCGTATTCACTACAATTGAATATAAATGCGACACTTCCTTGCTAGGAAATAGCGTTTGCAGATGTCTACGTATCGAAGCAATATGGTTCCAATGCTTCTTAAACGCGAAATCGCCCTTTATTTCTATGTTTCATGATAAGATATAATATTCATTGTGGAGTATTATATATACCTCGTTTTCACTTCAAAAGAATGTAACTGCGACACTTCCTTCCTAGGAAGTAGCGTTTGCAGATGTCTACGTATCGAAGCAATAGAGTGCTAATGCTTCTTAAATCGCGATATCGCATTTCATTTCTATGTTTGGTGGTAAGGTATAATATTCATTGTGGAGTGTTATGTGTACCTCGTATTCATTTCAAAAGAATGTAAATGCGACACTTCCTTGCTAGGAAATAGCGTCTCCAGATGTCTACGCATCGTAGCAATAGTGTTCTAATAATACTTAAATCGCGTTATTGCATCTCATTTCTATGTTTCATGATGAGATATAATATACATTGTGGAGAGTTATGTATACCTCGTAATTACTTCAAAAGAATGTAAGTGCAACACTTCCTTGATATTAAATAGCGTTTGCAGATATCAACGTATCGTAGCCATAGAGTTCTAATGTTTCTTAAAACGAGATATCGCATCTCATTTCTATGTTTTAGGATAAGATATAATATTCATTGCGGATTGTCATGTATGCCTCGCATATAATTCAAATGAATATAAATGCGACACTACCTTGCTAGGAAGTGGCGTTTGCAGATGTCTACGTATCGAAGCAATAGAGTTCTAATGCTTCGTAAATCGCCATATCGCACCTCATTTCTATGTTTCATGATAAGATATAGTATTCACTGTGGATTGTTATGTATACATCGTATTCACATCAAAGGAATGTAAAAGCGATACTTCCTTGCTAGAAAATAGCCTTTGTAGATGTCTACGTATCGTAGCATTAGTGTTCTAATGCTTCTCAAAACGCGATATCGCATCTCATTTCTATGTTACATGATAAGATGTAATATTCATTGCGAAGTGTCATGTATACCTCGCATACACTTCAAATGAATGTAAATGAGACACTTCCTTGAAAGGAAATAGCGCTTGCAGATGTCTACGTATCGAAGCAATAGAGTTCTAAAGCTTTTCAAATCGCGATATGCTTCTCATTTCTATGTTTCATGATGAGATATAATATACATTGTGGAGTGTTATGTATACCTCGTAATCACTTCAAAAGAATGTAAGTGCAACACTTCCCTGATATTAAATAGCGTTTGCATATGTCTACGTGTCGAAGCAACAGAATTCTAATGCTTTCTTGTTCGCGATATAGTACCTCATTTCTATGTTTCTTGATAAGGTATAATATTCATTGTGGAGTGTTATGTATACCTCGTATTCACTGTAAAAGAATGTAAATGCGACACATCCTTGCTAGGAAATAGCGTCTGCTGATATCTACGTATCGTAGCAATAGGGTTCTAATGCTTCTTAAAACGAGAAATCGCTCCACATTCATATGCTTCATGATAAGATATAATATTCATTGTGGAGTGTTATGTATACCTCGTATTCACTTCAAAAGATTGTAAATGCGACACTTCCTTGCTAGGAATTAGCGTTTGCAGATGTCTGCGTTTCGAAGCAATAGAGTTATAATGCTTCTTAAAACGCGATATCGCATCTCATTTCTATGTCTCATTATATGATATAATATTCATTGCGAAGTGTCATGTATACCTCGCATACACTCCAAATGAATGTAAATGCGACACTTCCTTGCTTGGAAATAGCGTTTGCAGATGTCTACGTATCGAAGCAATATAATACATATATAATGTATGATATGATATTCATTGCGAAGTGTCTTGTATACCACGCATACACTTCAACCGGATTAAAAGGCGACACTTCATTGCTAGGAAATAGCGTTGGCAGATGTCTACGTATCGAAGCAGTAGGATTCTAACGTTTCGTAAAACGCGATATCGCATCTCATTTCTATGTTTCATGATAAGATATAATATTCATTGTGGAGTGTTATGTATACTTCGTGTTCACTACAAACGAATGTAAATGCGACACTTCCTTGCTAGGAAATACCGTCTGCAGATAAATACGTATCGTAGCAATAGAGTTCTAATGCTACTTAAAACGGGATATCGCGACATTCATTGTGCAGTGTTATGTATACCGCGTATTCACTTCAATAGAATGTAAAAGCGACACTTCCTTGCTAGGAAATACCGTGTTCAGATGTCTACGTATCGTAGCATTAGATTTCTAATCCTTCTTAGAACGCGGTATCGCATCTTATTTCTATGTTTTATGATAAGATATAATATTCATTGCGGAGTGTCATGTATACTTCGTATTCACTTCAAAAGAATGTAAATGCGACACTTCCTTGCTAGGAAGTAGCGTTTGCAGATGTCTATGTATCGAAGCAATAGTTTTCTAATGCTTCTTAAATCGCGATATCGCACCTAACTTCTACGTTTTATGATAAGATATAATATTCATTGTGCAGTGTTATGTGTACCTCGTCAACACTTCAAATGAATGTAAATGCGACACTTCCTTGCTAGGATATAGCGATGGCAGATGCTACGTATCAAAGCAACAGAGTTCCAATGCTCCTTAAAACGAGACATCGCATCTCATTTCTATGTTTTCTGACAAGATATAATATTCATCATGCAGTGTTATGTATACCTCGTATTCACTTCAAAAGAATGTAAATGCGATACTTCCTTGCTATTAAATAGCGTTCGCAGATGTCTACGGATCGAAGCAATAGATTTCTAATGCTTCATAAGACGCGATATCGCATCATATTTCCATGTTTCATATTAAGATGTAATATTCATTGCGAAGTGTCATGTATACCACGCATTCACATCAAAAGACTGTAAATGCGACACTTCCTTGCTAGGAAATAGCGTTTGCAGATGTCTACGTATCGAAGCAATAGAGTTCTAATGCTTCATAAATCGCGATATCGCATCTCATTTCTATGTTTCATGATAAGATATAATATTCATTGTGGATTGTCATGTATGCCTCGCATATAATTCAAATGAATATAAATGCGACACTTCCTTGCTAGGAAGTGGCGTTTGCAGATGTCTACGTATCGAAGCAATAGAGTTCTAATGCTTCTTCAATCGCCATATCGCATCTCATTTCTATGTTTCATGATAAGATATAATATCCATTGCGAAGTGTCAAGTATACCTCGTATTAACTTCAAAAGAATGTAAATGCAACACTTCCTTGCTAGGAAATAGCGTTTGCAGATGTCTACGTATCGTAGCAATAGAGTTGTAATGCTTCTTAAAACGCGATATCGCATCTCATTTCTATGTTTCATGATAAGATATAATATTCATTGTGGAGTGTTATGTATACCTCGTGTTCACCTCAAAAGAATGTAAATGCGACACTTTCTTGCTAGGAAATAGCGTCTGCAGATGTCTACGTATCGAAGAAACAGAGTTCTAATGCTTCTTAAAACGAGATATCGCATCTCATTTCTATTATTTATGATAAGATATAATATTCATTGCGAAGTGTCATGTATCCCTCGCATACACTTCAAATGAATGTAAATGCGACTCTTTCTTGCTAGGAAATAGCGTTTGTAGATGTCTACGTATCGAAGCAATATATTTCTAATGCCTCCAAAATCGCGATATCGCATCACATTTCTATGTTTCATGATAAGATATAATATTCATTGTGGAGTGTTATTATAAACTCGTGTTCACTAAAAAAGAATGTAAATGCGACACTCCCTTGCTAGAAAAGAGCGTTTGCAGATGTCCACGTATCGAAGCAATACAGTTTTAATGCTCCTTAAATCGCGATATCGCATCTCATTTGTTTGTTTCATGATAAGATATAATATTCATTGCGAAGTATCATGTATACCTCGTATTCAATTCAAAAGAATGTAAATGCGACACTTCCTTGCTAGTAAATAGCTTTTGCAGATCTCTACTTATCGTAGCAATAGAGTTCAAGTGCTTCTTAAAACGCAATACCGCACCTCACTTCTATGTTTCATGATGATGTAATATTCATTGCGAAGTGTAATGTAAACCTCGTATTCTCTTCATAAGAATGAAAATGCGACACTTCCATGCTAGGAAATAGCGTTTGCAGATGTCCACGTATCCATGCAATAGAGTTTTAATGCTCCTTAAGTCGCGATATCGCATCTCATTTGTTTGTTTCATGATAAGATATAATATTCATTGCGAAGTGTCATGTATACCTCGTATTCACTTCAAAAGAAAGTAAATGCGACACGTCCTTGCAAGGAAATAGCGTTTGCAGATGTCTACGTATCGTAGCAATAGAGTTCAAATGCTTCTTAAAACTCGATATCGCATCTCATTTCTATGTTTCATGGTAAGATATAATATTCATTGTGAAGTGTCATGTATACCTTGCATACGCTTCAAATGAATATAAATGCGACTCTCCCTTTCTAGGAAATAGCGTTTGCAGATGTCTACGTATCGTAGCATTAGAGTTCTAATGCTTCTCAAAATGCGATATCGCATCTCATTTCTATGTTTCATGATAAGATATAATATTCAATGCGAAGTGTCTTGTATACCTCGCATACACTTCAAATGAATGTAAATGCGACACTTCCTTGCTAGGAAATAGCGTTGGCAGATGTCTACGTATCGCAGCAATAGAATTCTAATGCTTCTTAAATCGTCATATCGCATCTCATTTCTATGTTTCATGATAAGATATAACATTCATTACGAAGTGTCATGTATACCTCGTATTCCTTTCAAGAGAATGTAAATGCGACACTTCCTTGCTGGGAAGTTACGTTTGCAGATGTCTACGTATCGAAGCAATAGAGTTCTAATGCTTCTTAAATCGCCATATCGCATCTCATTTCTATGTTTCATAATAGGATATAATACTCGATGTGGAGTGTTATGTATACCTCGTATTCACTTCAAAAGAATATGAATGCGACGCATCCTTGCTAGGAAATAGCGTTTCCAGATATCTACGTATCGTAGCAATATAGGTCTAATGCTTCTTAAAACGCGATACCGCATCTCATTTCTATGTCTCATGATAAGATATAATATTCATTGCGAATTGCCATGTATACCTCATATTCACTGCAAAAGAATGTAAATTCGGTACTTCCTTGCAAGGAAGTAGCGTTTGCAGATGTCTACGTATCGAAGCACTGGATTTCTAATGCTTCTTATAACGCGATATCGCACCTCATTTCTATGTCTCATGATAAGATATAATATTCATTGCGAAGTGTTATGTATTCACCGTCTGCACTTGCGATGTATGTAAATGCGACACTACCTTTCTAGGAAATTACGTTTCGAGATGTCTACGTATCGAAGCAATAGAATTCTAATGCTTCCTATAACGCGACATCGCACCTCATTTCTATGTCTCATGATAAGATATAATATTCATTGCGAAGTGTTATGTATTCACCGTCTACACTTGAAATGTATGTAAATGCGACGCCACCTTTCTAGGAAATTACGTTTCGAGATGTCTACGTATCGAAGCAATAGAATTCTAATGCTTCTTAAAACGCGATATCGCATCTCATTTCTATGTCTCATGATAAGATATAATATTCATTGCGAAGTGGCATGTATACCTCATGTTCACTGCAAAAGAATGTAAATGCGGAACTTCCTTGCTACGAAATAGCGTCTGCAGATGTCTACGTATCGTAGAAATAGAGTTCTAATTCTTCTTAAAACGCGAGATAGCATCTCATTTCTATGTTTTATGATAAGATATAATATTCATTGCGAAGGGTTACGTACACCTCGTATTCACTTCAAATGAATGTATTTACGACACTTCCTTTCTAGGAAATAGCGTTTCCAGATGTCTACGCAACGAAGTAATAGAGTTCTGGTGCTTCTTAAAACGCGATGTCGCATCTAATTTCTATGCTTCGTGATAAAATATAATATTCATTACGGAGCGATATGTCTACATCGTATTCACCTCAAAAGAATGTAAATGCGACACTTCCTTTATAGGAAATTACGTTTCCAGATGTCTACCTATCGAAGCAATAGAGTTCGAATGCTTCTTAAAACGCGATATCGCATCTCATTTCTATGTTTCATGATAAGATATAATATTCATTGCGAAGTGTCATGTGTACCTCGTATTCACTTCAAATGAATGTAAATGCGACACTTCCTTGCTAGGAAATAGCGTTTGCAGATGTCTACGTATCGTAGCAATAGAGTTCATATGCTTCTTAAATCGCGACATCGCATCTCAATTCTATGTTTCGTGATAAGGTATAGTATTCATTGTGGAGTGTAATGTATACCTCGTATTCACTTCAAAGGAATGTAAATGCGACACTTCCTTGCTGGGAAGTAGCGTTTGCAGATGTCTACGTATCGCAGCAATGGAGCTCTAACGCTTCTTAAAACGCGATATCGCATCTCATATCTATGTTTCATGATAAGATATAATATTCATTGCGAAGTGTTGTGTACACCTCGTTGCCACTTGAAAAGAATGTAAATGCGACTCTTCCTTGCTAGGAAATAGCGTTTGCGGATGTCTACGTATCGTAGCATTAGAGTCCTAATGCTTCTCAAAACGCGATATCGAATCTCATTTGTATATTTCATGATACGATGTAATATTCATTGCGAAGTGTCTTGTATACCTCGCATACACTTCAAATGAATGTAAATGCTACACTTCCTTGCTAGGAAATAGCGTTTGCAGATGTCTACGATTCGTATCATTAGAGTTCTAATGCTTCTCATATCGCGATATCGCATCTCATTTCTATGTTTCATGATAGGATGTAAAATTCATTGCGAATTGTCATGTACACCTCGTATTCACTTCAAAAGAATGTAAATGCGACACTTCCTTGCTGGGAAGAAGCGTTTGCAGATGTCTACGTATCGAAGCAATGGAGTTCCAACGCTTCTTAAAACGCGATATCGCGTCTCATATCTATGTTGCATGATAAGATATAATATTCATTGCGAAGTGTTGTGTACACCTCGTTGCCACTTGAAAAGAATGTAAATGCGACTCTTCCTTGCTAGGAAATAGCGTTTGCGGATGTCTACGTATCGTAGCATTAGAGTTCTAATGCTTCTTAAAACGCGATATCGCATCACATTACTATGTTTCATGATAAGATGTAATATTCATTGCGAAGTGTCATGTATACCTCGTATTCACTCCAAATGAATGTAAATGCGACACTTCCTTGCTGGGAAATAGCGTTTGCAGATGTCTACGTATCGAAGCAATAGAGTTCGAATGCTTCTTAAAACGCGATATGGCATCTTATTTCTATGTTTCATGACAAGATATAGTATTCATTGCGAAATGTCATGTATACCTCGTATTCACTTCAAATGAATGTAAATGCGACACTTCCTTGCTAGGAAATAGCGTTTGCAGATGTCTACGTATCGTAGCAATAGTTTTCGAATGCTTCTTAAAACTCGATATGGCACCTGATTTCTATGTTTCATGGTAAGATATAATATTCATTGCGAAGTGTCATGTATACCTTGGATACGCTTGAAATGAATGTAAATGCGACTCTCCCTTGCTAGGAAATAGCGTTTGCAGATGTCTACGTATCGTAGCAATAGAGTTCAAATGCTTCTTAAAACTCGATATCGCATCTCATTTCTATGTTTCATGGTAAGATATAATATTCATTGTGAAGTGTCATGTATACCTTGCATACGCTTCAAATGAATATAAATGCGACTCTCCCTTTCTAGGAAATAGCGTTTGCAGATGTCTACGTATCGTAGCATTAGAGTTCTAATGCTTCTCAAAATGCGATATCGCATCTCATTTCTATGTTTCATGATAAGATATAATATTCAATGCGAAGTGTCTTGTATACCTCGCATACACTTCAAATGAATGTAAATGCGACACTTCCTTGCTAGGAAATAGCGTTGGCAGATGTCTACGTATCGCAGCAATAGAATTCTAATGCTTCTTAAATCGTCATATCGCATCTCATTTCTATGTTTCATGATAAGATATAACATTCATTACGAAGTGTCATGTATACCTCGTATTCCTTTCAAGAGAATGTAAATGCGACACTTCCTTGCTGGGAAGTTACGTTTGCAGATGTCTACGTATCGAAGCAATAGAGTTCTAATGCTTCTTAAATCGCCATATCGCATCTCATTTCTATGTTTCATAATAGGATATAATACTCGATGTGGAGTGTTATGTATACCTCGTATTCACTTCAAAAGAATATGAATGCGACGCATCCTTGCTAGGAAGTAGCGTTTCCAGATATCTACGTATCGTAGCAATATAGGTCTAATGCTTCTTAAAACGCGATACCGCATCTCATTTCTATGTCTCATGATAAGATATAATATTCATTGCGAATTGCCATGTATACCTCATATTCACTGCAAAAGAATGTAAATTCGGTACTTCCTTGCAAGGAAGTAGCGTTTGCAGATGTCTACGTATCGAAGCACTGGATTTCTAATGCTTCTTATAACGCGATATCGCACCTCATTTCTATGTCTCATGATAAGATATAATATTCATTGCGAAGTGTTATGTATTCACCGTCTGCACTTGCGATGTATGTAAATGCGACACTACCTTTCTAGGAAATTACGTTTCGAGATGTCTACGTATCGAAGCAATAGAATTCTAATGCTTCCTATAACGCGACATCGCACCTCATTTCTATGTCTCATGATAAGATATAATATTCATTGCGAAGTGTTATGTATTCACCGTCTACACTTGAAATGTATGTAAATGCGACGCCTCCTTTCTAGGAAATTACGTTTCGAGATGTCTACGTATCGAAGCAATAGAATTCTAATGCTTCTTAAAACGCGATATCGCATCTCATTTCTATGTCTCATGATAAGATATAATATTCATTGCGAAGTGGCATGTATACCTCATGTTCACTGCAAAAGAATGAAAATGCGGAACTTCCTTGCTACGAAATAGCGTCTGCAGATGTCTACGTATCGTAGAAATAGAGTTCTAATTCTTCTTAAAACGCGAGATAGCATCTCATTTCTATGTTTTATGATAAGATATAATATTCATTGCGAAGGGTTACGTACACCTCGTATTCACTTCAAATGAATGTATTTACGACACTTCCTTTCTAGGAAATAGCGTTTCCAGATGTCTACGCAACGAAGTAATAGAGTTCTGGTGCTTCTTAAAACGCGATGTCGCATCTAATTTCTATGCTTCGTGATAAAATATAATATTCATTATGGAGCGATATGTCTACATCGTATTCACCTCAAAAGAATGTAAATGCGACACTTCCTTTATAGGAAATTACGTTTCCAGATGTCTACCTATCGAAGCAATAGAGTTCGAATGCTTCTTAAAACGCGATATCGCATCTCATTTCTATGTTTCATGATAAGATATAATATTCATTGCGAAGTGTCATGTGTACCTCGTATTCACTTCAAATGAATGTAAATGCGACACTTCCTTGCTAGGAAATAGCGTTTGCAGATGTCTACGTATCGTAGCAATAGAGTTCATATGCTTCTTAAATCGCGACATCGCATCTCAATTCTATGTTTCGTGATAAGGTATAGTATTCATTGTGGAGTGTAATGTATACCTCGTATTCACTTCAAAGGAATGTAAATGCGACACTTCCTTGCTGGGAAGTAGCGTTTGCAGATGTCTACGTATCGCAGCAATGGAGCTCTAACGCTTCTTAAAACGCGATATCGCATCTCATATCTATGTTTCATGATAAGATATAATATTCATTGCGAAGTGTTGTGTACACCTCGTTGCCACTTGAAAAGAATGTAAATGCGACTCTTCCTTGCTAGGAAATAGCGTTTGCGGATGTCTACGTATCGTAGCATTAGAGTCCTAATGCTTCTCAAAACGCGATATCGAATCTCATTTGTATATTTCATGATACGATGTAATATTCATTGCGAAGTGTCTTGTATACCTCGCATACACTTCAAATGAATGTAAATGCTACACTTCCTTGCTAGGAAATAGCGTTTGCAGATGTCTACGATTCGTATCATTAGAGTTCTAATGCTTCTCATATCGCGATATCGCATCTCATTTCTATGTTTCATGATAGGATGTAAAATTCATTGCGAATTGTCATGTACACCTCGTATTCACTTCAAAAGAATGTAAATGCGACACTTCCTTGCTGGGAAGAAGCGTTTGCAGATGTCTACGTATCGAAGCAATAGAGTTCTAGTGCTTCTTAAATCGCCATATCGCATCTCATTTCTATGTTTCATGATCAGATATAATATTCATTGTGGTCTTTTTGTATACATCGCATTTACATCAAAAGATTGCAAATGCGACACTTCCATGCCAGGAAATGGCGTCTGCAGATGTCTACGTAACGTAGCAATGGAGTTCTAATGCTTCTTAAAACGCGAGATAGCATCTCATTTCTATGTTTTATGATAAGATATAATATTCATTGCGAAGTGTTACGTATACCTCGTATTCACTTCAAATGAACGTATTTACGACACTTCCTTTCTAGGAAATAGCGTTTCCAGATGTCTACGCATTGAAGTAATAGAGTCTTGGTTTTTCTTAAAACGCGATATCGCATCTAATTTCTATGCTTCGTGATAAAATATAATATTCATTATGGAGCGATATGTCTACATCGTATTCACCTTAAAAGAATGTAAATGCGACACTTCCTTTATAGGAAATTACGTTTCCAGATGTCTACCTATCGAAGCAATAGAGTTCGAATGCTTCTTAAAACGCGATATCGCATCTCATTTCTATGTTTCATGATAAGATATAATATTCATTGCGAAGTGTCATGTATACCTCGTATTCACTTCAAATGAATGTAAATGCGACACTTCCTTGCTAGGAAATAGCGTTTTCAGATGTCTACGTATCGTAGCAATAGAGTTCATATGCTTCTTAAATCGCGACATCGCATCTCAATTCTGTTTCGTGATAAGGTATAGTATTCATTGTGGAGTGTAATGTATACCTCGTATTCACTTCAAAGGAATGTAAATGCGACACTTCCTTGCTGGGAAGTAGCGTTTGCAGATGTCTACGTATCGCAGCAATGGAGTTCCAACGCTTCTTAAAACGCGATATCGCGTCTCATATCTATGTTGCATGATAAGATATAATATTCATTGCGAAGTGTTGTGTACACCTCGTTGCCACTTGAAAAGAATGTAAATGCGACTCTTCCTTGCTAGGAAATAGCGTTTGCGGATGTCTACGTATCGTAGCATTAGAGTTCTAATGCTTCTTAAAACGCGATATCGCATCACATTACTATGTTTCATGATAAGATGTAATATTCATTGCGAAGTGTCATGTATACCTCGTATTCACTCCAAATGAATGTAAATGCGACACTTCCTTGCTGGGAAATAGCGTTTGCAGATGTCTACGTATCGAAGCAATAGAGTTCGAATGCTTCTTAAAACGCGATATGGCATCTTATTTCTATGTTTCATGACAAGATATAGTATTCATTGCGAAATGTCATGTATACCTCGTATTCACTTCAAATGAATGTAAATGCGACACTTCCTTGCTAGGAAATAGCGTTTGCAGATGTCTACGTATCGTAGCAATAGTTTTCGAATGCTTCTTAAAACTCGATATGGCATCTGATTTCTATGTTTCATGGTAAGATATAATATTCATTGCGAAGTGTCATGTATACCTTGGATACGCTTGAAATGAATGTAAATGCGACTCTCCCTTGCTAGGAAATAGCGTTTGCAGATGTCTACGTGTCGTAGCAATAGAGTTCGAATGCTTCTTAAAACTCGATATCGCATCTCATTTCTGTTTTATTGTAAGATATATTATTCACTGTGAAGTGTCATGTATACCTTGCATACGCTTGAAATGAATGTAAATGCGACTCTCCCTTGCTGGGAAATAGCGTTTGCAGATGTCTACGTATCGTAGCAGTAGAGTTCGATTGCTTCTTAAAACACGATATCGCATCTCATTCCTATGTTTCATGATAAGATGTAATATTCAATGCGAAGTATCATGATTACCTCGTATTCACTTCAAATGAATGTAAATGCGACACTTCCTTGCTAGGAAATAGCGTTTGCAGATGTCTACGTATCGTAGCAGTAGAGTTCGAATGCTTCTTAAAACGCGATATCGCATCTCATTCCTATGTTTCATGATAAGATGTAATATTCAATGCGAAGTGTCATGTATACCTTGCATACGCTTGAAATGAATGTAAATGAGACACTTCCTTTCTAGGAAATAGCGTTTGCAGTTGTCTACGTATCGTAGCAATATTCATTGCGAATTGTCATGTACACCTCGTATTCACTTCAAAAGAATGTAAATGCGACACTTCCTTGCTAGGAAATAGCGTTTGCAGTTGTCTACGTATCGTAGCAATAGAGTTCGAATGCTTCTTAAAACGCGATATCGCATCTTATTTCTATGTTTCATGACAAGATATAATATTCGTTGCGAAGTGTCATGATTACCTCGTATTCACTTCAAATGAATGTAAATGCGACACTTCCGTGCTAGGAAATAGCGTTTGCAGATGTCTACGTATCGCAGCAGTAGAGTTTGAATGCTTCTTAAAACGCGATATCGCATCTCATTCCTATGTTTCATGATAAGATGTAATATTCAATGCGAAGTATCATGATTACCTCGTATTCACTTCAAATGAATATAAATGCGACACTTCCTTGCTAGGAAATAGCGTTTGCAGATATATGCGTATCGTAGCAATAGAGTTCGAATGCTTCTTAAAACTCGATATCGCATCTCATTTCTATGTTTCATGATAAGATATAATATTCATTGCGAAGTGTCATGTATACCTTGCATACGCTTGAAATGAATGTAAATGCGACTCTCCCTTGCTAGGAAATAGCGTTTGCAGATGTCTACGTATCGTAGCAGTAGAGTTCCAATGCTTCTTAAAACGCGATATCGCATCTCATTCCTATGTTTCATGATAAGATGTAATATTCAATGCGAAGTATCATGATTACCTCGTATTCACTTCAAATGAATGTAAATGCGACACTTCCTTGCTAGGAAATAGCGTTTGCAGATTTCTGCGTATCGTAGCAATAGGGTTCGAATGCTTCTTAAAACGCGATATCGCATCTTATTTCTATGTTTCATGACAAGATATAATATTCATTGCGAAGTGTCATGATTACCTCGTATTCACTTCAAATGAATGTAAATGCGACACTTCCTTGCTAGGAAATAGCGTTTGCAGATGTCTACGTATCGTAGCAGTAGAGTTCGAATGCTTCTTAAAACGCGATATCGCATCTCATTCCTATGTTTCATGACAAGATATAATATTCATTGCGAAGTGCCATGTATACCTCGTATTCACTTCAAATGAATGTAAATGCGACACTTCCTTGCTAGGAAATAGCGTTTGCAGATGTCTACGTATCGTAGCAATAGTGTTCGTATGCTTCTTAAAACTCGATATCGCATCTCATTTCTATGTTTCATGGTAAGATATAATATTCATTGCGAAGTGTCATGTATACCTTGCATACGCTTGAAATGAATGTAAATGCGACACTCCCTTGCTAGGAAATAGCGTTTGCAGATGTCTACGTATCGTAGCAGTGGAGTTCGAATGCTTCTTAAAACGCGATATCGCACCTTATTTCTATGTTTCATGAAAAGATATAATATTCATTGCGAAGTGTCATGTATACCTCGTATTCACTTCAAACGAATGTAAATGCAATACTTCCTTGCAAGGAAGTAGCGTTTGCAGATGGCTACGTATCGTAGCAAGAGAATTCTAATGCTTCTTAAAACGCGATGTCGCATCTCATTTCTATGTTCCATGATAAGATATAATATTCATTGCAATGTGTCGTGTATATCTCGTATTCACTTCACAGGATTGTAAATGCGACACTTCCTTGCTAGGAAATGGCTTTCCCAGATGTGTACGTATCGAAGAAATAGAGTTCTAATACTTCTTAAAACGCGATATCGCATCTCATTTCTATGACTCATGATAAGATGTAATATTCATTGCGAAGTATCTTGATTACCTCGCATACACTTCGAAAGAATGTAAATGCGATTCTTCCTTGCTAGGAAATAGCGTTTGCAGATGACTACGTATCGTAGCAAGAGAGTTCTAATGCTTCTGAAAACAAGATATCGCATCACATTTCTATGTTTCATGACAAGATATAATATTCATTGCGAAGTGTCATGATTACCTCGTATTCACTTCAAATGAATGTAAATGCGACACTTCCTTGCTAGGAAATAGCGTTTGCAGATGTCTACGTATCGTAGCAGTAGAGTTCGAATGCTTCTTAAAACGCGATATCGCATCTCATTCCTATGTTTCATGACAAGATATAATATTCATTGCGAAGTGCCATGTATACCTCGTATTCACTTCAAATGAATGTAAATGCGACACTTCCTTGCTAGGAAATAGCGCTTGCAGATGTCTACGTATCGTAGCAATAGAGTTCGAATGCTTCTTAAAACTCGATATCGCATCTCATTTCTATGTTTCATGGTAATATATAATATTCATTGTGAAGAGTCATGTATACCTTGCATACGCTTGAAATGAATGCAATTGCGACTCTCTCTTTCTAGGAAATAGCGTTTGCAGATGTCTACGTATCGTAGCAGTGGAGTTCGAATGCTTCTTAAAACGCGATATCGCATCTCATTACTATGTTTCATGACAAGATATGATATTCATTGCGAAGTGTCATGATTACCTCGTATTCACTTCAAGTGAATGTAAATGCGACACTTCCGTTCTAGGAAATAGCGTTTGCAGATATCTGCGTATCGTAGCAATAGAGTTCTAGTGCTTCTTAAAACGCGATATCGCATCTCATTTCTATGTTTCATGATAAGATACAATATTCATTGCGAAGTGTCATGTATACCTCGTATTCACTTCACAAGAATGTAAATGCGACACTTCCTGTCTAGGAAATAGCGTTTGCAGCTGTCTACGTATCGTAGCAATAGAGTTCGAATGCTTCCTAAAACGCGATATCGCATCTCATTCCTATGTTTCATGATAAGATTTAATATTCATTGCGAAGTATCTTGATTACCTCATATACACTTCAAAAGAATGTAAATGCGATTCTTCCTTGCTAGGAAATAGCGTTTGCAGATGACTACGTATCGTAGCAAGAGAGATCTAATGCTTCTTAAACCGCGATATCGCGTCTCATTTCTATGTTTCATGATAAGATATAATATTCATTGCGAAGTGTCATGTATACCTCGTATTCACTTCAAATGAATGTAAATGCGACACTTCCTTTCTAGGAAATTACGTTTCCAGATGTCTACGTATCGAAGCAATAGAGTTCCAATGCTTCTTAAACCGCGATATCGCATCTCATTTCTATGTTTCATGATAAGATACAATATTCATTGCGAAGTGTCATGTATACCTCGTATTCACTTCACAAGAATGTAAATGCGACACTTCCTTTCTAGGAAATAGCGTTTGCAGATGTCTACGTATCGATGCAATAGAGTTCTAATGCATCTTAGAACGAGATATCGCATGATCGTCTCTATGTTTCATGATAAGATATAATATTCATTGCGAAGTTTCATGTATACCTCGTCTACACTTTAAAAGAATGTAAATGCGACACTTCCTTTCTAGGAAATTACGTTTCCAGATGTCTACGTATCGAAGCAATAAAGTTCTAATGCTTCTTAAAATGCGATATCGCATCTCATTTCTATGTTTCATGATAAGATGTAATATTCATTGCGAAGTGTCATGTACACCTCGCATACACTTCAAATGAATGTCAAGGCGACACTACCTTAATAGGAAATAGCGTTTGCAGATGTCTACGTATCGAAGCAATAGAGTTCTAATGCATCTTATATCGCGATATCGCATCACATATCTATGTTTCATGATAAGATATAATATTCACTTCATGAGAAGTGTTATGTATAACTCGCATACACTTCAAGTGAATGTAAGTGCGACACTTCCTTGCTAGGAAATAGCGTTTGCAGATGTCAACGTATCGTAGCAATAGACTTCTAATGCTTCTCAAAACGCGATATCGCATCTCATTTCTATATTTCATGATAAGATATAATATTCATTGCGAAGTGTCATGTATACCTCGTCTACACTTGAATAGATTGCAAATGCCACACTTCCTTGCGACGGAATAGTGTTTCTAGGTGTCTACGCATCGAAGCAATAGATTTCTAACTCTTTATAATACGCGATATCGCATATCAGTTCTATGTCACATGATAAGATGTAATTTCAATGCAACGCGTTATGTATATCTCCTCTACACTTCAAATTAGTGTAAATGCATCACTTCCTTGCTACGGAATATCGTTTCTATATCTGAAGGTTTAGAAGCAATAGAATTCTAATGCTTCGTAAAACGCGGCTGCGCATCTTACTTCTATATTTCATGGTAAGATGTAATGTTCATAGCATTGCGTTATGTTTATCTGCTTCTGCACATGAATTGAGTGTGAACCCTACACTTTCTTGCCCGGGGATAGCGTTTCTAGTTGTCCTGGTGCCGAAGCATTTAATTTCTCATGCTTCATGCACCGCAATATCGCATTTCATATAAACAGTTCAAAGTATGTTAGAAGGTTGTAAAGCTCTATGCATCGCATTATGCTTATCTGCTTCTGTGCTTCATAATGCTCTGGTATGTGAGAAGGTCCTCAACCATCCTTAACCCCCTAAAGAGAAGTCAAAAGTCCAGCGGCCCTGCGGGTGGGCCATGGGAGCGCGGCGCGCGAGGCGCTACGCAATTTAAATGATCAGGAGGATCCCCTCAGGGACACCAAAGGGGGCGAGAAGAGGAAATCGCCGAAATCCACTGATCGATGGACCCGAACAATACCGAAGCCTACAGCCCACTCCACCAAGGAGCCCCGAGGAGGATCCAGGAGACCCGAGGACCACCAGCGAATTCATGGAACCTAAAGAAGAGAACGTGAGAGCCTATTCGCTAAAGCGTCCCATTTCTTTTGTCGCATATTGTATATTGTATCTTATATCGTGAAGCGAGTTATGATACCCGGTAATTCGCGGCGTGTTGCGTAGTTTCCCGTATCCCTTGTTAGTTAAACCCACGTCGAGACCATAAATAAACATGCCGTGACTTCAGTATCTCGCGACCTGAGTGTGTGTACTTGGCTAGGCGTAGTTGAGAGGAGGAGCATTTCGAAGTTTCAAGGGTTGTTCCGCCCCACTATTCCCGGGGTCGTGTAGTCTATCCCTTTGCTACTTTCTGAACAGCTGGCGCCCAAGAAAAGTTGTACGTGAGGTATAAAAGTACGTTTTATACCTTAAAGCATTTAGATAATAACCCCTTCGAGCTTCCCTGACTTACTATATATAGGTTTCCGTCACAACTAATAGGAACCATCACTTTACATAGATATATAGAACACACATAGTTTTAAACGTAGAACTGAGAGTTTGAGAACTTACTTTGAAACGTTAGTAGTGAGGAATTCCATCGGATTTCATAGAAATTCAGAACTTACTTGCTATGAAACATAGGCAGATAAGGGCCATCGCGTTGCTTAGAACTTTAGAACTTGCTTACTTCAACAAAGATTTCTATTGGCTTCGTCCGTTCTTTTAGAAGAGTTTTTGATATACCACATACTTTTCACGCTTCTGATATCTTTGAAAGTTCGCGAGACGTAATCGTTTAAGTTTTAAAATGATTACTTAGTGTGGATTATTATTTAGTAACTCGCTCATAAACGAGTCTGCATAGGATTTAATCCATAAGTTTTTAAGCCTGGAATTTATGCAGTTATTTGTTATTCACTTATTGCTCAAACGACAAAGATTCTGACCACTTCAAAATGGTTGACTTTCATCAATTTTCTTAAAAATTGAAATACTGCCCATTTGCTTGCATTAAAGACTGTAATTAAAGCTTTCAAAACATTTTACCTCTTATAGATGAAATTGAATGTTTGACTTTTCTAACTCCTGTTTAGACATCTTTCTATTGGAATGTTCAAGTATTTTTCATATTCGTAATTATTGAAAATGTTTTGCTTCGTTCTCTAATTTAATATTTAGAATTTCCTAAGAAATATTTTTTATCGTAGTGAAGTATATAATTGCAATTAGAATTCTTTATGAAATAATAATAACAGGGAGGTATGTATCCATTCTTATAGTTTGGTAAAGAGTATTTAATCTTACTATTTAAAATGAAACATTAAGATTTGTTTACAATATAATGCAATTTAATTAACTTTTGATTTAAGTTCACAATGACAATCCCCCATATTTCAACAATTTTGTTAGCTGTCCTCAGGAATCCGCAGCTCAGTACTTATAAAATGGACGACACAAAGAACAGCCTAACCAAACGTATTCGAACCGATATTTCAATACTAATCTTATCATGTTTAACTTATGCTGCAAACTATTGAAATGCCCTTCGAAAAGTGTTTATTCACAGTGAAGTAAACGGTAAGTATTACGCCTTCCACTACTGTTTACAATACGTATGTTTCATTTACTATCAAAACCGTGAGTATTATCGCCTTTCTTTATTTTTTGTAACCTTCAATGCCTTCTTGTTACAGATCGTTAAACTTGCTTTAAAATGCTCTATCGTATTACGGAAGAATGGACATACCAATTCATTTTAAAAAATGAAGGTAACCTTCATATGTACAACATAACTCCACTTACAAAAAAACTATTTTCATCAACGGATGGGCCCTTTGTACTATGCAATTTTATATTAGCAAAAACTTCTATGAAACTTATAGTTTCGTGGATATCTGAGGTGCTAATTATTACTGCCCCACCCTGTATATTGTTATGGATGTGTCCAACAAGGCAACGATGAACAGAGTTAAATTTAATATTATGATGTTTATTATTTTACTTATAGTATATTCGTTTTTCTGGAATTTTGCCAAAAAACAATGTTCACGATGTCGACAGATGAATATATTTGCCTTAGAATTACAAGAGCCAACAATTTCGAAAGTAGAATATTTCTTTACTTCGCTAACCGAATTGCAAACGTTAAGTAAAGTGCGTGCCTTTCAAAACAGTCAGATGCAAATTACGATACAACGTTTCCAAGAAATGGTACGTGCCACTGTTTTTTAATTTCCGTTTATTTAATCAAAGGAAATTTAATTGAAATATCCGCAAAATTTGAGGACAAAAAGTTATTGTAATTTTACGCAACATATATGATGGTGATAAAGGGTAAGTATACGGAACTGAAAGTGGAAAGTAGCGAGCAGAAAAAGAAACTGATGGAGCTACAAAGTAGATTGATACATCCGTCAAATGATGATTCTAGGTTAATAAAATCTGTTAATCAAAGAACTATTGCAAAAATCAAGTATAATTAATATTACTTCTGCTCAAAGGCTATAATAGAATTGGACCGAAATGGGTACAAAACAGGCAATTATATCTATACGTTCTATTCTATGCAAAGGCAAATATTTCAAAGAGAAAAGATGTGTTACTTACAAATTACTTATGTTCCTAGATATCTCACTAATTCAGGCTTTTTGTCTTGCAGAACTAATCATGCATTTAACATGTAAAGGGGTCGAAGAATAGTAAAAGATTTTCATATTTCGTAGCGTAGGCTGACATTTACTAATGGGGAAGCTGTTTCCATAAAAATTATAAGCAAATATGAAAAATGACTAAACTGGGACATTTATTTATTTTGATTCCAAAATAGATACACCGGCACAAAACAAAGATATAAGAACTCGATTTTATTATTTTCTATAAACTAACTCGATATGGCGATTTTTTCCATAAAGTCGATAATTACTTTGTCATAAAAATATATACACTTATTTTATATATATTTTCTTCAATTTATTGTTACAAATTCATGCAATTGAGGGTTACATTAAATACGATGAGAACATGTTATTTCAAAAATTACACAAGGCGAAGTTAGGCACGCAACAGCATGAATTTTTATTTTATAAGTAATATTTTTTTTATAAATAATATTTTTAGTCTATGATGGATTGAAAGAAATATACACGACTCGCTCAATAACTATAAATATAGGAAAACGACCATCAAAATGTCTATCAATACTCATATGCTGAACATCTACTGACATCTAACGGTTCTAATTTGTATGAAAGCACAGGTTCCCCATTGCCAAATGTGAACCTGCGTCATTGCTGAGGAGATTCATGAATGGTGCGATGGTACGCGTGTCACCATGGTGCTGGTGCTGCGCGATTCGCTTGTCTAGAACGTGCTGGTAACACGTTCTGGCATTTTAGTTAACGAATCCGGTCACAGATGACTACGAATCAGTTGACACTCCTCGGAAGTGGCAATATAGTGCCGGCATGGTGTCGCTACCATCTTGCCGTTTGTTATCTGGGATGCTTTTTAGTGCATTATTCGGAATTGAATTTGAACACATAGCTACTTAATCGCGAATTTGTATGTACATAATTATACATGACTGCATAAAAAGGATATCATATACTTTTATAATCAATGCGATATAAGAATATAAAACGAAGAACTATCCACTCCCATCAGGAGTGAAAACAATGTTTGGTACGCAAAGTTCATTGCAAAATATAATCAAGCAGTTAATATATCATATCACAGCACACAATAAATCACTGAATGTATAATGATATGAATAGTAAGAAAAACATATTTACCTGTTAGATGATTATAAATTCAAATTTAAAAGTCCAAGTCACATTTAATATATTATTGTTCAACAAGGTGATTTAATGTTGTTTCAAATAGGCGTGCAGAACTAGCTCGTACTTCTGTCAATGTAATTTCATTCGAAAAATACAAAGGATAGGAAGAAATATTCTCCAATATATAACATATATAAATCAACGGATGCAAGAGGGAACACTTGATCTCGGTGTAACGAGACCGGGGCGTCATCCTGCAGTAATCGTATTGTCTGTTCCGAGATGGTGTAGAGAGGGAATGTGGAGGGTGAAAAGCATAAAATAACAACAATGTAACTAAAGAGAAAGAGAAAGAAAATATGTGGAAGCATTGCATTTATTAAGAGGAAATCCTAGAAATATCAAACAACAGATTATATACCATACTGTAAGGTACAACGAAATAGACGATATCGTGAGAGAAACTAAAAAAATCGAGAAACTTAAAAAGAAAATAATAATTTAGATTGAGCGCATCAATATCGCTGATCACGGCAAACTTAATGGAAAACGCATAACGATGAATCGGTTAGAGTATAAGATAGATGTTGGTCGCGGTTTGAGTGACCCTGGAAATCCTTTGCCCGCATCAGGGCAGGCAGTAGGATGGTGAAGGGCCTGCCCTCCTGTTGCTTGGATCTATAGAATTCACATTCTTTTGTAGAGTAGAAGCAGATAATTATAATGCTTTTCATAGAAGATTACTGCTTACTTAATTCGAAACGTTGAAATGAGATGAGTCATGGCATTGTATGATGCATTAATACTCTATTGTCTCGACATGTAGACACTACGAAGGGCAATCCTGTTGCATGGAGCTGTAGAATTTACATTCTTATGAAGTTTTAAAGCAGATAAGCATAGAGCTATGCATAAGAGATTACAGCATTCTTACTTTGAAACGATAAAATTAGATGCGCCAGCGGATTGCATGGAGAATTCGAGCTCGATTGCTTTAACAGACAGACACTACGGAGCGCCATGCCGTTGCATGGAATTATATAGTTCACATTCTATTGAAGACATCTAACAGTTAAGCATAATGTTATGGATATATGATTACAGATTCTTTGCTTTGAAACGTTGAAATGAGATGCGACATCGCGCTGCATGAAGTATTAGAAATGTCTTGCTTGGACACGTAGAGATCTGGAAACGATATTCTGTTGCAAGTTAGTATAGGATTCACATCCTTATAAGGTCTAGATGCAGACAAATGTAACATATTGCATAGAACATTGCAATTTACCATGAATCATTGAAATGACTTGCGACATCGCGTTGAATGAAGCAATAGTACTCTATTGCTTCGAAAAGTAGACATCTAAGAACGCAATTCCCTTGCAAGGAAGTGTAGAAATCACAGTCTTTTGACGTGTATATGCAGACAAGCATAACGAGATGTGTAGAGCATTTTTATCTACTTACATACTTCGAACTGTTGATATCAAATGCGATATCGCGTTTTATATAGCATTAGAAATCTATTGCTTCAATACGTGCACATCTAGAAACGCTACCACCTGGCAAGATATTGTAGGATCTTTATAATGTTGACGTGTAGAAGCAGATAAACGTAACGCGTTTCATTGAATATTACATCTCAACATGCGGCATTGAAACGAGATGCGACATCGATCTGAATAAAGTAATAGAACTTTATTGCTTCGACAAGTAGATATCTAAAAACGCTATCCCCCTGCAAGGGAGTGTAGGGTTCACATTCGCTAGAAGTGTTGAAGAGTTAAACGTAACGCGCTGCATTGAATATTACATCTTACAATACACATTGAAATGTGATGCGAGATCGCGATAAATGATGTATTAGAACTCTATTGCTTCGACACATTTACAATTAGAATCGCTATCCTTTTGTCAGGAAATGTGGAAACCACACTTTTGGGGCGCAGAAGCAGATGAGCATAATGATATATATATAGTGCATTAAATTCTACAGACATACTTCGAACTGTTGATATGAAATGCGATATTGCGAAGCATGAAGCATGAGAAATTAAATGCTTCGGCACCTGGACATCTAGAAACGCTATCGCCGGCAAGGAAGTGTAGAGTTCACATTCAATTGATGTGCAGAAGCAGATAAACATAACGCGATACAATGAATATTACATCATATCATGCGGCATTGAAATGAGTAGCGAAATCGAATTGAATGCAGTAAGAGAACTCTATTGCTTCTACGCATAGATACCTAGAAACGCTATCCCGTTGGAAGAAAGTGTGGGATTTATATTCTTTTTGTATGCAGATACACAAAGCGCGTTGCATTGAATACTATATCTTAACGCAGAACAACGAAATGAGATGCGACATCGCACGGAATCAGGTAACAGAACCCTGTTGTTTTTACACATTGACATCTAGAAACGCTATTCTCTTGCGAGGAAGTGTAGCATCACATTGTTTTGCAGTGTAGAAGCAGATAAGAATAGTCTGATTTATAGATCATTAAAATCTACATACATACTTTGAACTCTTGATGTGAAATGCTATATCGCGTTCTATGAAGCATTAGAACTCCTTTGCCTCGATTCGTAGACATCTAGAAACACTGTTCCGTAGCAAGGAAGTAATGCATCCACTTTCATTTGAAGTGTAGACGAGATATACATAACGCGTTGCATTGAGATCACATCTGATCATGTAACATAGACATGAGATGCGATATCGTGTTTTAAGAAGCACCAGAACACTATAGCTTCGATACATAGACATCTGGAAACGCTATTTCCTAGCAAGGAAGTGTGGCGTTTACATACTTATGAAGTGTAGACGAAGAATACATAGCACTTTGCAATGAATATTATATCCTATCATGAAACATAGACATGAGATGCGATATGGCGTTTTAAGAAGCATTAGAAGTCTATTGCTTCGATACGTAGACATCTGGAAACGCTATTTCCTAACAAGAAAGAGTGGCATTTACATTCATTTGAAGTTTAGACGAGATATACATATCACATCGCAATGAATATTATATCTTATCGTGAAACATAGAAAAGAGATGAGATATCGCGTCTTACAAAGCACTAGAACTCTATTGCTTCGATACGTAGCAATCTGGAAACGCTATTTCCAAGCAAGGAAGGGACGCATTTACATTCAATTGAAGTGTAGACGAGGTTTACATAACACTTCGTAATGAATATTATGTCTTGTCATGAAACATAGAAATGAGAAGAGATATCTCGTCTTAAGAAGTATTAGAACTGTATTGCTGCGATACGTAGACTTCCGGAAACGATATTTCCTAGCAGAGATGTGTGGCGTTTACATTCTCTTGAAGTGTAGACGAGGTATACATAACACTTCGCAATGAATATTATGTCCTATCATGAAACATACATATGAAATGTAATATCGCGTTTTAAGAAGCATTAAAACGCTATTGCTTCGATACGTAGACATCTGCAAACGCTATTTCCTAGCAAGGCAATGTCCCATTTTCATTCATTTGAAGTCTTGACGAGGTATACACAACACTTCGCAATGGATATTATATCTTGTCATGAAAGATAGAAATGAGATGCGATATCGTGTTTTAAGATGCATTAGAAATCTATAGATTCGATACGTAGACATTTGGAAATGCTATTTCCTAGCAAGGAAGTGTCGCATTTACAATCTTTTGAAGTGTAGACGAGGTATACATAACACTTCCCAATGAATATCATATATCTTATCATGAATCATAGTATTGAGGTGCGATATCGCGTTTTGAGAAGCATTAGAACCATATTACTTCGATTCATAGACATCTGGAAACGCTACTTCCTAGCAAACAAGTGTGGTACTTACATTGTTTTAGAGTATAGACGAGTTATACATAACACTTCGCAATGAAAATGATATCTTATCATGGAACATAGAAATGAGATGCGATATCGCGTTTTAAGAAGCAGTAGAACTCTATTGCTTCGATACGTAGATATCTGGTAGAGCTATTTCCTAGCAAGGAATTGTGACATTTACATTCTTTTGAAGTGTAGATGAGGCATACATAACACTTCGCAATGTATATTGTATCTTGTCATGAAACATGGAATTGTGATGCGATATCTCGTTTAAAGAAGCGTTAGAGCTCTATTGCTTCGATACGTAGACATCTGGAAACGCATTCCCTAGAAAGGATGTGTGGCATTTACATTATTTTTAAGTGTATACGAGGTTTACATAACACTTCGCAATGAATATTATGTGTTATCATGAAGCATAGATATGAGATGCGATATCGCGATTCAAGAAGCATTAGAACTATATTGCTTCGATATGTAGACATCTGGAAACGCATTTCCTAGAAAGGATGTGTGGTATTTACATTCTTTTGAAGTGTGGACGTGGTATACATAAAACTTCGCAATGAATATTATATCTTGTCATGTAACATAGAAATGGGATGTGATGTCGCGTTTTAAGAAGCATTAGAATACTATTGCTTCGATATGTAGACATATGGAAATGCTATTTCCTAGCAAGGAAGCGTGACATTTACATTCTTTTGAAGTATAGACGAGGTATACATAACACTTCGCAATGAAAGTTGTATCTTATCATGAAACATAATACTGAGATTCGATATCGCGATATAAGAAGCATTAGAAATGCATTGCTTCGATACGTAGACATCTCGAAACACATTTCCCAGCAAGGAAGTGTGGAATTTAGATTCTTTTGAACTGTAGACGGGGTACACATAACACTTCGCAATGAATATTATATCTTATGATGAAACATAGAACTGAGATGCGATATCCCGTTTTAAGAAGCATCAGCACACTATCGCTTCAATACGTAGACATTTTGAAACGCTATTTCCTAGCAAGGAAGTGTCGCATTTACATTCTTTTGAAGTGTAGACGAGGCATACATAACACTTCGCAATGAATGTTGTATCTTGTCATGAAACATGGAATTGTGATGCGATATCGCGTTTTAGGAAGCATCAGAACTCTATTGCTTCGATAGGTAGACAACTGGAAACGCATTTCTTAGCAAGGCTGTATGGCATTTATATTCTTTTGAAGTGTAGACGAGGTATAAAAAACAATTCGCAATGAATATTATATCTTATCATGAAACATAGATCTGAGATGCGATATCGCGTTTTAAGAAGCATCAGAATACTATTGCTTCGATACGTATACATTCTTATGAAGTGTAGATGAGGTATACATAACACTTCGCAATGAATATTATATCTTATCATGAACCTTCGAAATGAAATGCGATATCGCGTTTTTAGAAGCATTAGAACTCTATTGCTTCGACACTTAGACATCTGGAAACGTTACTTCCTATCGTATCTCAGTTCTATGTTCCATGATAAGATATAATATCATTGCGAAGTGTTATGTATACCTCGTCGACATTTCAACAGAATGTAATTGCCATACTTCCTTTCTAGGAGAAAGCGTTTGCAGATGTCTACGTATCGAAGCAGTAGAGCTCCAATACTTCTTAGAACGCGATATCGCATCTTATTTCTATATTTTATGGTAAAATATAATATTCACTGCGAAGTGTTATGTATACCTCGTCTACATTTCAGAAGAATGTAAATCGCACACTTCCCTGCTACGAAACAGCGTTTCCAGATATCTATGTGTCGAAGAAATAGAGTTCTAATGCCTCTTCAAACACGATATCGCATCTAACTTCTATGTTTCATGATAGGTTATAATATTGATTGCTGAGTGTTATGTATGCCTCGCCTACACTTCAAAAGAACGTAAGTGTCACACTTCCTTTCTAGGAAATAGCGTTTCAAGATGTCTACGTATCGAAGTAATAGAGTTCTAATGCTTCTTAAAATGCGACATCGCATCCCATTTCTATGTCTCATGTTAATATATTATAATCATTGCGAAGTGTTATGTACACGTCGTCTACACGTGAAAAGAATGTAAATGCGACACTTCCATGCTAGGAAATAGCGTCTCCAGATATCTGTGTATCGAAGAAATAGTGTTCTAATGCCTCTTAAAACGCAATATCGCATCTCAATTCTATGTTTCATGATAGGTTATAATATTGATTGCTAAGTGTTATGTATACCTCGTCTACATTCCAAAAGAATGTAAATGCTACACTTCCTTGCTAGGTAATAGCGTTTCCAGATGTCTACGTATCGAGCAATGGAATTCTAATGCTTCATAAAACACGATATTGCATCTCACTTCTAAGTTTCATGATGAGATACAATATTCATTGCGAAGTGTTACGTATACCTCGTCTGCATTTCAAAAGAATGTAAATGCCACACATCCTTGCTAGGAAATGCGTTTCCAGATGTACAACAATCGAAGCAATAGAGTTCTAATGCTTCGTAACACGCGATATCGCATCTCATTTCTATGTTACATTATAAGAAATAATATTCATTGCGAAGTGTTATGTGTACCTCGTCTGCACTTCAAAAGAATGTAAATGCCACACTTCCTCGCTAGGCAATAGCGTTTCCAGATGTCTACGTATCGAAGCAATGGAGTTCTAAAGCTTCTGAAGGCGCGATATCGCATGTCATTTCTATGTTTCAAGATAAGGTATAATATTCATTGCGAAGTGTTATGTGTACCTCGTCTACACTTCAAAAGAATGTAAATGCCACACTTTCTCGCTAGGCAATAGCGTTTCCAGATGTCTACGTATCGAAGTAACAGAGTTCAAATGCTTCTTAAAACGCGATATCACATCTCATTTCTATGCTTCATGATAAGATATAATATTCATTGCGAAGTGTCATGTGTACCTCGTCTACACTTCAAAGGACTGTAAATGCCATACTTCCTTGATACAGAATAGCGTTCCTGGACGTCTACGTGTTGAAGCAATAGAGTTCTAATGTTACTTAAATCGCGATATCGCATCCCATTTCTATGTTTCATGATAACATGTAATATCAATACGTCGCGTTATGTATTTCTCGTAAGCATTTCAAAAGAATGTAAAGCCCACACTTTCTTGCATCGGGGCAGCGTTTCTAGATGTGTATCGCATCATTTCTGTGCTTCATGATAAGATGTAAAATCATGGCAACGCATTATGTATATCTCGTCTACACAACAAAAGAATGTAAATGCCACACTTTCTTGCAACGGAATAGCGTTCCGATATGTCTACGTATCGGAGCAATACAGTTCTATTTCTTCATAAAACACGATATGGTATCTCATTTCTATGTCTCATGGTAAGATGTAATATTCAATGCAACGTGTTATGTATATCTCGCCTACACTTCGCAAGAATGTGAATCTCACACTTCGTGTCTAGGGAATAGCGTTTCTAGATGTCTACATATCGCAGTAATATATATATTTACGAAATTACTTAAAACGTCTTATTCTCAAAAATAGCCTTTTCGTCACAAACGTGTAATAAATGAAGTCTTCGGAGATCCCACGTTTTATTGGTTCAGTCGGTCGAACCACGTTCCCCCGGTTGAAAGACGGTGTCGATCAATCTAGATCGGATTGATCTGAATATCGCCGCGACGTCGATGGTTCACACTGTCGCCTCGGATGTGGGCAACTTCGCTAGCTGCTTGACGTTGCGTTTGTAGACCTCGTGGCTGGTCCGTACGGTGACCGCGCGGATGATCTTATCTGGACCTGGGTGCACCTCTTCGTTTCGACCGCGGTGCCACTGCAAAGGCGGAAGGTAGTCATCCCTTAAGACTACGAGGGATCCTTTCTTGATCTCGTGGTAGCCCTTTGTCCATTTTTTTTGCTCGTTCAGATGGTGGATAGTCCTGCTGAACGTTCTGGATGTGTGGCCAGTGTGACAATCGGTGACGAGGAGTATCGCTGAAATCAGTCTCGGGCAAACTCGTTAACGACGTGCCGATCAGGAAGTGGGCCGGAGTTAGAGCTGATGGACCATTAGGATCGGATGATAATGAAGTAAGCGGGCAGGAGTTTAGGATCGCTTCGATTTCGATCGCGAACGTGTTGAACTGTACGAACGTAAACAGTTCTTCCTCTACGACTCGTTTGACGTGGTGTTTGAAGGATTTGACAGCTGCCTCCCCAAGGCCGCCGAAATTGGGAGAAAGAGCTGGCATGAAATGCCACGATATTTCCTTGCCCGTGAGGAAGTGTGTTACCTTATCGTCCGTTTGCAGTTTTTGGTACAGTGCGCTTAATTCGTTATTCACTCCAACGAAATTTTGTCCCGTTGTCGGAATGAATGTTCCGACAGATGCTCCTACGACCGATGAAGCGTTTCAATGCCGCGATGATCGCTACGGTAGTCATGTCACCGACGACCTCAAGATGGACCGCTCTCGTTGCAAAGCACTCAAACACTGCTACATAGATTTTTACTCGCGCACAATGTCGGAAACGTTTTTCCTTGATATAAAAAGGACCGCAATAATCTGTTCTGCAGTTATAAAAGGGTTGGCATTCGGATTCGCGTGCCGCAGGTAGAGTGCCCATTACGTAATTCACGGCCGGTGGTTTTACGCGGAAGCACCTGATGGACTTTTTACCATCAATGGGCCAACACCTCTGCTTTAGTGTCGCCAGCGTGGTATTGATAACCGAATGATGTCCATCTAAATGCGTGTGACGAATGATCAGATCGGTGATGTGATGTTATTTCGGAAGCAGATTCGGATGTTTCTGTCCGAAGGGAATGTTTGCGTTTTGTAGTCGACCGCCTACCCGTAGAATTCCCGTTTCGTGTAAGAATGGCTACAGCGAGAGCCGGTTACTCTTTGGATGCAGCTCTGTACCGTTCTTCAAATTTCGGATCTCTTTTTCGAACGCGGAGGCCTGCACGAGCTTCAAGATCCGATCATTAGCGTCGTGGACCTCTCGTACGGTTAGAGGTCCTGCGTTACAATGATTCTTGCGAAATCGGAGGCAATACGCGACGATCCTCCTCAATTTCGCGATGTCTGAATAGCGGCCGAGAATTTCGTTGCTACGGATGGTCGTTGCCAAGCATGTATGGGCACGAATATCGGGTATTTCCGAAACGAGGTTGAACGTAGATTTCGGCCAATCCCTGTTATCGTCGGCAAACCACGATGGTCCATGACGCCAGATGGAGGGCTTCAAGAATTCCGCCAGTATTTGTCCTCTCTATATGAGGTCCGCTGGATTGTCGTTTGACCTGACGTGCCGCTATCGGTCTTCGCTTGAATTTCGGCCACTCTATTTGCCACGAATGTCCTTAGCGTGGCTGGTTCGCGTTGCAGCCAATTTAAAACTATCGTGGAATCCGTCCAGAAGTTAATCGAGTCGAATCGGCGTGCATTACTATCTCGGACGTTAGAAAATAATGACGTCAGTAGCACCGCCCCGCAAAGTTCGAGACGTGCGAGGCTGACAACTTTTACTAGTGCGAACCGAAATTTCGCGCATAATAGTCCCGTTTTAATTCGTCCGCGATTGTGGACTGACCGTACATACACGCACGCTCCGTATGCTCGTTCGCTCGCGTCGCAGAAACCGTGTAATTCCACTCCTCGCACCTTCTATTGGCATACGTGTCACTCGAAGAATGTTTCGTTATGTAACTGGAATTCCTTCACGTACGTGGACCATTCTGTATGAAGGATTGTTGGTAGCGATTCGTCCCAGACCAATTGTAGTTTCCATAGGTGTTGCATAAATATTTTTCCCGTTATTATTACTGGCGCCAGTAAACCTAACGGGTCGAATATTTTTGCTATGGTGGATAAGATCGTGCGTTTGGTGATCCTCGTATCGATGTTTGGATCCACGGAATAGATGATTCGGTTGTTCTGCGCGTGCCACGAGACGCCGAGAGTTTTCATGGTGGCGTCTCCAAAATACTTTGGGTGAATTTCGCTTTCCGGAAATTTCGCCGTCCTGCTAAAAGTTTCGTTTCGTTCGAGACCCATTGTTGAATGTGGATGCTGCCGCGGTTAAGTAGCTTGATTACCTGGTCCCGTAGTTGTCTAGCGTCTTCGTAATTATCTGTGCTGTCGACGTATAGATCTCGCTGGAGTACGGTCGATGCGAAAGGAGCATTCACTTTTTCGTCGTCCGCTAGCTGATGAATGCACCTGATGGCGAAGAAAGGGGCTGAAGGTAGTCCGAACGTGACCGTGTTCAGCTCGTACGTTTTCACCTTTCCGTTGTTACCTTGCCATAATATCGGCTGGTATCGGCGGTCTTCCGATTTTACGAGGAAATACCGATACATCTTCCCGATGTCTTCGGTTAAGACATAGGTGTGTTGACGGAACCTTATGAGAAGAGCGAATATGTCGTCCTGTATCATTGGTCCTGCCAAAAGCGTGCCGTTCAATGACAGTCCACTGCTCAATCTTGCAGATCCATCGAAGACGACACGAACCTTCGTTGTTGAGCTGGACAGTTTGATGACGGCATGGTGGGTGTGGTAGAAGCCATCCGAATCGCGTGGTTCTACCTGGCTCATGTGTCCCATCTCGAGATACTCCTCGATGACGGCAGAGTATTCTCGTTTCAGCTCTGGATCTTTCATGAATTTTCGTTCGAGCGAAAGAAGACGGCTGAAGGCGCGCGACCGAGTTTCGCCTAACTGCATCTTCTTTTCATTGAACGGCAGTGCGACAATGTAACGACCGGTTCGTGTCCATTTAACGTGGTCGTGAAAATGCTGCTCGCATTCCTGATCCGCGGAAAATAGGTATTGTACGTGTGGATCCTCTTCTAGCTCCCAGAATTTTTGAAGTTCGAAATTCAGGGTTGTAACGAATGTTTGATGTTTTCTCCACGACGCCGATGTGGAGACGCTCCCCCCGATGATCCATCCAAATTGCGTCTTTTGGAGAAATAATTTAGGATCGTTGCGAGGAGAAAGTTTGTACTGGCCGATGCTAAGGGACGATAAAGCGGGATCGGTGCCGATTAACATATCCACATTTGCCGGTCGATGAAATTGTGGATCTGCTAGTTTTACGTTTGCCGGAATCGGAGTCTTCGCCTGATCGATTTGCTCTTCCGGTATCGGTCCAGCGATTCGCGGTATCGTAAAGAATGTGAGCTTCCGCGCGAAGTCTAATAACCGCGATTTGATCGTCGTTGAGGCAATTTATTCGCGAACTCGTGTAATTGGTTCAACGCTTCGATAGCTGTCTTGTTATTTTTCGTGGGAAGTCCAAGCTTCATTGCCAGGTCGTCTGTAATGAAGTTTGCACTCGAACAGGTGACGCTCAACGTTCTACACTCGATTGGCTTCTGGTCGCGATCGCTACCGCGGACGATCGCGGTGGCCATCAGCTCCGTTGTGCGACTGTTGATGACTAAGACCGTGAAACTTGGTACGAGCTTTTCGAATTTCCGTTGCAGTCATGCATTTTCCGGTTGGTGGTCCTCGTGCAGCTTCGCATGGTGTTGTTGGTTGCAGACACGTCATCCTCTGGCTCTGCAACGTATACAGTTCAATAGAATGTAAATGCCACACTTCCTTACTACGGAACAGCGTTTCTAGATGTTTACATATCGGAGCAATGGAGTTCATGTAATGCCTCATAGAAAGCTATATCGCTTGTTAATTCTATATCTCATGGTAAGATGTAATCTTCAATGCAAAGCGTTTTGTATATCTCGTCTACACTTCAAAAGAATATAAATCCCACACTTCCATGCTACGGAATAGCGCTTCTAGATGTTTACATGTCGAAGCAAAGGTGTTCTAATGCTTCGTAAAACACGACATAGCATGTCACTTCTATGTTTCATGATAAGATGTAGTTAATGGCAACGCGTTAACTATATCTCGCCACCACGTTAAAAGAATGTAAATCCCACACATCCTTCCAACGGTATAGCGTTTCTAGATGTCCGCGGATCGAATCATTAGAGTTATAATTCTTCATAGAAGGCGATATTGCATCTCATTTCTATGTAACATAATAAGATGTAATTCAATGCAACGCGTCATGTACATCTCCTCAACACTCCAAAAGAATCTAAGGCCTGTGGGCCATTTAAATTTCTCATAATAAGACGTATCATTCAATGCAACGCGTTATGTATATCTCGTCAACACTTCTAAAGAAAGTAAATACCACACTTCCCTGCTGCGGAATAGAGTTTCTAGACGTCTGCGTATCGAAGGAATCGATTTCTAATACTTCATAGAGCGCGATATTGCATTTCATTCCTAGGTCTGACGATAAGATGTAATATTCAATGCAAAGCGTAACGTATATCTCGTCTACACTTCAAAAGAATGTAAGTACCACACTTCCTTGCAACGGAATGGCGCTTCTAGATGACTACGCATCGAAGCAATAGAGTTCTAATGCATCATAAAACGGGATATCGCGTCTCATTTCTATGACTCATGATAAGATGTAATATCAAAGCATCGCGTTATGGGTATCTCGTCCACACTTCAAAAGAAAGTAAATGTCATATTACCATTCTACAGAATAGCGCTTCTAGATGTCAGCGAATTATAAGCAGTAGAGTTCCAATTCTTCGTAAAACGCGAAATCGCGTCCCATTTCTATGGTTCATGATAACATGAAAATCAATGCAACGCGTTATGTATATCTCGGAAACACATCAGAGGAATGTAAGGCCCACACTTCGTTGCTATGCAACAGCGTTTCTAGATGTCTACATATCGAAGCAATAGAGTTCTAGTGCCTCATAATACGCGATATCGTATTTCATTTCTATGTATCATGATATGATGTAATTCAATGCAACGAGTTATGTATATTGCGACAATTCTTCAAGGGAATGCAAATCCTTCCCTTCCGTGCGAGGGAATAGCGTTTCTAGATGTCTATGCATCGAAGCGAAAGAGTTCTAGTGCTTCATAGAACGCTATATCGCATCTCATTTTTATGTTTCATGATAAGATGTAATATTCAAAGCTACGCGTTATGTATACCTCATCTACACTTCAATATAATGTAAATGCCACACTTCCATGCTACGGAATAGCTTTTCTACATGATTATGCAACAAAACAGTACAGTTCTAAATCTTCGTAGAATGCGATATCGCATCTCAGTCCTATGCTTCATGACAAGATGTAAATCATTGCAACGCGTTATGTATGTCTCGTCAATACTTCAAGAGAATGTAAATGCCACTCTTCCATGTTAGGGAATAGCGTTTCCATATGTCTATGTTTCGAAGCAATAGTGATCTAATGCCTCATAAAACGTGATATCGCACCACACATCAATGTCTCATGATAAGATGTCATATCAATGCAGCGTGTTATGTATACCTCGTCAAGGCATCAAGAGAATATAAATCCCACACATTCTTATGACAGAATAGCGTTTCTAGATGTCTTCGTATCGAAGCAATAGAGTTCTAGCACTTTATAGAACGCGATATGGCATCTCATTCCTATGTTTCACGATAAGATGTAATATCAATGCAGCGCGTTATGTACATCTTGCCATCACGTCAAGAGATTGTAAATCCCACTCATTCTTGCAAAGAATGGCGTTTCTAGATGTCTATGAATCGAAGCAATAGAGTTTTATTGCTTTATAGAACGCGATATCGCATCTCATTTCTATGCCTCACGATAAGATGTAATACACAATGCAACGCGTTATGTATATCTCGTCAGCAAGCCAAAAGAATGTACATCCCACACTTCCTTGCGACGTAATAGCGTTTCTCGATGTATGCGTATCGATGCAATAGAGTTCTATCCCTTTATAAAACGCGATGTTGCATCTCATTTCAATGTCTCATGATAAGATGTAATACTCAATGCAGCGCGTTATGTATATCCCATCGATACTTCAAAAGAATATAATGCAACTCTTCCTTGCTACAGAATAGCGTTTCTATATGTCTACGTATCGAAGCTATAGAGTCCTAATGCTTCAGAAAACGCGTTGTCGCATCTCATTCGTATGTCTCATGATAATGTGTAATATTCAATGCAACTCGTTGTGTATATCTCGTCTACAGTTCAAAAGATTGTAAATCCCACACTTCTATGCTACAGAACAACGTTTCTAGATGTCTACGTATCGAAGCTGCAGAGTTCTAATGCTTCGTAAAGCGCAATATCGCATTTCATTTTTGTGTCTCATGATAAGATGTAATATCAATGCAGCTCGTTATGTGTATCTCGTAAACACGTCAAAGGAATGTAAAGCCCACTCTTCCTTGCAATGAAATAGCGCTTCTAGGTGTCTACGTAGAGAAGCAATAGATTCCTAATTCTTCAAAAAACGCGATATCTCTTCTCATTTCTGTGTCTCATGATAAGTTATAACATTCAATAAAATGCGTTATGTATATTCCGCTTATACTTCAAAAGAATGTAAATGCCACACTTCCTTGAAATTACACAAGGCGAAGTTAGGGACGTAACAGCATGAATTTGTATTTTGTAAGTAATATTGTTCTTATAAATTATATTTTTAGTTTATGACGGGTTGAAAGAAATATATACGACTCCCTCAATAACTGTACATATACAACAACGACTATCAAAATATATATCAATACTCATATGTTGTACATCTACTGACATCTAACGGTTCTAATTTGTATGAAAGCAGAGGTTCCCCATTACCAAATGTGACCCTACGTCATTGCTGAAAAGATTCGTGAATGGAGCGATGACACGCGTGTCACGATAGTGCTGGTGCTGCGTGATTCACGCAGCGTGTTATGCTTGTTTAGAAAGTGCTGGTAAAATCTGACATTTTAGCTAACGAATCCGGCCATAGATGGCTACGGATCAGCTGACACTCCTCGGAAGTGGCAATATAGTGCCGGTATGGTGTCGCCGCCATCTTGTTCTTTGTTATCTGGGATGCTTTTTAGAGCATTATTCGGAATTGAATTTCAACATATAGCTACTTAATCGCGAATTTGTATGTACATAATTATACGTGACTGCATAAATACAATATTATATACTTTTATAACCAATGCGATATAAGAATATAAAACGAAGGATTATCCACTCTTATAAGGAGTAAAAGCAGTGTTTGGTATGCAAGGTTCGTTGTAGAATATAATCAAGCAGTTAATATATCAAATCACAGCACATAATAAATCACTGAAAGTATAATGATATGAATAGTAAGAAAAACATATTTATTTGTTAGCTGTTTATAAATTCAAATTTAAAAGTCCAATTCACATTTAATATATTATTGTTTAACAAGGTGGTTTAATGTTGTTTCAAATAGGCTTGGAGAACTAGCTGGTACTTCTGCCAATGTAATTTCATTTCTGCTGGATACAGTAAAAACATATTTGCAATCTAAGCAAGGTTTCGTTAGATCTGGTGGATTTTCGAAATTTTAGAAATAAATGATGGCAGTAGTAGTTGGTTCAGCGCCAGGTGATAAACATATACAACAAGCAAATCAACGTAAACGGATTTAAAATGTTCAAGATTATATAAATTAGACTGTTACACTTTTATAATCCATGTAGCGTTCCTGTTCTTTGTAACTTACAAAGAGTCTTAAGAATGTAACGCAATGTAAAGAAGTTTGGAAACAAAGAAAGCAGGCCTTAATCTCAGATAAAGGAACATTGGATCTGTTGTGTATCGTGGTTACCGGCGTGCTGTGTTAAGGGATATGTCATTCGGTTTTAAATTTCTAAACGAGAACAATTCAAATAAATCTGGAGTCGACACATTGGAAGAAAAATTCTTCCAGTGAAAGATACTGTATGCAGTGCAAGAGCAGCTTCACATCTCCTTAATATTCTACAGAAAATCTTATGCTATTTTACTCGATTTACAAAAATGGAAGCAATGAAACATATTATGTGATATTTCTGCAACTGCTACCATATACACACGTGCGCGCGCTCATACAGAAACGCGCGCGGGCGCGCGCACACACACACGCGACCATACGAAATCCATCAAGATTAAAGATACTGTGTATGTATTGGAGGATGCGTACAATAAGGAAAGACTATTACATGGATAAGTTGTAGAATTCCATTTGTATTTGATAATTAGATTAGAAACATTTATATGCTTTTATCGGATATTTAAATACACCAAAATTGCAGCACGCAGGTGTGTATATATCACTTTGCGATCTCATTTTATTTTGGCAGTTATACTTATATATAAGCATCCATTCAGGCATAAAGCTTGATAATCTATCAACTAGAAAATAATTATAAAACATTAGACTTTTTCCAGGTATTGGTCTATTTCATCATTTTCGGAACTTGTGAAGTATCTAGAACTATAACAACAAAGTACTTTATATCTTTGCTCATTGTTTGAAAAAAAAAAAAATGAATAACTATGTTCATTTTATTATAAATGTATGAGTAAAGATCAATCTACGTAATTAAATATTTTCAAACGTAATTTGTTTAGTTTTTATCATTTAACGTTACGAAATATATTAGAAAAATATATAAAAATATATTTTAGTTTAGTTTTTTTAATATTTAAAATATTTTATATTATCATATTAAACCTTTACAAAAAATAACAAAATTTTTATAAGTAGGAATGATTTTTCCTTAATTAGTTAATGTGTCGGTTTCTTTTAAGAAGACGGTATTCAATTTTTCAAAGTAAGTTTCGACTTTAAATTGGCCATTAATATCTCTTATTTCATTGCTTTTCGTAGATCGCCGCTAATTTTCAACTTTTCCATCACAACTTTGCCGATGCAAGTATTAATTCTCCGAAAGATATATAATATTATATTCCTAGTAAACTTATTTTTCATTTCTAATTAATTTGAACGTAAAAAATATATTTCTTTCATGAGAAAGCATTGCGGAAAAATTTGGAAAATCCATTGTTAATGTTGTACCTAGTGGTTGACTAGGTTCTCCTCTTCCTGCCGCACCTTTTTACCATTTTTAAGATCCAAGAACCGTGTACCGGCTTCGTCACCTTTAAAACTTACGAAATTTACATATTGTAAATTTTTGCAAATGTAATATTAATTAACTTCTGAATTATGGTTGTTTGGGCAATAAATTAGACTGATCTATGACGTGCTGTAATGTGCGAAAACCAATAAATTTCTTTTAACATAATGAACAATAGATAATATTTGAGCTTACAGTTTTGTTAACGAACAGCCCATCACCACAATGGGGACTCCTCCAATTCAGTGATCCGACTTTACCAGAACCTGTATTCTACTTTTAAGCCTCTTACATACATATATGTACTATATCCGGACTAATGTATTGCTGTATATGAGAATTCATAAATCCAAGTTACACACATTAAGCCGCATGCTCCTCGCAACGATCCGTTAATCCCCCACTCGCTGGACCATATGCTTTGATGATTTTTCAAGTAAATATTTCAAATTAGTATAAATATTAATACATATTTTATATTTTAGTTATTTCTAAATACAATATCTCCTTATGATACTCCATTACATCTGAAACCCTATCTAATTTCATATCATTTCATGATGTTTTAATTAAATATTTGAAAATGGTTTATATAGTTACACTTATCATATATTTTAATTACGTAGAACTAGATCATCTCTTCTAGATAAAAATAAATATCTATATATTATATAAGTCGATCATTTATTTGCATCGTTCGAGTTCGCTTTCTTTCCATCGAGGCTTACAAATCCCTCTTCGTTATTCTTGTAATTCGTACTTTAGAAGTTATGTAGTACGTATTGATGGTCCAACGCTGCAAATATCTCAAACACTTCTGCTATACTCAACTTAGCGTATATGCAACCTCCTATCAACATTATGTCTATTTTTTATTTGTTTCGGTTCTTAAAGTATGTATAGCCTTCTTTCGGATTGGTCGCGATTAGATCGTTTCTTAGAGCCATTTTGATGATCTTTTCCTCTCTATGATTGCTCGTCTTACTACCCCAGATTACCGATTTTTCGTTCAGGTCACCCTCGATTATTATTCTGCTTGCTTTCTCTCCCTTTTCTACGTTATCCTCAGCTTTGTTTATATATTCTTCGATTTCTTTCCGTTCCTGTTAAGCGAGAAGTAGCAGCTTATAGCTTTTGTTCCTTCGACCATTGCATGAACGATTCCGGTCGAGGAATATGTGGTGCCATATGTGAAACATTTTCGATTAACACCGGTTATCCATATCGCAGCGTCACCGTTCTCGTCTCGCAGTCAGTATTCTTCCATCTTGTGTGCTTCCAATATTATTACCACGTCTGTCTCTTGAATCATTCGCATTTGCTGCATGATATTTCGCGAGATTCGGCATCTGTTCAGATAGATTTGTAGGACTTTCAATTCCATATTCGTTTCTCGTTCTTCTCTATCAACGCCTTTCTGTAGGCCGGACAGTTAAAACTCCGGTAACGTGTCTGATGTACGGATTCCTTCTTCCTGCCTCGCTGCAGATGATACATTTCGGTTTATTCGCGATGCAACCGATCATCGTATAAATCTGAGATGCGCATCTTCTGCAGATTCCCTTATTATCTTTGACTTCTTCGGAATTTCTGCCGATATGTCCCAGTTTATGGCATTTGAAGTATCTCTCTATTCTCGGTATCACTTTGCAGAGACAAGGTGTTAATGGTATTCTGAGTCGTTTGACCTTTTCCAGCTCTTTACTATATTCCTGTCCAAATTCAGCTAACGCGACTCGATTGACTCTCTACGTTTGTTTTAACAACTTGACGTTTATACCGCTATCCTTTCCTTCGATTATTTTCAATGTTCGTCTTATGTAATCATTAATTTCTTCTCTGGTCACCTAACGGGTATATGTCCCTTAGTTGGAGCATTATACTCCCACTCGTACGTTTTTCTTCGAATTCTTCTTCTAGAGTTCCTTTTATCTCCTTTATTATGTTCTCTATACCTGTTTTCTTGTTAAATTATAGGATTATATATTCCGCTCTCGATTTTCTTGCATCATCTTTTCATATTTCTGTCGTTTCTCCTGCTTTCCTCATCCCGTTGTTTGTCCTTGAATGCTTACCGCTCCTTTAATTGCTTCAATTTTCCCTGTACCGTTCGCCACTAGTTCGATCAAGTGTTCGATCTCAGTTTTTTTTATATACCTGATGCTTCCCATTAACGTTTTCTAATATGTCATTACCTTCGTCGTATCCTCGCTCATAATATCTATCATTACGTCTGATGTGTGGTTGCCTATTCTTCTATTTCAAAGTAAGGATGTAATTCTTATCGGTAGCATTTCCATTATCCTGCCCTTCCTTTTTGGTTCCCTTACTTCGGCTCCTGATGATTTTCCTTTCGTGCCTGTGTCTTCCGAGGCTTTCTTTTTCTCCTTTATATTTTCGCGAACCAGCAGCACCTTTCAGCAGCATATGCACAGCAGCCTCGCTCATGCCGGTGGTGGGGTTAGGGGAGGCCCCCCCCACACCATCCTACTGCCTGCACTGATGCGGGCAAGGAACGCAGAGCCACTTGAACCGCGACCAGCATCTATCTTATACTCTAACCGATTCGAAGTCGCGTTTTCCATTAAGCTTGCCGGAATCGATGATATTGATTCGTTCAGTCTAAAGTACTATTTTCCTTTTAAGTTTCTCGATATTTTTATTATCTCCCACGATATCGTCTATTTCGTTGTACCTTGCCCGGACGGTATGGTATATAATCTGTTGTTTGATATTTGTAGGATTTCCTCTTAGTAAATGCAATGTTTCCACAGATCTTCTTTTTCTTTCTCTTTAGTTACGTTGTTGTTATTTTATGTTCTCTGTCCTCCACATTTCCTCTCTGCACCATCCCGGACCCGGCGTTGTACGATTACTTGTCTGATTTGTATATGTCACATATTGGAGAATATTTCCGCTTATTCTTTGTATTTTTCGAATTACGTTTTGGTTAGGTGTATATTGGATATGCGTCGAAATGTCTGATTTCCGTACGATTTGTTAGAAAAGTTTTATTCTTTTCGGACTGTTTTTTTTCATTTAGCCGAAGACGTTCCTGTATTCAATGCGGACCCACTCCGATTGAACCCGCAGATTATTATATTATATTACGTGAATAAACGTTCAATCGGAGCGGATCTACCACTCCGTAACTGCGGAAGTCTTACTGCATAGCCTCTTCCCTGGGAATGTTGCGGAGGCTGCTTCCGTCCCGAGATGGAACTGTGATTGTGTTAGAATTAGTTAGGTTACGCTAGGTTAGGTTAGGTTGAAATATGTTTGGGAATGTTTGTAGGTTGCTCGATTATGTTGGGTTAGATTTAAGAAAGTGTAGGTTCGATTTGTTTATGTTCAAGGAAGGTAATGTTAGATTGTGTTAGGTTGAGTTAGATTTGAGTGCAGGCAGGGTAAGTCACATTAGGTGTAACTGAGGTTAGCTTGGTTTAAATTAAGTTTAGAGGAAGTTAGATTAAGTTAAGCCAAGTAAGAGATGGATTACCAATAGCTGGCAATGCCATTGTTCGATAGTTCTTGAATTCCCGACTATTGGCAATACCAGCCCTTATTATATCATAAGTTATCGACCGCAGTCATTACCTACTATCGATATATCGTAAGTTTCCGACCGCAGGCAACACCAATCTTTGATAAGTCTTGAGTTACCTACTATTGGTTGCACCAGCTATATGTGTAAGCATGCGCTATCGGCTGTTGATAACACCAGTCGTCGACAATTTATGGATCATTAAGCACAAGCAGCACTACCCGTCGGTCGATTGTGAGTAACCGACCACCAGCAGCACCATCCATCGGTAACTTATAAGTTATTCTTAATGGGAACATTCAACCGTAGGCATGTATTGACTCGTTTCGCCATCTCTTCAATCTGTGCTGAAACAGAATTGCGAACAGCTTGAGCAGTTTTCACAGAGATGACTCCACCGGTCTGACAACAACGAACGCCACATATAGGTTCTCACAAAACCATTTGCCACACAACTCAGTGCTGAAAGGGTTAATGCTGTTAGCGCTATTTCTTTAACCAGGCATAGAATCCATTGGTATGAAAAATTATGATCTTGTGAATAATATTAAGGTATGCTTACCATATTCAATGAAAGGCACAGATCCTCATATAGTAAATATCAGCCCATCACTAAGTGTAAAAATTAAACGAATATGGTTTCAAACTCGTGTCGATTATATAATATCCAAGTTTGGAATGTTAATGTGTGCTCTTGGAAGGACCGATGAATGATGGCATTGCTGTGAATGCACTCTTGTCAAAGACTGCAGTAACTTATATATATTTCTAATTTCATTGTTAAGAAAAATAATTCTCTCAATTTGAGATTGCCTTACGCACGCGTTGTTTCAGGTATACATATGGCTGCAATAGAGATGTTCGTTGGTTCAGAATAACAAAATTATAGTGGGAAGCTGGAAATAATGTGTGATGCAATGTACGCTTTTATTTTGCAAAGACAGTAAATCTGTTACTAATCAGTCTTTAATCGATGAGGCAATATTAAAAAAACTGAAGGAAAGTCTGATTTTACCCATTATGCGTATAATCCAGGTGTGAATAATTAACTAAAGGTTTCAATTAATATATGAATGTATAATTTATATTTTAGTAAACATATCAATTTATTTTACAGATTATAAATATTATTGATAAGATAACTTGTTGCCTGATTCCTTCCTAGAGAAGAATTTGGAACATATAGATTTGAATAATTATATATGACAATTGAAAATAACGAACAAATTATACAGATAAATCAGAGGAAAAGATCATGCATCCAAGCTAATTTGAACAGATAGTTTGTTAACAAAAGTGTAAGCTCAAATACTGTATTGTTCATTATGGTAAAAGAAAATTTATTAGTCCTCGTACATTACAGCTTCTCATAGACCAGTCTGATTAATCGCCCAAGCAACCATAATTCAAGAGTTAATTAACATCACTTTTGCAAAATTCACAATATGTAAATTTCGTAAATTTTAAAGGTGACAAAGTTGGTACACGGTTTTTGAATCTTAAAAATAGTAAAGAGGTGCGGCAGCGAGAGGACAACCTAGTCAACCACTAGGTACAACATTAGTAATAGAATCCCAAAATTTTCTCGCAATGCTTTCTCATAAAAAAAATACATTTTTTACGTTTCAATTAATTAGAAATGCAAAATAATTTTACTAATAACATAATAATATATATCTTTCAGAGAATTAAAACTTGCATGGACAAAGCTGTAATGGGAAAGCTGAAAATTTGCGGTGTTCTACGAAAAGCAATGAAATTAGAGAAACTAATGGTCAATTTTAAGTCGAAACTTACTTTGAAAAATTAAATACCGTCTTCTTAAAAAGAACCAACATATTAACTAATTAAGGAAAAATTATTCCTACTTCTAAAAATTTTGTTACTTTTTGTAAAATTTTAATATGATAATATAAAATATTAAAAATATTGAAAAAACTAAAGTAAAATATATTTTTATATATTATTGTAATATATTTTGTAACGCTAAATGATAAAAATTAAATAAATTACGTTTGAATATATTTATTTATTATATTATTATTATGTTATTTATTATATTATGTTACTCACATTTAATATTTTCTTTGGAAACAATGAGCAAAGATATAAAGTACTTTGTTATTATAGTTCTGGCTGCTTCACAAGTTCCGAAAATGATAAAATAGACCAAAATCAGCAAAAAGTTTAATGTTTCATCATTATTTTGTAGTTGAAAGATTATCAAGCTTTATGCCTGGATGGATGCTTATATATAAGTATAACGACCAGAATGAAATGAGATTGCAAAGTGATATTCACACACCTGCGTGCTACAATTTTGACTTATTCAAATTTCTGATAAAAGCATATAAATGATTATAACCAAATTATCAATTACAAATGGAATTCTACAGTTTATCCATGTAATAGTCCTTTCTTTTTGTACGCATCCTCCAATACATACACAGTATCTTTAAGCTTGGTGGATTTCGTATGTGCGTGTGCGTTTGTGTGTGTGCGCGCGCGCAGGTGTGTGTGGTAGCAGTTGCAGAAATACCACATAGTAGGTTTCATAGTTTCGATTCTAGTAAATCGAGTAAAATGGCATAAAATTTTTTGTAGAATATCAAGGGGATGTGAAGCTGCTGTTGCACAGCATACAGCATTTTTCACTGGAAGAATTTTTCTTCCAATATGTCGACTCCAAATTTATTTGAATTGTTCTCGTTTAGATAATTAAATCCGAATGACATATCCCTCAACACAGCACGCCGGAAACCACGATACACAACAGATCCAAGGTCCCTTTTTCTGAGATTAAGGCCTGCTTTCTTTGTTTCCAAACTCCTTTACATTGCGTTACATTCTTAAGACTCTTTGTACGTTACAAAGAACCGAAGCGCTACATGCATTATAAAAGTGTAATAGTTTAATTTAAATAATCTTGAACATTTTAAATCCGTTTACATTGCTTTTCTTGTTGTATATGTTTATCACCTGGCGCTGAACCAACTACTACTGCCATCATTTATTTCTAAAATTTCGAAAATCCACCAGATCTAGTGAAACCTTGCTTAGATTGCAAATGTGTTTTTACTGTATCCAGCAGAAATGAAATTACATTGACAGAAGTACCAGCTAGTTCTCCACGCCTATTTGAAACAACATTAAATCACAATGTTAAGCAATAGTGTATTAAATGTAACTTGGACTTTTAAATTTCAATTTATAAGCATCTAACAAATGAATATGTTTTTCTTACTATTCATATCATTATACTTTCAGTGATTTATTATGTACTGTGATTAGATATATTAACTGCTTGATTATATTTTACAACTAACCTTGCTTTCCAGACTTTGTTTTTACTCCCGATGAGAGTGGATAGTTCTTCGTTTTATATTCTTATACCGCATTGATTATAAAAGTATATGATATTGTTTTTATGCAGTCATGTATTATTATGTACATACAAATTCGCGATCAAGTAGCTATGTGTTCAAATTCAAATCCGAATATTGCTCTAGAAAGCATCCCAGATAACAAACGGCATGATGGTGGCGACACCATACCGGCACTATATCGCCACTTCCGTGGAGTGTCAGCTGATCCGTAGCCATCTGTGACCGGATTCGTTAGCTAAAATGCCAGAACGTGTTACCAGTACCTCCTAAACAAGCGTAAAACGCCGTATGAGTCGCGTAGCACCAGAACCATCATGACACGCGTGTCATCGCTCAATTCATGAATCTTCTCTGCAATGACGTTACGTCATATTTGGTAACGGAGAACCTGTGCTTTCATACAAGTTAAAACCGTTAAATGTCAGTAGATGTTCAACATATGAGTATTGATAGACATTTTGAGAGTTGTTTTCCTATATTAATAGTTATTGAGAGAGTCATATATATTTCTTTCAACCCGTCATAAACTAAAAATATTATTTATAAAATAAAATATTCATCCGTTGTCATTGGCGTGCCAATCGCTGGTTGTTTAGGTTCGTAATTTGCATCTGACTCTTTTGAAAGGCACGCACTTTACTTAACGTTTCCAGTGAATCGTTGAGCGGAGAAAATAAATATTCTACTTTTGATATTGTCGGCTCTTGTAATTCTAAGGCAAATTCATTCATCTGCCGACATCGTGAACACTGTTTTTTGGCTAAATTACAGAAAAACAAATATATTATAAGGAATATAAAAATCGTAATATTAAATTTAACTTTGTTCATCGTTGTCTTGTTGGACACATCCATAACAATATACAGTGTGGGGCAGTAATAATTAGCACCTCAGATATCCTCGAAACTATAAGTTTCATAGAAATTTTTGCTGATATAAAATTGCACAGGACAAAGGTCCCATCGTTGATGAAAATAGTTTTTTTGTAAGTGGAGGTATGTTGGACATTTGAAGGTTACCTTCATTTTATAAAATGAATTGGTGTGTTCTTTTTTCCGTAATACGATAGAGCATTTTGAAACGAGTTCAACAACCTGTAACATGAAGTCATTGAAGGTTACAAAAAGTAAACAAAGGTGATAATACTTACAGTTTTTATAGTAAATGCAACATACGTATTGTAAACAGTGGTGGAAGGCGTAACGTTTACCGTTTACTTCACTGTGAATAAACACTTTCCGAAGGGCATTTTAATAGTTTGCAGAATAAGTTAAACATGATAAGATTAGTATTGAAAAATCGGTTCGATTACGTTTGGCTAGGCTGTTCTTTGTGTCGTCCATTTTATAAGTACTGAGCTGCGGATTCCTGAGGACAGCTCACAAAATTGTTGGACTATGGAAGATTATCACTGTGAAATTGAATCAAAAGGTAATTAAATTCCATTAGATTGTAAACAAATCTCAATATTTCATTTTAAATAGTAAGATATAATACTCTTTTCAAAATTACAAGAATGGATACATACCTCTCTGTTATTATTATTTCATAAAGAATTCTAATTGCAATTATATAGTTCACTACGATAAAAAATTATTTATAAGAATTAGATTCATTATGGTACGAAGTCTTCCACGACTTCACGCTTCTTCCAGAATCATTCAAAGAGTTCTGAACTTTAGTTACGCTTGGTTACCGACCAGTCAGAGTGGCCCTCCGCTTAGCGGCATTGAGCCACAGTTAGACTAAGGAGAAGATATCCATCGTTTTCCATATCTCTGGATCGGCAAACCAAAGCGGCGGTTTTGGAATCCGATTTGAATGCGCTGTTCCACTACGAATAAACGAACTCGACGCGTGGGAAGGAAGAACTTCCTGCGTTCTCTAGTGCGCGAATACGTGGGTACAAGCAGCTACTCCATCGTCCACCACTGCACTGTCTCATCTCCTGCTGTCTGCCGACCGGAGAGCCATTCCGCATCGGCGCCTCCGTCGCCGATCCGCACCAGAGGTCAGCCGTACAGAGGGACCATACCAGAGGACGATCCTTGCCGACGACGATACCTGGAACGAAGTTAGGAATTAGCGGTTTCTAAGACTTCGAAAGGTAAGTTCCCTTTTTTATATACTCGCGTCCGTGACTTTCACGCAGTGTTCCGCGATCCAAAAAGAACCCCGTCTTCGACCCAAATGTGCGAGCCGAACCGTTCGAGACGGCGTGCTGCTCCGGCATACGGTTAATTTTCCGCGACCCGAGACGTGATACATCATTAAAAGGTAAAATATTTTCAAAACTTTAATTATAGTCTTTAATACAAGCAGTTGGACAGTATTTCAATTTTTGAGAAAATTGATGAAAGTCAATCATTTTCAAATGATCAGACTAAGTGACTAACAAATAACTGCATAAATTTCAGGCTTATGAACATATTGATTAAGTCTCATGCAGATACGTTTATAACCGAGTTACTAAATAATAACACTAAATAATCATCTTAGAACTTAAACGATTACACCTCGCATACATATAAAAATATTGCAAACGTGAAAAGTAAGTGGTTTATCAAGAACTCTTCTAAAAGAACGGACGAAGCCAATAGAAATCTTTGTTGAAGTAAGCAAGTTCTAAAGTTTTAAGCAACGCGATGACCCTTATCTGTCTACGTTACATAGCAAGTAAGTTCTGAAGTTCTACGAAAGCCGATGGAGCTCCTCACTATCAACGTTTCAAAGGAAGTTCTCAAATTCTAAGTTCAACGCTTAAAACTATGTGTGTTCTATATATCTATGTAAAGTGATTGTCCCTATCAGTTTATACGTTCCAGAGTACGTAAGATGCAAAGTTCTATGCAACATGATTTCGCTTCTTATTTCTACGTTTCATAGTAAGCACTTCCCATATCTTCATACAACGCGATGCAGCTTCACAGTCCTGCGTTTCAAAGTGATTCCCAAAGTTCCACGAAAAGGGATGTCGCATCTGAGTGTCTACATGTCAGTGTGAGTAGCTTTGAAGATTCCTTGCAACAAGATGGAGTAAGCAATAAAAAAATATTCTGTGTTACAAGATGGTGCTTCTCAGTTTCACGCTTCAAAGCAAGTATATAATGTTCTAGGCATCGCATTATGCTTACCTGCTTCTACATTTCAGAATAATGTGAATGCTACAATTCCCTCCAATGAAATGGCCCTTCATAGTGTCTACGTTTCAGAGCAATAGAGTTCCTATGCTCCATGCATTGCCATGGCGCATCTCATTTCAACGTTACAAAGTAAGTAAGCAGTAACATTCTATCCATCATATTATGCTTATTTGCTTCTACAATCCAAAGGAATGTGAATTATACAGTTCCGTGAAACGAGAGAGAAAACGTTATTGCTCTGAAAGGTAGATACTACGAAGTGCCATTCTTTTGCATGGAACTGAAGAATTCACATTCTTTTGAAGTATAGAAGCAGAAAATAATACTTCTGCGAGTAGAAGATTACAACTTACTTTCTTCGAACCGTTGCAACGGGATGCGCTTCCGCATTGCAAGGAGCATTAGATATTTATTGCTTTTACACGCAGACGCTATGATGCGCTATCCCGTTGCAAGTAACTATGTTCTTCATATACTTTTGATGTATAGAGGGAGATGAAATCAATGCATTGTATAGAACATTAGAACTTACTAACTTTATAACATTATAATGAGATGTGTCACCGCACTGAATGGAGTGTTAGAACTCTATTGCTTTGACACGTAGGCATAATGATGCGTAATCCAGTTGGAAGGAACTGTGAAGCTCAGATTCGTTTAATGTGTAGAAGCAGATAAGAATGAATCAGTGCATAGAAGATTACAGCTACTGGAGTTTTTACAATGTCTATTCTGCTTAGATTTAGCTATAATATATGGAGAGTGTAAGTATATATACTAACTAGAAATGTTTATTTAAAACATCATGAAATGATACAAAATTATATGGAATTTAATTGTAGTGGAGCAATTGGAGGGCGGATTACCTATTTACTATTGACTAAAGTATATGATGAGTGTGAATATATATGCTAATTTGAAATTTTTACTTTGAATATCATGAAGTGTGATTTCAACAGAGACAATTAATTGTAGAACTGAGAAACACTATCGCGTTGCATGGACGTTTGGAACTCAATTACTTTGAGAAGTGGACACTATGAAGCTCTATACAGTAACATGGAACTATAGAAATAACATACATAGTAGTGTAGAAACTAATAAGCACGATTGTGTTGTGTAGAACCTTACAACTTACTTACTTTGATACGTAGAACTAAGAATTTCCATCGCGTTGCATAGAACATTGGATGTTAATTACATTGACAAGCTATATTACTACTTACTTACGTTGAAACGAGAAGCCATCACGCTACAAGGAACTATAGAATTCACATCACTTTGAAGTCCAGAGGCAGATAAGCATAACGCAATGTATAGAACGTTACAGCTTACATGCATTAAAACGTAAAAAGGAGATGCGCCAACGCATTGCAAGTAGCCACAGAACTTTATTGCCTTGACAACTAGACACTGTGCAGCGCAATCCCCTAGCAAGGAATTGTGGAATTCATATTCTGCTGAAGTGCAGAAGTGGATAAGCATTATGCTATGCATAAGCATTACAACTTACTTGCTTTGTATCGTTGAAAGGAAATGTTGCATGGAGCATTACATGTCAATTACTTTGATAAGTTGAGACTTAGAGAAAATCTTCACATGTCTAGATGCGGTGCCCTCCGTGGCATACTGAACACTCTTGAGTTCTTATGGTTGTCCTGCTTGTTCCGCTTTCGGTGTAATCGTCATCAGAATGTCATCTGATTTCTCGTAGTACGTTGATTCGTGGAACGTGAATGGTCCGATAGTCTCCCGTCGACCCGAATTGCGGTTGAGCTTGCTCTTGCGTTCATCTCTGGTACACAGTTGGCCAGTTTCTCCAAAAACTCTAGAAGATCCGTGTAAGGCGGCACCTTGTTGTCTTTACTATGAGTTCCCATTGGAATAACGTATTAGCATTTATCTTTGCTCGAAAGATGGAAAGCAGAAGTGTTCAATTGCGAGATATTTTCCTTGGAATTTTTCAATGCGCGAAGTAGTTGGTTGACGTTGTCGACGATATTGCCTAGTGTTTCTACAATGTTCCTTGGCGGTTTAAGAATATTCCAGATTGCATCACAATATTTAGAGGCAGCCCGACTTATACAGTCGTATTTACCTTTCAATAACTCAATCGCGTCGAGTTATGATATCGAATCGGCGCGAGTTATGATAGAGAAGTAGTCGTTCTGAATTTTGTAAAGACGTGACGTTTCGGTTTCGTCTTATTCTTCGAGGTCAAATTTCCACGTTTCAGTTAACGCGTAAAGATGGGTTTGTAGTAAACGTATATCCGGTTGTTCTGATGTTTTGCATGTGTTAAGAAGTCGCGTGAAGGTAGTGAATAGACCGAATGTGGTACCACGTTTACGCCGCAGTGAACTGAGAATAATTTCATGAGAAATGGACTGAGCTTATTCGAGCGATCGGGTTGTCATCGTGGAACATGGATAAGAAAGGAATGGACGAATAAACGAGTCTACCTTTTCAATGTGAAGATAACAGGTATGTTAAGGTCTGCCATGATGTCTGGATCCCCTGGTATGTCCGACTTGTTGCTGCTGAGAATCTGAATTTGTTCTGGAGCGTTGGCTTGATCACTGACATGATTCATGGGCAACTGAATGTTGATTGATTGACACACATTGATTGATAGCTAGGCGTAACGCTACGTATAGAGGAGTACAACTTAATTACATCGAAGCGTTGAAATGAGATGCGCCATCGCATTGCATGTAGCATTAGAAATCTACTGCATTGACGCACAGACACTATGAAGTATCATCTCCTTGCAAGAAACTGTGGAATTTACATTCTTTTGAAGCGTAGAAGCAGACAAACATAATCCTGAGCATAGAAAGTTACATCTTACATCGAAATGATGAAATGTGATGCGCCATCGCATTGCATGCAGCAGTAGAACTCTGCTGCTATAATACGTGAACACTATAATGCCGCAACCCGATGCATGGAACTATAGCATTCACATTCGTTAGAAGTGTATGAGCAGATGAGCATAATGATATGCTTAGAAGATTACAGGTTACATACTTTGAAACGTTGAAATGAGATGTATTATCGCGTTGCGTGGAGCATTAAAACTTCATGGTTTTCACACGCAGATACTGTGAAGAACCATCCCATTTCAAGGAACTGCAGAGTTTACATTCCTTTAATGTGTAGTAGCAGGCAAGCATAATGTTATTGAAGGATAATGAAATAATCTTAATTTAAAAGTTAATCAATAACTCAGGTTTAATGTCAATGTTATGTACGTGGAGTATTCTAGAATGCGAGTGAGAGCGAATGTGCAAAGCAAATGAGTTTTTCGTGTGAATGTTTTAAAATAATGCAGCAGTTGTTCATTAGCAGCCTTTGGAGTAATATCTCAGTTGAAAAGAACTATTTAATGATATAAAAAATTTTATAATTGTCTTTTATTAATAAGTTTCCTACAATTTTGGGGTTTCGGGCGTAGTAATTATCAAGAAGATATTCAAGAATTAAATCGGATACGTTCTAAAGATTGATGTATTATCGAATATTTGAAGACAGAACGTTCAAGATAATTCCTTGACGGTCTAGAACGTTCGAGAAGATACTCAAGCGACGCGAATGTAGTTTTGAGAGATAGTGCGAGAACGAAAATTAATTTTTCGTGTGGAGATAATTCGAGTTTAAACGCAATTGTCGAGTGATAATTTTCACAATGATCGATTTGAGTAAAATTACAGTTACAGCGCTAAGAGAGATATTAATAGAGGATAAACTACTTACTGCTGGTTCGAAAGCTGAATTAATTTCTCGTGTTGATGGAAGTTGACTCAGACGGAACGTGAAGTTCATGAAGATAATGAAGAGTCGTGTGCTGGTGTATCACCAAACATGCAGTCATCAATGAATCTACAGCAATCTGAAATTGATCTTTTCTTAAAAGAAAAAGTATTAGCAGAACGTGAGTTAGCCGTGTTGCGCCTTGAGTTAGATGCGGTGCGACAGAAATTACAGGTTGAGTAAATTTCGGAAAATGAGCAACGAAGATCGACGCGTAATTTTGAAGGCGAACTATTTGATGTTATTAGTAGCGGTGACAATTTCTTAATAGTCTAAAGCAAATCTGGTGATTATAAAATTTGGGAGAAGCAGATCAAATTATTCAAGACGACATATAAATTGGAAGATGACGTTGCACGAATACTTATCGGTATGCTACTGAAGGGAAAAGCACTTGAATGATTTCTTTCTAAACCAGAATATATAACTATGGCATTCAACCAACTGCTGGAAGAATTATGAGTTGTGTTTTATCATCCACAAAGCGAAATTGAAATAAAGAAGAAATTTGAAGAGCGGTTATGGAACAGGAACGAGACATTTCATGAATATTTGCACGAGAAGAACATTCTTGGAAATCGAGTACCAATCAACGACGATGAAATACTTGAATATCTGATTGACAGCATTCCCGATGAAATGCTCCGGAACCACGCGCTTATTCTACAGTTTACAACAACCAATCAACTTTCGAAAGCGTTTGAAAAGGTAATTCTTCGAGATCGAGGTATGTCGAGTGTGCAGAGATCAACAAAGTTTGAGATGTGTAAAGACAGTTTCGTTAGAAATGAACGAAAAGAGATGGTCAATGTGGGTGAGATAAAAGAATTTATCGGTAATATTGTACCATGTTATAATTGTGGTGAGCATGATCATATTAGCGTGAAATCCAACGAAAGATCGCGGTGTAAAATGCTTTATATGTCAAGAACGTGGACATATTGCGTCGATACGTTCCAAGAAATTTAAAGCTAGTGAAGAGAGCTGCGCGACATTAGGAGTATCGTACCGAAAGTATCTCAAAAATGTTTTACTTAACGGATGCTAGATCAAAGCATTAATGGATTCAGGAAGTGATTTTAGTTTAATTCGCACAGACGAGTACATTAAGCTTGGTTCTCCGCAATTACGACGCAATGAATTACATTTCGAAGGTTCAAAGAATAATACAACATTAGGTGAGTTTCAAGCAGAAATTACCGTAGATGGGCACTCACATCTGATTTGTATACAAGTAATCTCTGATACCATTGTTCGACACAAGCTGTTAATAGGAACGAATTTCTTAAATGTAACCGATGTCAGCATTAGAGATGGTAATCATTCGTCCATTATCGAAAGTAATGCGCGAAATTGTTGAAAGAGAAAATATTGTACCGGAAATATTTTAAATAGATGTAACGAGTGTTAGAAGTAAATCAAGTTGATGTGTCTCGTGTATTAGATCCTAATTAGCGAGTGACGATAGAAAATCTTGTTAGTAATTACAAGCCGAGTAAAACCTTTGAACGTGAAATTGCAATGAAATTAATATTGAAAGGCGAAGAGTCTGTATATCAATTGGCGAGATAATTGTCAGCGTTGCTAAAAGTGATTGTTAATGCGCAGATAGAACAGTGGATTGTGGCTGGAGTCGCTCAGTTGTCTACTTCTGATTATGCGAGTCCGGTTTTTCTCGTTCGGAAGAAGAATGATTCGTTCGGATTATGTGTGGATAATCGACAAATTAATAAGAAAATTATTAAAGATAGATATCCGTTACAATTGATCAAAGATCAATTAGATTTGTTACAATGCGCGCGCAATTTTATTACTCTTGACTTGCGAAACGGTTTCTTTCACGTGTGACAGGATAAGTCAGGTCAAAAGTATACAGCATTTATTGTATCAGATGGTCATTATGAATTCTTACGAGTCCCTTTTGGTCTATGTAATTCACCAGCAGTTTTTCAAAGTTTTATAAATACCATATTTAGAGATCTTATTCGAGAGAGAATAGATTTAGCATACATAGATGATTCGATTATTTCATCAAATGATATTAAAAGTAGGATCAAAAATCTTGAAAGAGTTTGAATTATAGCGAGCGGAGCCGGTTTAATATTCAGTTGGGAAAAGTGTTGTTTTGTGCAAACTTCAGACAAATTTCTCGGGCATGTATGGTTATATATATAACAATGGTTATGTTCGCCCCTCACTAAAACTGATGCAATCCGATGATTTCCAATGTTAAACACATACAAAGTTTTCTTAGACTAATCGAGAATTTTCGTAAATTTATACATGAATACCCTGTAATTGCGCGACATTTGTCTAATCTTCTGCGAGCGAATACTAAATTTTGTTTTAGAGTGACTGAAATGGAAGCATTCATACGACTTAAACTTTTTCTGAGTGAGAACCGAATAGTGAATTTGTATCAAGTAGAAGTACAGACGGAGTTGCATACAGATGCTTCTGCGTTAGGGTACGGAGCAATTTTATTTCAAACAAATAACAAAGATCAACCTTTTCACCATGAATATTATTTTTTAGTGGTAAGACAGCTTCTCTTGAATCTAAATGCAGTAGCTATGAGTTTGAGGTTTTAGGAATAGTAAAAGCTTTGAAGAAATTAGGAGTTTATTTATTAGGAATTTCGTTTGTTATTGTTACTTATTGTCGAGATTTTACTCTTACAACGAATAAGAAAGATCTTTGTTTGTGAGTTGCGTGATGGATATTATCCCTAGAAGAATTTGATTACCGGATATAGCATCGTCCAGAGAAGAACATGATACATGTTGCTGCGCTTAGTAGAAATGCACCTCCTGCGATTTTCTTAATCGATGAATCTGATGCAAGCCTTACAGCACGTTTGCGGAAAGCACAGGAAGATGATCAGACTGTTATGAAACTTCGAGATTTGGTACTTCAAAACAAGAAGGATGATTATGTTCTACGGGGGAATTTTCTGTACAGAGCAAGAAATAAGGCGAGCTTATGAGTGTGGATACTTTTCTGTGGGCAAGACAGAGGCTATCGAACGTAAAGATTATTGGATTCCAAATCTTCGGCAGCAAGTTGAAAAGGTGGTAAGGAATTGTGTTGCATGCATCTTAGCCGAAAAGATGCAGGGGACGCAGGAGTGCCATTTAAATCCGATTGAAAATGGGAGTATTCCTTTTGATACATTTCATATCGATCATCTTAGACCGTTGCCATCAACAAATAAAACGTATCAGTACATATTTGTAGTGGTAAATGCTTTTACAAAATTTACATGGCTTTATGCTACAAAATCTACTACTACAGATGAAGTTTTGACACGCCTGAAGAAGCAAGCGACTATTTTCTGTAATCTGCATCGAATAATTTCTGATAGGGGAACGGCTTTCACAGCAAATGATTTCAAGCAATATTGTCAGGGAGAAAATATAGAACATGTTTCAACTACAACAGAAATTCCTAAAGATAATGGTCAAATTGAACGACTTAATAGAACATTCATACTATTGTCAGCAAAATTAGCTACACCTAAGTCCTGTGAATGGTATAAGTATATGGAAGTAGTTCAACATTGTTTGAAATCAGCAATACATCGAAGCATTGGCACGTCACCGTTACATCTTCTCTTTGGGACACATCCACGACTTAAAGGTTATCTTGACATCTGAGACATACTTGAAAAGCAATGGCTCGCATCTTTTCATGATAAACGAGATGAAGTACGACTTCCAGCAAGCAAAAATATATCCCGGATCCGACAAGAGAATAAGCAAACTTTTAACAAGAGTAGACGAAAAGTTAGAATTTATCGTGAAGGAGATCTAGTAGCAATTAAACGTATGCAACAGAGTCCTGGTCTAAATATAGCTCATAAATATTTTGGACCGTGTGAAGTTATACGAGTTTTGCGCAATCAACGATTTGTAGTTCGAATGGTAGGGGAAGGAGAAGGACCCTTACAAACATCTATGTCAGCAGATTCTATGAAATTGTGGATCGACGAAATCAATGTTGATTTATTTGAAATCGAAGACGACATGAATGAAGACATTCAGGGCAAATATTCATGCAGGACGACCGAGTGAAGGATAACGAAATTATCTTAATGTAAAAGCTAATCAATCATTCAAGTTTCAAATGTTATGTGCGTGGAATATTCTAGAATGCGACAGCAGTTGTTTATTAGCAGTCCTTGGAGTAATATGTTGAAAGGAACTATCTAATGATTTACAAAATCTGGTAATTCTCTTTCATTAATAAGTTTCCTACATTATGCATAGGAGATTACAGCTTACTTAATTCGATACGAACAAATGAAATGCGTCATCGCATTGCATGGAGAATTAGAACTCTATTATTTTGACAGGCAGATACTGTGAAACGCCAACCTGTTGCAAGAAAGCGTATAGTTCACAATCTTATAATGTGTAGTAGCAGAGAAGCATAGTGCCATGCATACAAGATTACAGCTCACTTATTTTGGAATGTTGAAATGAGATGTGCCATGGCATTGAATGGAGTATTAGAACTCCGTTGCATTGACACTTAGGCACTACGAAGCCCCATCCCGATACGTGGTACTGTAGAATTCACATTCCTCTGAAGTCTTGAATCAGATAAGAATAATGCTATGCATTAAAAATTACAACTTACTCCGATTGAAATATTGAAATGAAATCCGATATCGCGATGCATGAAGCATCACAAAATTAAATGCTTCAACACTTAGAAATCTGGAAACACTATCTCGTTGTAAGGAAGTGTGGGATTCAAATTCTTCAGAAGAGGAGAAGCAGATAAGCATGACGCGATGCATAGAGCATTACGACATACTTACTAACTTTCAACGGGTGAAATGAAATGGAATATCGCGATGCAGGAAGCATTAGAACTCAATGAGTTAAGAAGCGTAGACATCTAGGAACGCTATCCCTTAGCAAGTAAGTGTGGGATTTACATTCTCTCGACGTGTAGACGGAATAAACTTAACACGTTGCATGGAATATTACATCTTAGCGTGTAACAAAGAAATGAGATGCCATATTGCGTTTTATTTAGTAATAGAACTATATTGCTTCGATACGTAGATATCTAGAATCGCTATTCCGTTGGAACGAACTGTAGGATTCACATTCTTTTGAAATGTAGAGGCAGATAAACATAACGCGTTGCATTGAATATTACATCTTATCATGAAACATCGAAGTGAAATACGACATCGCGTTGAATGAACTATTAAAAATCTATTGCTTGGACCCACACGCATATAGAAACGCTATATCTTCGCAAAGAAGTGCAGGATTTACATTCTTTTGAAGTGTAGAAGCTGAAAAGCATAACTCTTTGCATTGAATATTACATGATATTATGACTGTCTGAAATGAGATGCGACATTCCGTTGAATGAAGTATTAGTACTCTATTGCTTCTACACGTAGATATCAAGAAACGCGATTCGTTTGCAAGAAAGAGCATTATTCATATTTTTTTGAAGCGATTTATTCATTTTATGAGTGATTTATTTTGAAGTGAAGTTATTCACATTCTTTGAAGCTAGTAATCATAAGGCATTCTTCAGGCGTCGTAATATTACAATTCATTTCAACAGTTCAAAGTAAGTAACTAGGTTGTAATGCTCTATGCATCGCATTATGCTTATCTGCTCCTACACTTCAAAAGAATGTGAATCCTACGCTTCCTTAAAAAGGATTTGTGTTTATAAATGTCTACGTGTCGACGCAATAGAGTTCTAATACATCATTGAACGCGATGTGGCATCTCATTACAATGTTTCATGATAAGTTGTAATATTCAATGCAACGCGTTATGCTTATCTGCATCTACACTTCACAAGAATGCAAATTCTGCATTTCCATGCAACAGTATGACCCGTCATAGTGTCTGCTTGTCGACGCAATGGAGTTTTAATGCTCCATTCATTGCGATGGCGCATCTCACTTGAACGTTTCAAGGGATGTAATCTGTAGACTGCTATGCATAGCTAAATGCTTATCTGTTTCTGCTTTAAAGTAATGTGAAATTTACAGCTCCATGCAACGATATGGCGCATCTCATTTCAACGTATCAGAGTCTATAAAAAAGCTAATCGAACGTTGAAATGAGATCTGCCACCGCATAGCATGGAGCATTAGAACTCTACTGCCTCGAGACGCAGGTACTATGAAGCGTCATCCCGTTGCATGGCTCTGTAGAATTCACATTCATTTGAATTGTAAAAGCAGATGAGCATAATGCATTGCATAGAAGATTGAAGCTAATGGAGCATTTATAGGGGCGGTAGTATTTAGAATTAGCTATAATATATTAATATTTTAAGTATATATACTGATTAAAAATCTTTATTTAAAACGTCATAAAATGGTACAAAATTAGATAGAATTTTGGGTGATGTAATGTATTTAGTGGGAATATTCTATTCCCAAATAGCTGAGATATATTATATGTGTAAATATATATACCAAATTGAAATGTTTGTGTAAAATATCATGAAACGATATATAATTAGGTAGGTAGGGTGTTAGATGTATTGTAGTATTTGGAGGGGATATTTTATTTACGTTTATAGAAAGTTCTTGATGTGTTTAAATATATACACTAACCTGAAATGTTTACTTATACCTTTCGCTACGGCAGTCCTTTCCGCGCGAGTAGCGCCACTGAACGGGGCACCGCGCCGTGCAGTGTGCATATTACGCATCTGTAGGTTTCGATGTTTGCACTTACGTCTTTCATTGGCACCTTGGAATTCTCTTGTGTATATACTTTTTTGAGAGTTATGTAACAACTGTTTCGTCATATTATATGAAAAATATAAAAATGAGTATATTTTGAGTATTCAGAAATATACATATTAAAAAATTTTACTGTTATTATAAATAAAAATACATTTGAGTTAGTGAGATATCAAATTATACGTTAATTCTTAGTAATGCAACACAGTATAGTAAATTCTAAAGCAAGGTTCCACGCAGAGTCCAACATTACGATATTTACATTCATATCGAGACACGCGTCTCTTGTTTGTCGTAAAGACGATGCATCTTCTATTTCAGTTTTTTCTTCGTGGTTCATACAGTGAAGGAAAATGCCGTTCTGTTGGCCGTAATGGATTGTTGTTGTCTCTCTGATGATATTAAGAAATATTCATATGATAATTTTTCAGCATTTTTCGGATTAAATTTAAGTGAAATTTAGCCATAGATTTCGGTTTTCTTGTGTTATCCTTGTAAACACAATATGCATTCCATACTCATATGTTCAGCAAATGAAAAAATATTTACGTTACCATTTTAGTGATTTCCGTGTCGAATTTATAGTGATTATCACTATGTCGGCTTTGTCGACACAACCCATGCAAGTATTACAGTTAATGACGCATAGGCGTTTTTGAATAATTTTGTTTCCTCCATGCCTAACAACCGTTGCAGACTCTGAAGTATAGTGGACATAAAAAATATATAAATATATAAATATATAAATATAGTATCATAGTGGATAGCATATATATTTCTTTTTTATCCAGCCATTTCACAACTAATAAATTTTTAGTTGGCCAGGTAGATGCCCCTCCTTTTCTCAGTGTATCAGTAATCTATGGTATTCCTTGTCGCTTTTTTGCTACGGTCTCTCACGCATTTGTATGATTATTATATAGTAAATTAAACAAAGCTGGACTTGAATACCAATTATCTAGGTAAACTGTATGTCCCTTTCCTAGATAGGGCGCCATTAGGGCTTCTGCTATCGTTCTCGATTTTCTAATTTTCTTATTTTGGCTGTTGATTATAGTCGACGACCCAGCGTAAACAATAAGTTCTTGTACAGAACCAGTTCGACAATCACAAAGAATACATGATTTTATCCCAAATCTACCTCTTTTCGAAGGAATGTATTGTTCGAATGAAAGCCGCCCTTTATATAGATGTATACTCTCATCGATGCATAATTTTTGGTAATGATAGAATGAATGGCAGAAATTTTCTGGAACATATCAATCACGTTCCTTATTATATATAATTTATCATTGGTATATGTGATATCTTGACTGAAATGTAGCAACGATAACGATTTAAAATAGCTGTCTCTATGCATAATCTCAGCAAAAATGTCACTACGCAGGAATTTGTTTACCCTCCAGTATTCCTTTAAGGACAACTTCTTGTTGCGTGTCATTAGAAATGACACAGCAAAAAAGCAGTAAATTTCGGACAGCATTGTCGCTTCACCATCTTTCATATTATTGTTATTTTTTTCCAATAGGCATTTGTTTCATTTAAAATAAATTGCTCGAACTCGTCTGAAGCAAAGAGTTCAAAGTTATCAATTGCTTTTTCTGATCTGTTAATGTTTGGTATAATTCCTGTATTTTCTGGGGTAAATGGATGTAACTTAGGGATGAATGTGTTTGGCGTCCAGGAATCACAATGGTCCTTATTTTCTCGCTCATTGTTCTCTACTTCTGAGTCTGAGGTACTACATATATACTTTCTTTTTTTGTGCTCAGCGAAATGATCTTCGTTTTCACTCACGGTATCATTTTCGTAATCAGTTAATCCAATCAAGAATTGAATTCCTTTTGAACTCCATCCAGAAATTGTAAGGAGGGTGCAATTAAAAATTAAAAAACAAATTTTACGCAAACATAAAACTAAAATTTTTAGATAATCATTTATAACCTTAGAATTTACCTCAACTGTAAAAGTCGACAATAATCTATTCAACTTACATGTTGTCCGACTTATATTAGTTCAAGTAAGATCTTATATTATAATCCCTGTTTTTTATTATAGTTTTGTGCCTTGCAAATACTTCGTATGTCGAATATGTGTTTGGCAGGCTTTAGTACAGTACGAGCCACTAGATTCAAAAGATATTCTACCGATACGGTAGATTCTGTTTTAGCAACGGAGTCAGCGTAGGTGATCACGCGGCACCGACTATAGTTGGCACCCGTACGCACAGCAGGTCTGGCGAACATCGACTATAGCCGGCATCAGTACGCACAGCACTTCGCGCGGCCGCCGGCTATAGTTGGTGTCCGTAGTGAAAGGGTTAGAACATCACGAAATGATATAAAATTAGATGAGATTTTAAATGTAATATATGATATATAAAATATATGATAAGTGTAAGTATATGTACCAATTTGATGTAACTAATTAAAACAGTATGGAATGATACAAAACTAGATAGGACTTTAGGTGTAATGGAGCATTTAGAGGGGATATTATATATACACTTAAATAAAATTTATGATAAATGTGAACATATATACTAATTTGAAATACTTATTTAACACATCATAAAATGATATAAAATTACATAGGAATATGGATGCATTAGAGTATTTAGAGGGGATATTCTCTTTGAATTTAACTAAAATACATGGTAAGTGTAAGCATATACATTGGTTTGAAATATTTACTTCAAACATAGTAAAATTATATAGTATTAGGTAGGAATGCAGATCTAATGGAATATTTAGTGGGGATATTTTATTTAGAATCGACTATCATATATGATAAGTGTAAATATATGTACTAATTTGAAATATATATTTAAAATGTAAAGAAATAATACAAAATTAGATAAGATTTTAGATACAATGGAGTATTTAGAGGATATTCTATTTAGGATTAACTAAAACATATGTTAAGTTGAAGCATATATAATAATTTGAAATAATTATTTAAAGCGTCATGAAATTATATATAATGAGGCACAATTTTAGTTGTAATTTAACGTTTCGAGGGGAAATCCTTTTTACAATTAAAATAAATGTCTGCAAATATTTGTACCAATTTGAAATATTTATTTAAAATATCATGAAATAGTACGAAATTAGATGAAATTTTAGATGTAATGGACTATTTAGAGAGGGTATTCTATTAGCAATCAATTAAAATATATGATAAGAATAAATATATATACTAATATGGAATATTTATTATTAGAAAATCATAAAATAATGTAAAATTAATTAGGATTTTGGATGTAATAGGGTATTTAGTAATGGTAATCTATTGACAATCAACTGAAATACACGATAAGAGTAAACATATATAATAACTTGAAACATGCACTTAGAATATCATGAAGTGCTATTTCTACAGACACGTTCAGATAAAGAACATTGAATTGTAGAACTAAGAAGCGCCATCGCATTGCATTGAAAGTCAATTACTTTGACAAGCTGATACTTAGAAGTGCAGAATAGTTATACGGAACTGTAGATATTACACATTTTGTAACGTAGTACCAGGTAAACGTAACTGCGTTGTGTAGATACCTACAACTCGCTTACTTTGAAACGTAGAACTAAAAAGCTGTATGGACCATTGGAAGTCAATTACTATGTCAATTTGACAGTTAGAAGAGCCAACAGTTACATGGATCTGTAGGAATTGCATACATTGTTATGAAGTACCTAGTAAGCAAAATTGATATGTATAGAAACTAAAAACTAACATACATTGAAACGCTGAACTGAGAAACGCCATCGCATTGCATGGAGCATTATAACTCTATTACTCTAACACGTAGGCACAATGAAGCGCCTACTCACTGCGTGGACCTGTAGACGCCACATCCTTTAGAATTGTAAACGGAGTTAAGCATATTGGAATGCTTAGAAGATTGTACCCTACTCACTTCGAAACGCTGAAGTTAAACGCGACCATTGCGATATATAAAGCATTAGACCCCTATTGCTTTGAAACGCAGACACTATGAAACGACAGCTCTTTACATTCAGCAGGAGGATTCACTATCATTTAAAGCGTACAAGCAGATATGTTTTATGCGATGCGTAGGAAATTTGAACCTACTTCCATTGAAACGTTAAAATGACAATCGTCACAGAAATGAATAAAGCTCCATTGCTTTGAAACGCAAATACTATGAAGCGCCATCCAGTTGCATGCAACATTAGAATAGATTCCTTTTACGCTTTTCTTATCAATAGGGAAAATTTTTGGACTTGGCTCACCTGTAAAATCTGATGTGGTAGGAATTTTATCGACGTCTGACCATTCTTCGCTGTAACTATACAATCCTGTGAACATTACACAATGACTGGAATCATCGGAATCACTTGAATGCTGTAGTGGAATGGCTGTTGATCTTATTCTTGGACCCACATCAATATAACAGTCCTCGACTTTTATATCAAAATCTTCTGAATGTACCGAATAATCCGATAGAGAGTCAGCAATATACTCATCAATAGTATCACTCATATTATGTGGGTAAAAAGTTACAAAATAATAAACCTTGTTATACTGGTAAACTAGAAGCGTAAGCCTACGAAACGGAAGATGAAATGCAATGTTCTAGAATAATTCTTGCTTTGATTGTTTCCAAACTATCGCATAAGTTTTATGTCTTGGGCATAAGAAATGAAGATCGGCATAACCATGGCAAGTACATATAAATCGATGTACAAGATACTCAAACCTGTAAAAAAATTGCACATCATAGTGGGATCAGCGCACAAGCGTCAGACTCAGAAACCCGCGTTTTCACGGGGCCGGCGCTCAAGTGACATACTCAAAAACCTGCGTTATCGCGGGGACGGCTGTCAATGTGTTAACAGCTTCAGGTCTTCAAAAGAATGTGAATTGTACAGTTCCATGCAATGGAATGGAGCTTCATAGTGTCTGCGTGTCAAAGCGGAAGAGTACTAATGCGATGGCACATAGCATTTCATCGCTTCGAGGTAACTAAGCGGTATACTTCGATGCATGGCATTATGCTTATCTGCTTCTACATTTCAAGAGAAAGTAAATGCTAGAGCTCCTTGCACCTGGATTGCGCTTCATAGTGTCTGCGTGGCAAATCAATGGTGTTCTAAAAAACACCATGCATTCCAATGGCCCACCTCATCTCAACGATTCGAAGTTAGTGAGCTGTAATCTTCTATGAATAGCATTGTGCTCATCTGCTTTTGCACTACAACAGAAAGTGAATCCTACAGTTCTAAGCAACAGGGACGAGTTTCATAATGTCTGCCAGTCAAAGCAACGGAGTTCTAATGCTCCATTCAATGGTGTCGCGCATCTCATTTCAACGTTTCAAAGTAAGTAAGTTGCAATCCTCCATACATAGCATTTTGTTTATCTATTTCTACATTTCTAAAAAATGTGAATTCTACAGTTCCAAGCAACTGGATAGCGTTCCACAGTGTCTCGGTGTCGATACAGTAGAGTCCTAATGCTCCATGCAATGCGATGGCGCATCTCATTTCAACGTTCTGAGTAAGTAATTTGTAATTCTCTATGTATAGCATTATGCTTATTTGCTTCTACAATTAAAAATTTTCTTTTCTTCTAGACACCAACTGGCCTGGCAGCCAATGACAGAAAACGAAGTGAACATTTTTATTGGTGTCCTGCTTATATTGGTTGTAGCGCCACTGCTAGAAATTAGATTATATTGAACTCAAAAAAAGGATATGTATACAAGCGTGGATATGAAAAGCGCGACCGGTTTACATCGATACACAGATATTTACACTTATCCTACATTTTCACGGCTTGGACTGAGGACCGTTTAAATAAACTTAGAAATATTGTTAACGAAATTGTCGACACTTTCAAAATTACTGTTAAGACTTGTAAAAATATTGTAATCGACGAAACCATGGTTTCGTGTCGAGGACGCCTCAGTTCTTGCCAATATATCCCAGGAAAGCGGCATAAATATGGTATAAGACTTTGTAAACTGTGCCTTCCGGAAGGATACAGTCACAACATTCTTATTTTCGTCGGAAAAAATGCAACCATAATAGTTAAAGCACATGCGCATGCTGTTGTTATGACGTTGGAAGTTGAATTATTATTTGGAAGCCGCATATTATACGCAGATAGTTTTGACAATGGTGTCCCATTGGCCGAGGAACTTCTGCAAAAGGGAACATTTATTTGTGGTACAGTAAAAATTAATAAAAAATTTCCCTAGCTGCATGCCATACGAAAACAGCAACGGTGTGGCTTTATGTATTTTCAAAATCGGAGCGGCTTTAAATTTTTAAAGTGGACGGATAAGAGGCCGGTATGCATACTAGCCACTTCTGAAAACCACAAATGTGTTACTGTCCAGGGTAGTAACAATAAGTTAAAGCCGGACATTGTGTTCCTTTATAACAAAGCTAAGAAGGGGTTTGATCATCTGACCAGATGTCTTCTTATCACAGTTGATTACGCAGAACAGTAAAGTGGTATAGAAAAATAGTTATCGAATTAGTATGCGGGGCTTCTCTCGTCAATGCCTGTTATATATATAGAAAATGGAGTACTAAAGGTATGAAAATATTAAACTTCCGCGAAAAAGTTATCGATTATCTCTTCAATACAGTGGATCATCACGGTGAACAAACGTCATCTGAAACTTAAGCAGTGCCTAAGAAACGTACACATTTTCTGCGGTGGTTCCAAGGACGTGCGAGAAAAACGAGACAGGGATGTAAAGAATATTATAAACGGATGTCTAGAATAAATGGTAGGCAGTATGCCGCAAATAAGGCGATAAAAGTAAAAACCTGTTGTAACCGATGTAAAGACCAACCGAAACTCTACCCAACATGTATTGAAAAATTACATAAAAAGATTAAATAATTATGTTAAGTTTATAATATTGATTTGTTATGTTTTAAGTATTGAAAGTTTGTTTACAATGCGGAGAATTATATCACAACAGCTTTGACAAGCAGACAATAAGAATCCCCAGCCCGGTGCAAGGATCAGTCGAATTTACATTCGTTTGAAGTGTAGAAATAGGTAAGGGTAATGCGATACATAGAACATTACAACATTCTTGCTTTCGAACGTTGAAATGAGATACTGCACCGCACCGCATACAGTATTGGAACTCCATTGTTTTTACACGAAGACACTATGAAACGCCGTCCCGATGCATATGTCTGTAGAATTCAGATTCTTCTGAGGTGTAGATGCAAATAAACATAATGCTATGCGTAGAAGATTACAGCTCACTTACTTTGTAACGTTGAAATGAAAAGTGCTATCGCATTGTGTGGAGTAGTAAACTCTAATGCTTCGACACGCAGACACTGTGATCTACCTTCTTGTTGCATGGAACTGTAGAATTCAAATTCTTTTGAACTGTAGAAGCAGATAAGCATAATTCTATGCATGGAGGATTACAGCTTACATAATTTGAAATCATGAAATGACATGCACAATTGCATTGCATGGAGCATTAGAACTCCATTCCATTCACACGCAGGCACTACGAGCCGCTACCTCTTTGCATGGAGATGTAACATTCACTTTCTACGGAAATGTAGAAGAAGATATGCATAATGCTATGCTTAGCATATTTCAGCGTACTTAATTTGAAACGTTGCAATGATATGCCGCATAGCAATGCATGGAACATTAAACCTCCATTGCTTTGACACGTAGACATTATGAAGTCACTTCCTCTTGCATGAAACTGTAGAACTCACATACAGGATCCTTACTTTGAAACTTTGAAACTTTGAAATGACAAGAGCCATTCGCATTACATGGAGCACTGCAACTCCATTGCTTTGACACGCAGACACACTGAAGCGCCATCCCGTTGCACGGAACTGTGGAATTCATATTTATAGGAAGTGTAGATGCCGATAAGCATAATGTTATTAATTGAAGATTGCAGCTTACTTACTTTGAAACGTTTAAATGGGATGCGCTGTCGCATTGCATGGTACTTTAGAACTCTACCGCTTTGACACGCAGACACTATGAAGTGCTATTCCATTCCATGGAAATGTATAATTCACAATCTTTGGAAATGTAGAAGCAAATAAGCATATTGCTTTGTTTAGAAGTTTTAGCTCACTTAATTTGAAAATTTGCAATGAGATGCGCCTCTGAATTGCATGAAGTACTAGACCTCTTCCCTTTTCACAAGCAGACTCTGTACAGCGCCATCCCGTTGCATGAAACAGTAGAAATCACAATCATTAGGCATAATATTATCTATTGGCCATGATTTCTATTGCTTTTTCAAGATTTTTCATCAAACATGGTTTTTAGAGTCTTATCATGAATATAAGCTGTGGAACCGAAAATTCGTAAATACTTTACTTTAGGCTTTTTATCAAGCCACATTTCAAATGGCGTTTTACTTTACTTTAAAGCCTTTGTCGGGCTTAAGTTTATTAAATACGTCACAGTTGAAGCTCCTTCCACCCGAAACAGTTTATTTAAACTGGCACCACTTATCATCGTGCGTACCTTTTCTGTAACGCTTCTGACCATTCTCTATACAAGTATTATCGCTATACAACTAAACAACTTTTAAATTAAAATGAGCCTCGCATCCAGTTGCAAAATCTTTAAGTGCAGAAAATACTGCTGATTTATATGTAATCAGGTATGCTACACGGTAAAGTGTATATTCGTCCACAAACAGGAGAAAATAATTCTTTCCGTTAATAGTTGTAAGAATAATAAAACAAGATACATCTGAATAAATTGAAGCAGCTGAGCTGCTTCGGTTTGCTGTAAAGATGGAGGAAGAAAGCAGGAAGGAAAAGAGAGGGGAAGAACGTTTCATCCCGGGCCTGCTAGTGGACTCATCAGTAAGGCTACCTAGCAGGCCCTTCCTTAGACGCTGGGATATTAGGGACAGTTCAGAACTTCTATATATTGGAAAGGATGGGTCATCGAGTACTTGCAGGAAAGTGTAAACGGTACTGTCCCTCTAGTGGCGAGTGCCGCCACAAAATAATAAACAATGGTCGCTTTACATGCTCCATATTCTTTACCTTTTCGAATGATAACCGTGCTTGCTTACCTTTAATGCAAGCCTCACATAAATTATCATTCGGCACTATCATTTCAATATGATTTACATCATTGATCATTTTTTTTATTCTTCAATTCTACGAATTTTGATCTTCCAATGTGGCCCAAATGCTGATGCGACAGTTCATAGTCATTATTTATTGCACTATGAATCTGGTGATTAATCAACTTCTCACCATTTTTCATTTGAAAATCAGTAATAGATAAGCTATTTTATTCCTTACCTTTGATTATTTTCTGACCAGTTTTCATCTGACTGTTTCCATCTGTTACAAATACGATGTCCATTCCTGCTTCTTGCATCCCTCTATCGGACAGCACCTTTCTGCCACCGAAATCTTCAAGGGTAGACTCTCGAATGTCGAAAAGACATTATCACATTTGACAATGTGATCCAACGCTCCGGAATCCAACAGAAACTTTAATTTGTTTTTATCGTCTTCCCCATTTTCATTGTACCCCGTCTTAAAGGCAAACGAGGATGACCAAATCTTTGCAATATCCAATTCTTCTGTTACTTGAGCTGCTTGGGCGATCACCTTTTTCTTTTCCGCGTGCTGGACCGTTCTTTTATAATAGCAACATTCTTTTATTTTATGCCCTTTCGCCCACTATCATGGCATTTTATATTTATCGTTTCTTTGGCCATTTAAATTATCTCTATCTGTATGTATCTTCTCAGTATGTAATACTTTCGCGCTTGTCGAGCAGCCTGTTCGTAATTTTACTTCATGGACCAATAAACCAGTTTCTACAAATGCTAATGTTAGATTGTCCTCGGGAAATGTTCTATTGCCGTAATTACTCGCCATAGCACGTTGGAAGGATTAGTAGTAAATGAAAAGCTTTATCCGTTTCTTCTAATTTTACATACGCTACTAAAAGTTCCGTGATTATGTCGTTGAGTGGTGTAAAATGTTTGATCAAGGGCTGCTCTCCCTGTAGTTTTAAACTTAATAGTTTTTTTCTAACAGCCAATTGCGTTGCTAAATTATCCCTTTCATATATGCCATCCAATTTCTGCAAAACTTCAGCAGCAGTTTTCGCATTATTTGCGAAGCTCAAAATGGAATCTGCTAAATATTCAGCATCCTCTCTGCTCTCCTCCAATTTTCAGTTATTTTTACTGGAATGGGTTCATCAATAATTATCCAATTCGCTTAACAGTGCACCAATTCTTAATTGCAACATACTGTAGCGATCACCATCAAATTGTTTAATGTTCCTCTTGGTTTTCGTACTTTCCATATTTCTCTTTTTTTTCATAAGGAAAGGTTTATATTCGCTAACAATGTTCCTTTAATAGTTTAAACACTTATATATACTTCTGATATTACACTTATAATCACATAATCACGTACACAAAAGTTATCACTAAAAAGAATATCTACTAAAGTGTCAATACTATTAAAATACGTAAACTGTGCCCATAACCTATTGAATTATAGGTAAATATAAATGAAAAGCTGTCCAAAGTTCTTTATAGTCTGTAACTTTATTCTTAAGGTTTGAAGGTACGTCTTTACGTTTTAAACGCTCTAATAATTGTGAGAACACCGCATAGGAAATATAGCATTCTCCCTCCTAAAGAAATAGACGACGCAAAGTCTGCACGTGTTTTCCTTTCAGGCCACTAGGTATAAACAGTCGTGAACTCTACTCGAACCGACAGAACTATTTCACAGTTTATATACTGGATTCTATTTCCTAACTCAAGATTCATTTTTGTTTCTCCGTTGACATTTGAAATAATGCAACAGCAGTAAGCTGTTATGTATAGCATTATAATTATCTGCCACTACACTTCAAAAGAACGTTAATTCTATATGTCCATGCAACAAGATAGCCCTTCGTACAGTCTGCCTGTTGGAACAACAGGATCCTAATGCTCCATGACATGCAGTGGCGAATCTCACATCAATGTTTCCAAGTAAGTAAGCTGAAACATTCTATGCATAGGATTACGCTTGTCAGCTTTTACACTTCAAAGATATGTGAATTCTGCAGTTTCTTGAAACAGGATTACGCATCGCATTGTCTGCGTGTCGTAACAATAGAGCTCTAATGCTACATGCCATGCAATGGGCCATTCCGTTTCAACATTACAAACCTTGTAAGCTGTAACCTTCTGTGAATAGCATTATACTTGTCTGCGTGTACACTTCACAAGAATGTGAATTCTATAGTTCAATGCAACGGGGTCCGTCTGCATAGTGTCTGCGTATCAAAGAAGTAGGGTTTTAATGCCCCATGCCATGCGATAGCGCATCTCATTTCAACGTATAGAAGTAAGTAATCTGTAATCTACTATGCATGGCATTATGCCGGCTGCTTCTACTCTAAAAGAGTGTAAGTTCTACAGTTCCATGCAACAGGAAGGAGCTTCATAATGTCTACGTGTCAAAGCAACGAAGTTCTAATACCCCATTCAATACTGGGGCAAATCTCATTCCAACGTTTCAATCAAAGTAAACTGCAATCCTCCATGCATAGAATTATGCTCATCTGCTTTTACACTTTAAAAGAAAGTGAATTCTACGATTCGATGCAACGGAATGGCGCTTCACAGTGTCTGCGTGTCAAATGAGGAGAGTCTTAATGCTCCATGCAATGCGATGTCGCATCTCATATCAACGTTTCAATGTACTTATCTGCTTCTACAATCTTCAATAATGTGAGTTCTATAGTTTCATGCAACGGGATGGTGCTTCACATTGTCTGCGCGTCAGTACTACTGTACTAATGATGCATGCATTGCAATGGCTTATCTTGTTTAGCGTTTCAAAGTATGTTAGCTGTAATCTTCTATGAATAGCATTATGTTCATCTGCTTCAACACATCAGCAGATTGTGAATGCTACATTTCCATCCAGCAGGATGGCGCTTCATAGTGTCTGCGTGTCAAAGAAGTAGATCTGGAGTGCACCATGCAATGCATTAGCGCATCTCATTTCAACGTATCAAAGTAAGGTTGGTGTAATCTTTCATGCATAGCACTATGCTTATCTGCTTCTACACTTCAGAAGGTTGTGAATTCTACATTTCCATGCAACAGGGTGGCGTTTCACAGTGTTTACTTGTAAAAACAATGGAGTTCTAATGCTCCATGCAATGCGACTGTGCATTTTATTTGTACGTATCGAATTAAGTAACCTGTAATCTCCTATGCATATTGTAGGAAACTCATTAATTAAAGACAATTACAAGGTTTTGTAAATCATTAAATAGTTCCTTTCAACTGATATATTACTCCAAGGATTGCTAATAAACAACTGCTTCATCGTTTTAAAACATACACACGAAATATCATTTATTCCGCACATTCGCTCTCGCTCACATTCTTTAATATTCCACGCACCTAATATTTAAAACTTGAATTATTGATTAGCTTTTAAATTAAGAGAATTTCGTTATTCTTCACTCGGCCGTCCTGCATGAATAATCGTTCCGAATGTCTTCATTCATGTCGTCTTCGATTTCAGATAAATATCATAGATTTCTTCGATCCACAATTTCATAGAATCTGCTGACGTCGATGTTTATAGGGGTCCTTCTCCTTGCCATACCTTTCAAACTACAAATCGTTGATTGCGTAAAACTCGTGCAACATCATACGGTTCAAAATATTTATGAGGTATATTTAGACCAGGACTCTGTTGCATACGTTTAATTCCTACTAGATCTCCTTCACGATAAATTCTAGCTTTTCGTCTACTTTTGTTAAAAGTTCGCCTATTCTCTTATTGGATCCTGGATATATTTTTACTTGCTTGAAGTCGTACTTCGTCCCGTTTATCTTGAAAAGGTGCGATCCATTCCTTTTCAAGTATGTCTCGGATGTCAAGATAACCTTTAAGTCGAGCATGTGTCCCAAAGAGAAGATGAAACGGTGACGTACCAATACTTCGATGTATTGTTGATTTCAAACATTGTTGATCTACTTCTAAATACTTACATCATTCACAGTGCTTAGGTGTAGCTAATTTTGCTGACAACAGTATGAATGTTCTATTACGACGTTCAACTTGACCATTAGCTCTAGGATTTCCAGTTGTAGTTGAATCATGTTCTATATTTTCTTCTCGAGAATATTGCTTGAAATCCTTTGCTGTGAAAGCCGTTCCCCTATCAGAAATTATTCGACGCAGATTACAGAAAACAGTCGCTTGCTTCTTCAAGCGTGTCAAAACTTCATCTGTAGTAGTAGATTTTGTAGCATAAAGTCACATAAATTTTGTAAAAGCATTTACCACTTCAAATATGTACTGATACGATTTATTTGTTGATGGTAACGGTCTAAGATGATCGATATGAAATGTATCAAAAGGAATACTCCCATTTTCAATCGGATTGAAATGATACTCCTGCGACCCCTGCATCTTTCGGTTAAAATGCATGCAACACATTTTCTTACCACCATTTCAACTTGCTGCCGAAGATTTGGAGTCCAATAATCTTTACGTACGATAGCTTCAGTCTTGACCACAGAAAAATGTTCACTCATGAGCTCGCCCTATTTCTTATATCTGCATCCGACATGGTGCTACTAGTTGAATACCACCTGCAGACTCTCTGTACAGTAAATTTTCCCGCAGAACATAATCATTCGTCTTATTTTGAAGTACTAAATCTCGAAGTTTCATTACAGTCTCATCTTCTTTCTGTGCTTTCCGCAAACGATCCGTAAGTCTTGCATCAGATTCATCGATTAAGAAATTCGTAGGAGGAGGTTTTCTACTAAGCGCATCAACCTGAATCATGTGCTTCTCTGGACGAACAAAGATCTTTCTTATTTATTGTAAGAGTAATAGCTCGGCAATCAAAAACAATAACAAACGAAATTCCTAATAAATGAAGTCCTAATTTCTTCAACGCTTTTACCATTGCTGAAACTTCGAACTCATAGCTACTGTATTTAGATGCAGTAGAAGTTGTCTTACCACTAGAAAATAATATACAGGGTGAAAAGATTTATCTTCGTTATTTCTTTGAAATAAAATCGCTCCGTACCCTAACACAGAAGCATCTGTATGCAACTCCATCTCTACTTCTACTTGAACCAAATTCAACATTGGTTTCTCACTCAATAAAGGTATAAGTCGTATGAATGCTTCCATTTAAGTCGCTCCAGAACAGAATTTAGCATTCGCTTGCAGAAGGTTAGGCAAAGGTCGCGCAATTACAGGGTATTCACGGATAAATTTACGAAAATACCCGATGAGTCCAAGTAAACTTTGTACGTGTTTAACATTTTTCGACTCTATAAATCGTCTGACTGCATCAGTTTCAGTGAGGGGCGAAAACAACCATTGTTTATTATATGCCCGAGGAACTCGACAGAAGTTTACCCGAAACAACTTTCTTCTCAACTGAATATTAAACCGGCTCCGCACGCTACAATTTTCAAGAATTTGATCCCACGTTCAGTATCATTTGATGAAACAATCAAATCATTCATGTATGCTAAAACAATTTCCTCACGAATAAGATCTCTAAATATGGTATTTATAAATCTTTGAAAAACTGCTGGAGAATTACATAAACCAAAAGGGACTCGTAAGAATTCATAATGACCATCTGGTACAACAATTGCTGTATATTTTCGACTTGATTTATCCTGTCGCACGTGAAAGAAACCGTTTTTCAAGTCAAGAGTATTGAAAATGCACGCGACTTGTAACAGATCTAATTGATCTTCAATCAGTTGTAACGGATATCTATATTTAATAATCTTCTTATTAATTTGTCGATATTAATTTGTCGCAATCCTCTGTTCTATCTACACATTAACAATCTCTTTTTTGCGGCGATAGCAATCGTCTCGCCGATTGATATACAGACTCTTCGCCTTTCAATATTAATTTCATTGCAATTTAAGGTTCAAAGGTTTTACTCGACTTGTAATTGCTAACAAGATATTCTATCGCCACTCGCTAATTAGGAACTAATACATGAGACACACCAACTTGATTTACATCTAACACGTCACTCGTTACATCTATTTTAAATATTTCCGGTACAATATTTTCTCTTTCAACAATTTCGCGCGTTACTTTCGGTAATGGACGAAAGTTTACTTTACAACCTCTAGTGCTAACATCAGTTACATTTAAGAAATTCGTTGCTATCAGCAACTTGTGTCGAACAATAGTATGAGAGATTACATGTATACAAATCGGATATGAGTGCCCATCTGCGGTAATTTCTGCTCGAAATTCACCAAATGTTGTATCATTCTTTGAACCTATACCATCGAAATGTAATTCATCGTGTCGTAATTGCGGAGAACCGAACTTAATAAACTCGTCGGTGTGAATTAAACTAAAATCACTTCCTGAATCCATTAATGCTTCGATCTCGTATCCGTTAAGTAAATCATTTTTGAGATACTTTCGGTACGATACACCTAATGTCGCGCAACTCTCTTCACTCGTTTTAAATTTCTTGGGACATTTCGACGCAATATGTCCAGGTTCTTGACATATAAAACATTTTACACCGCGATCATTCGTTGGACAATTCACGCTAATATGATCGTGCCCACCACAAATATAACGTCGTACAATATTACCGGTGAACGCCTTCATCTTACCAACACTGACTACCTCTTTTCGTTCATTTCTAACGAAACTGTCTTCACACTTCTCAGATTTTGTTGACATTAGCACACTCGATAAACCTTGATCTCGAAGAATTACGTTTTCAAACGCTTTCGAAAGTTGATCGGTTGTTGTAAACTGTTGAATACGCGCCTGGTTCCGGAGCATTTAATCGGGGATGCCGTCAATCAGATATTCAAGTATTTCATCGTCGTTAGTTGGTACTCGATTTCCGAGAATGATCTTCTCGTGCAAATATTCATGAAATGTCTGGTTCCTCTTCTATAATCATACTTCAAATTTCTTCCTTATTTCAATTTTGCTTTGTGGATGATAAAACGTAACTCTTAATTGTTCCAGCAGTCGGTTGAATGGCATAGTTATATATCCTCGTTTAGAATGAAACGATTGAAGTGCTTTTCCCTTCAGTCGCAAACCCATAGGTAATTATGCAACGTCATCTTCCAATTTATATATCGTCTTCAATAATTTGATCTACTTCTTCCAAATTTCACTATCACAAGATTTTCCAACAAATTTAAAAATTAAATTTGCAACTGCCGAAATATTCGTTCGCGGCTAACAGAATTGAGATAAAACATTGCATTCATTGCCATTATTCAATGCCAAGAGATTGTCACCGCCACTAACGACATCATATTGTACGCTTCCAAAATTACGCGTCGATCGTCGTTGCTCATTTTCCAAATTTTGCTCAACCTGTAATTAAATGAATTGTCCTTCGTATTGCATCTAACTCAAGACGCAGCATGGCCAGCTCACCTTCTGCTAATTCTTTTTCCTTAAAAAAAAATCAGTTTCTCGTTGCTGTAGATTCATTGCTGACTGCACGTTTGATGATATATTAGCACACTACCCTTCATTATCTTCACGAACTTCTTTCTGCTTGCCATCTATCCTCGTTCCGTCTGCGTCAATATCCATCTAATCAATAATCTAGTCAATATCCAATTAATTTAGCTTTCGAACTAGCAGTTGATAGTTTATGTTCCATTAATATCTTTTTTAGCGCAGTAACTGTGATTTTACTCTAACCTTTGATGGTGAAAATTTATACTCGACACTTGCGTATAAACTCGAATTGTCTCTACATGAAAGTTTATTTTTCATCCTCGCAATATCTCTCAAAACTGCACTCGGGTCGCATGAATAACTTCTCGAACGTTCTAGACCGTCAAGTAACTTTCTCCAACGTTCTGTTTTCAAATACTCGATAATATTCCAATCTTTAGAACGTATCCAATTTAATTCTTGAATGTCTTCTTGATAATTACCACTCCTGAGCCCAAAAACTGTAGAAAACTTATTAACTATAGACAACTACAAGGTTTTGTAAATCATTATATAGTTCTTCTCAACGGTGATATAACTCGAAAGAATGCTAATGAACAACTGCTTCATCGTTTTAAAATATTCATATGAAAACCTCATCTATTCCGCACTCTCGGTCTCGCTCGCAATCCAGAATATTCCACGATCGCATCTCACTTCAACGTATCAAAAAAAGTAAGATGCAATTTTCTATCTGTAGCTTATGCTTATCTGCTTTTACCGTTCAAAAGAATATGTATTATACAGTCCCATGCAAAGAGATGGCGCCCCATAATTTCTGCGTGTCAATGCAGAGGTGTTACACTACTAGTTCTAATACTTCCATCGACGCGATGTCGCATTTTATTTCAATGTTTCATGATAAGATGGAAAATTCAATGCAATGCTTTATGTTTATATCTTCAACACTGCAAAAGCAAGAGAATGTGAACTGTGGCGTCAGACGTACCGCCTGCTATGCCCAGACGCTTACCACCGTCCTTGGCGTCCCCAGATCGGCATCTGCATCTCCTACAGCATCCGGATCCACTGTATGCGGGCAACCCACCTACTCGCTGCCACAGAACGAGGTGGCGACGCCACATACACCAGAGGGAGGATTCCATCGCACGTTGCGAGGGCGAAGAGATCTATGACGGCTACGGACTCGAATCTCCAATGGTTACGTATCCGTACTCCGCTCATCGGTCCACACGCTATCCCCACTCTGGGGCCCAGCGACTCGTGTGCCGCGCGACCCGAGGAGGTTGCGGACGCGCCGATCCAGTCTCAGTCTCATTCACCGATTCGAACAGAGCAATTGACTCTAAGGAGTTTCGATCTCCGACACGAACAGAACAGTTGTACCTCAGGTATACGAGCTCCCAGCTCAGTGCATCCAACTCATTCACATCTAACATAGTGGAGTCCTTATTTTATTCTATTTCCATTTTCGTGATGAATGAAGTATTAGAAGTCTATTGCTTCGTCACGTTGGCATCTGGAAACACTGTCCACATGCATGGAAATTTAAAAATGGCATTCTACTGAAGTGTAGATGCAGATAAGTATAATGAGATGTATATAGCATTAAAATCTATTAACACACTTCGATCTGTTGATATGAAATGCGATATGGCGTTTAATGAAGCATTAGAACTCTATTGCTTCGATACGTAGAGATTTGGGAACGCTATCCAGTAGCAAGAAACTATTACTGTGAATAATGTGGAAAACACATTTGCAATCTAAGCAAGGTTTCATTAGATCTGGTGGATTTTCCAAGTTTTAGAAAGGGATGGTGGCAGTAGCAGTTGGTTCAGCGCCAGCTGATAAACGTATACAACAAGCAAAGCAACGTAAACGGATTTAAAATGTTGACGATTATATGAATTGAAATATTACACTTTTATAATCCATGTAGCGTTTCTGTTCTTTGTAACTTACGAACAGTCTTAAGAATGTAACGCAATGTAAAGAAGATTGGGCACAAAGAAAGCAGGCCTTAGTCTGAGATAAAGGAACCTTGGATCTGTTAAGTTTTGTGGTTACCGCCGTGCAGTGTAAAGGGATATGTCATTCAGTTTTAGTTTTCTAAACCAGAACAATTCAAACAAATCTGGAGTTGACACATTGGAAGAATAATTATTCCAGTGAAAAATTCTGTATGCAGTACAATAGTAGCTTCACATCCCCTTGATATTCAGCAGAAATTCTTATGCCATTTTACTCTATTTACTAGAATCGAAACTATGAAACCTATTAGGTGGTACTTCTAAAGATATTGTGTATGTATTGGAGGATGCGTACAAAAAGAAAGGACTATTACGTGGATAAATTGTAGAATTCCGTTTGTAATTGATAATTAGATTATAAACATTTATATGCTTTTATCAGAAATTTTAATGTGTCAAAATTGCAGCACACAGGTGTGTAGATATCACTTTGCGATCTCATTTCATTTTGAGAGGTATATATATAAGCATCCATCCAGGCATAAAGCTTGATAATCTTTCAACTATAAAATAATTATGAAACATTATACTTTTTGCTGGCGTTGGTCTATTTTGTCATTTTCAGAACTTGTGAAGCAGCTAGGACTGTAATAAGAAAGTACGTTATATCTTTGCTCATTGTTTCCAAAGAAAATATTAAATGTGAGTAACATAATATAATAAATAACATAATAATAATATAATAAATAAATATATTCAAACGTAATGTATTTAATTTTTATCATTTAGCGTTACAAAATATATTACAATAATATATAAAAATATATTTTACTTTAGTTTTTTCAATATTTTTAATATTTTATATTATCATATTAAAATTTTACAAAAAGTAACAAAATTTTTAGAAGTAGGAATAATTTTTCCTTACATAGTTAATATGTCGGTTCTTTCTAAGAAGACGGTATTTCATTTTTCAAAGTAAGTTTCGACTTTAAATTGACCATTAATTTCTCTAATTTCATTGCATTTCGTAGATCACCGCTAATTTTCAACTTTCCCATTGTCGATGCAAGTTTTAATTCTCCGAAAGATATATAATATTATGTTATTAGTAAAATTATTTTGCATTTCTAATTAATTTGAACATAAGAAATATATTTCTTTTATGAGAAAGCATTGCGAGAAAATTTTGAGAATCCATTGTTAATGTTGTACCTAGTGTTTGACTAGGTTTTTACCATTTTTAAGATCCAAAAACCGTGTACCAGCTTCGTCACTATTAAAATTTACGAAATTTTCATATTGTAAATTTTTGCAAATATGATGTTAATTAACTCTTGAATTATGGTTGCTTGGGCAATTAATCAGACTGATCTATGATGTGCTGTAATGTACGAGGTCTAATACATTTTTTTTTAACATAATGAACAATATAGTATTTGAGCTTACAGTTTTGTTAACGAACTGGCTGTTTAAATTAGTTTAGATGACAATTAATATTTGCATGATCTTTTCCTCTGACTTATCTGTATAATTTGTTCGTTCTTTTCAATTGTTATACATAATTATCCAAATCTATATGTTCCAAATTCTCCTCTAGGAAAGAATCTGGCAACAATTTATCTTATCAATAATATTTTTATTCTGTAAAATAAATTGATTTGTTTACTAAAATATAAATTATACATTCATGTATTAATTGTAAACCTTTAGTTAATTATTCACACCTGTATTACCCGCAGAGTGGGTAAAATCAGACATCCCTTCAGTTTTTTAATATTGCCTCATCGATTAAAGACTGATTAGTAACAGATTTACTGTCTTTGCAAAATAAATGCGTACATTGCATCACCCATTATTTCCAGCTTCCCACTATAATTTTGTGATTCTGAACCAACTAACATCTCTATCGCAGCCATGCGTATACCTGAAACAACACGTGCGTAAGGCAATCTTAAATTGAGAGAATTATTTTTCTTAAAAATGAAATTAGAAATATATATAAGTTACTGCAGTCTTTGACAAGAGTGCATTCACAGCAATACCATCATTCATCGGTCCTTCCAAGAGCACACATTAACATTCCAAACTTGGATATTATATAATCGACACGAGTTTGAAACCATATTCGTTTAATTTTTACACTTAGTGATGGGCTGATATTTACTATATGAGGATCTGTGCCTTTCATTGAATATGGTAAGCATACCTTAATATTATTCACAAGATCATAATTTTTCATACCAATGGATTCTATGCCTGGTTAAAGAAATAGCGCTAACAGCATTAACCCTTTCAGCACTGAGTTGTGTGGCAAATGGTTTTGTGAGAACCTATATGTGGCGTTCGTTGTTGTCAGACCGGTGGAGTCATCTCTGTGAAAACTGCTCAAGCTGTTCGCAATTCTGTTTCAGCACAGATTGAAGACATGGCGAAACGAGTCAATACATGCCTACGGTTGAATGTTCCCATTAAGAATAACTTATAAGTTACCGATGGATGGTGCTGCTGGTGGTCGGTTATTCACAATCGACCGACGGGTAGTGCTGCTTGTGCTTAATAATCCATAAATTATATACGACTGGTGTTACCAACAACCGATAGCGCATGCTTTCACATACAGCTGGTGCAGCCAATAGTAGGTAACTCAAGACTTATGAACGACTGGTGTTGGCTGCGGTCGGTAGCTTACGATATAACGACAGTAGATGATGCCTGTGGTCGATAAATTATGACATAATGACGGCTGGTATTGCCAATAGCCAGGAATTCAAGAACTATCGACGAATGGCATTGTCAAGCTATCGGTAATCCATCTCTTACTTGGCTTAACATAATCTAACATGCACCAAACTTAATTCAAACCAACCTAATCTCAGTTACACCTAATCTGACTTAACCTGCCTTCGCTCAAATCTAACCCAACCTAACACAATCTAGCATTACCTTTCGTAAACATAAACAAATCAAACCTACGCTTTTTTAAATCTAACCCAACATAACTGAGCAACCTACAAACATTCCCAAACATAACCCAACCTAACATAACCTAGCGTAACCTAACTAAATCTAACATAAGCACACTTCCATCTCGGGGCGGAAGCAACTTCCGCAACTTTCACAGGGATGAGGCTATGCAGTAAGCCTTCCACAGTTACGGTGTGGCAGAAATCTGCTCCGATTGAACGTTTATTCACGTAATATAATATAATAATCGGCTGGTTCAATCGGAGCGGGTCTGCATCGAATACAGGAGCGCCTATCGTGAAATGAAAACGAACAGTCGGAAAGGAATAAGACTTTACTAAAAAATCGTACGGAAGTCCGATATTTTGACGCATATCTAATATATATGTAATTAAAACGTAATTCGAAAAATACAAAGGATAAGAGGAAATATTCTCCAATATGTCACATATACAAATCAACGGATGCAAGGGAGAACATTCGATCTCGGGGTAGCGAAACCGGGGCGCCATCATGATGTAATCGTATAACGCCGGTTCCGCGATGGTGCAGAGAGGAAATGTGGATGATCGAGAGGATAAAATAACAACAACGTAACTAAAGAGAAAGGAAAAGAAAATCTGTGGAAGCATTGCATTTATTAAGAGGAAATCCTACAAATATCGAACAACAGATTATATACCATACCGTCCGGGCAAGGTACAACGAAACAGACGATATCGTGAGAGAAAATAAGAAAATCGAGAAACTTAAAAAGAAAATAATACTTTAGACTGGACGAATCAATATCACTGATTCCGGCCAGCTTAATGGAAAACGCATAACTACGAATCGGTTATAGTATAAGATAGATGCTAGTTGTAGTTCAAGTGGTCCTGGGAGTCCCTCGCCCGTATCAGGGCAGGCAGTAGGATGGTGGAGGGCCTGCAGCCCCCCCTACCCCCGAGTCCCCACTGCCGAAGTGAGTGAGGCTGCTGTGCATATACTGCTGAAAGGTGAGGCTGGCTCGGGATATGGAATCAGCCCCATCGGGTAAAGGCAGAAGATTAAAGATTGAGCAGGCGGTTCGTAGCCCCCAGTCAATAACACAAAAGGATAGGAAAATAGAAATGGATACGAAATGCATATATAAAGGAGAAAAAGAAAGCCGATGTAAGGGAACCAAAAAGAAAGACCAGGATAATGGAAAAGCTACTGATGAGAATAACGTCCTCACTATCAAATAGAAGAATAGGCAGCCACACATCAGACGTAATGATAGATATTATGAGCGAGGATACGACGAAGTTAATGACATATTAGAAATCATTAATGGGAAACATCAGGCATATAAAAAAAAACTGAGATCGAACTAGTTGCGAACGGTACAGAAAAAAATGAAACAATTAGAGAAGCAGTAAGCATTCGGGGACAAACAATGGGATGAGGAAAAGCAGAAGAAACGAGAGAAATAGGAAAAGATGACGCAAGAAAATCGAGAGCGGGAGATATAATCCTGGAACTTAACAAAAAAACAGGTATAGAGAACAAAATAAAGGAGAAGAAAGGAACTCTGGAAAAAGAATTCGAAGAATCACATACGAGTGCGAGTATCATGCTCCAACTAAGGGACATATACCCGTTAGGTGACTAGAGAAGAAATGAAGGAGTACATAAAATGAAGACTGAAAATAATCGAAAGAATGGTCAAGTTGTTAAAGCAGACGTGGAGAGGAACGGAGTCGCGTTAGTTGAATTTGTACAGGAATACAGTAAAGAGCTGGAGAAGGTCAAACGACTCAGAATAGCATTAACACCTTGTCCCTACAAAGTACTACCGAAAATAGAGAGATGCTTCAAATACCATAAACTGTGACATATCGGCAGAAATTGCGAAGAATTCAAAGATAATAAGGGAATCTGCAGAAGATGCGGATCCCCTATCTATACGATGATCGGTTACATCGCGAATAAACCGAAATGTATCATCTGCAGCGAAGCAGGATCGAAAAATCGGTAATCTGGGATGGTAAGAAGAACAACCATAGAGTGGAAAAGATCATCAAAATGGCTCTAAGAAACGATCTAATCGCGACGAATCCTAAAGAAGACTATACACAGTATAAGAACCGAAGCAAATAAAATATAGACACAATGTTGATAGGAGATTGCATGTACGCTAAGCTGCGAAAAGCAGAAGTGTTTGAGGTATTTTCAGCGTCGGACAATCAATACGTACTACATACCTTCTAAAGTATGAATTATAAGAATAACGAAGAGGGATTTGCAAGCCTCGATGGAGAAAAAGCGAATTGAATGATCTATTTTTAAGTAACTAAAATATATGATAAGTGTAATTATATAAACCAATTTCAAATATTTAATTAAAACATTATGAAATGATATGAAATTAGATAGGATTTTAGATGTAATGGAGTATCTTGAAGGGATATTGTATTTTGAATTAACTAAAATATAAAATATGTATTAATATTTATACCAATTTGAAATATTTACTAGAAAAATCATGAAAGCATGTGGTCCAGCGAGTGGGGGATTAAGGGATCGTTGCGAGGAGCATGAGGCCCAGCGAGTGGGGACTCGCGTCTCCCGGTGGGACTAGGGGCGCGTCTTTCGCGTTTAACTTATGAAATAGTATAATGAAGTAGTATAGCATGAACTTACAATTACGTGTGTGTTGTTCGTGTCTTGCATTCTTAACGTGTGTAACTTCGATATATGAATTCTTATATGCAGGAATACATTAGTCCGGATATAGTATATATATATATATATATATATATATATATATATATATATATATATATATATATATATATACGCACAAAAGTAGAACACAGGTTCTGTTAAAGTCGTCTCCCTGAATTGGAATAGTTCCCATTGAGGTTATGGGCTTCGACTGTCCCTTTCAGCAAGACGAAATCACCCGTGCGAGGTAGACAAGGGTGTTCGTCTTTGGTGCGAGCGAGGCAGATATACTCATTAGTGGGAGTGAGACAGTAGTGCTTGTCGGTGAGATTGAAACAGCGATGCCAGAGCGAAACAGAGATTGAATCGCGATGTTGCATCTCAATTCAGTGTTTAATGTAAGATGTAATATTTAACTCAAAGCGTTATGTTTATCTCTTCTACACTTCAAAAGAATGTGAGCACTACTCTCCCTTAAAAAGGAATAGCATTATAAGATGTATACTGTTCGATGCAATAGAGTTCTATTACATTATTCAACGCGATATCGCATCTCATTTCTATGTTTCATGATAAGATATAATATTCGTTGCGAAGTGTCACCTATACCTCGCATACACTTCAAATGAATGTAAATGCGATACTTCCATGCTTGGAAATAGCGTTTGCAGATGTCTACGTATCATAGCAATAGAGCTCTAATGCTTCTCAAAACGCGATATCGCATCTCATTTGTATATTTCATGATAAGACATAATATACATCGCAAATTGTCATGTATTCCTCGCATACACTTCAAATGAATGCAAATGCGACACTTCCTCCCTAGGATATAGCGTTTGCAGATGTCTACGTATCGAAGCAATATAGTTCTAATGCTTCTTAAAACGAGATATCGCATCTCATTTCTATGTTTCATGATAAGATATAATATTCATTGCGAAGTGTCATGTATACCTCGTATTCACTTCGAATGAATGTAAATGCGACACTTCCTTGCTAGGAAATAGCGTTTCCAGATGCCTACGCATCGAAGCAATAGGGTTCTAATGCTTCTTGAAACTCGATATCGCATCTCATTTCTATGTTTCATGATAAGATGTAATATTCAATGCGAAGTGTCATGTATACCTCGTATTCACACCAAATGAATGTAAATGCGACACTTCCTTGGTAGGAAATAACGTTTGCAGATATCTACGTACCGAAGCAATAGAGTGCTCTGCTTCCCAAAACGCGATATCGCATATCATTCCTATGTTTCTTGATAAGACATAATATTCATTGCGATGTGTCATGTATACCTCGTATTTACTTCAAATGAATGTAAATGCGACACTTCCTTCCTAGGAAATAGCGTTTGCAGATGTCTACGTATCGAAGCGAAAGAGTTCTAATGTTTCAAAAAATGCGACATCGCATCTCACTTCCATGTTTCATGAAAATATATAATATTCATTCCGAAGTGTTATGTATTCCTCGTTTAACCTTCAAATGAATGTAAATGCGACACTTCCATGCTAGGAAGTAGCGTTTCCAGATGTCTACGTATCGAAGCAATAGAGTTCTAATGCTTCTTATAACGCGATATCGCATCCCATTTCCATGTTTCATGATAAGATATAATATTCATTGCGAATTGTCATGTATACCTCGTATTCACTTCAAAAGAATGTAAATGCGACACTTCCTTGCTAGGAAATAGCGTCTGCAGATATCTACGTTTCGTAGCAATAGAATTCTAATGCTTCTTAAATCGCCATATCGCATCTCATTTCTATGTTTAATGATAAGGTATAATATTCATTGCGGAGGCTCATGTATACCTCGTATTCTTTTCAAAAGGATGTAAATACGACACTTCCTTCCTAGGAAATAGCGTTTGCAGATGTGTACGTATCGTAGCAATAGATTTCTAACGGTTCCTAATCGGGATATCGCATCTCACTTCTATGTTTCATGATGAGATATAATATTCATTGCTTAAGTGTCATGTATACCTCGTATTCACATCAAGAGAATGTAAATACGACACTTCCTAGCGAAGAAGTAGCGTTTACAGGTGTCTACGTATCGAAGCAATAGTGTTCTAATGCTTCTTAAATAGCGATATCGAATTTCATTCCTATGTTCCATGATAAGATATAATATTCATTGTGCTGTGTTATGTATACCTCGTATTCACTTCAAAAGAATGTAAATGCGACACTTTCTTGCTTCGAAATAGCGTTTGCAGGTGTCTACGTATCGTAGCAATAGAAATCTAATAATACTTAAAACGCGAAATCGCATCTCATTTCTGTGTTTCATGATACGATATAATATTAATTGCGAAGTGTCACATATACCTCGCGTACACATCAAATGAATGTAAATGCGACACTTCCTTGCTAGGAAACAGCGTTTGCAGATGTCTACGTATCGAAGCAACAGATATCTAATGCTTCTTAAAACGCGACATCGCATCTCATTTCTATGTTTCGTTATAAGATATAATATTCATTATGCTGTGTTATGTATACCTCGTATGCACTTCAAAATAATGTAAATGCGACACTTCCTTGCTTGGAAATAGCGTTTGCAGATGTCGACGCATCCTAACAATAGAGTTCTAAAGCTTCCCAAAGCGAGATATCGCGCCTCATTTCTATGTTTCATGATAAGATATAATATTCATTATGCTGTGATATGTATACCTCGTATGCACTTCAAAATAATGTAAATGCGACACTTCCTTGCTTGGAAATAGCGTTTGCAGATGTCTACGTACCGAAGCAATAGAATTCTAACGCTTCTTAGAACGCGATATCGCATCTCATTTCAATGTTTCATGATAAGATATAATATTCATTGTGGAGTGTTATGTTAACCTCGTATTCACTTCAAAAGGATGTAAGTGCGACACTTCCTTGCTAGGAAGTAGCGTCTGCAGATGTCTACGTCTTAAATGATGATATCGCATCGCATCTCATTTCCATGTTTCATGATAAGGTATAATATTCAATGCGAAGTGCCATGTATAACTCGTATTCACTTCAAAAGAATGTAAATGCGACACTTCCTTGCTAGGAAGTAGTGTTTGTAGATGTCTACGTATCGAAGCAATAGAGTTCTAATGCTTCTTAAATCGCGATATCGCTTCTCGTTTCTATGTTTCATGATAAGATGTATTCATTGTGCAGTGGTATGTATACGTCGTATTCACTTCAAAAGAATGTAAATGCGACACTTCCTTGCTTGGAATCCGCGTTTGCAGATGTCTACGCATCCTAGCAATAGAGTTCTAAAGCTTTCCAAAACGAGATATCGCATCTCATTTCTATGTTTCATGATAAGATATAATATTCCTTATGCTGTGTTATGTATACCTCGTATGCACTTCAAAATAATGTAAATGCGACACTTCCTTGCTTGGAAATAGCGTTTGCAGATGTCTACGTATCGTAGCGATAGTGTTCTAATGTTCCTAAAAAGGCGATATCGCATCACATTTCTATGTTTCGTGATGAGATATAATATTCATTGCGCAGTGTTATGTATACCTCGTCTACACTTCAAAAGAATGTATTTGCGACACTTCCTTGCTAGGAAATAGCGTCTGCAGATGTCTACGTATCGTAGAAATAGATTTCTAATTCTTCTTAAAACGCGGTATCGCACCTCATTTCTATGTTTCATTATAAGATATAATATTCATTGCGGAGTGTAATGTATACCTCGTATTCACTTCAAAAGAATGTAAATCCGATACTTCCTTGCTAGGAAGTAGCGTCTGCAGATATCTACGTATCGAGGAACTAGAGTCCTAATGTTCCTTAAATAGCGATATAGCATCTCATTTCTATGTTTCATGATAAGATATAATATTCATTGCGAAGTCTCATGTATACCTTGTATTCCTTTCAATAGAATGTAATTACGACACTTCCTTGCTAGGAAGTAGCGTTTGCAGATGTCTACGTATCGAAGCCATAGATTTCTAATGCTTCTCAAGACACGATATCGCATTTCATTTCTATGTTTCATGATAAGATATAATATTCATTGCGTAGTGTCATGTATATCTCGCATACACATCAAATGAATGTAAATGCGACACCTCCTTGCTAGGAAATAGCGTTTGCAGATGTCTACGTATCGTAGCATTAGAGTTCTAATGCTTCTCCAAACGCGATATCGCATCTCATTTCTATGCTTCACGATAAGATATAATATTCATTGCGAAGTGTTATGTATACATCGTATACACTTCAAAAGAATGTAAATGCGACACTTCCTTGCCATGAAATAGCGTTTGCAGATGTCTATGTATCGTAGCAATAAGGTTCTAATCCTTTTTAAATCGCGATATCGCATCTCATTTCAATGTTTCATGATAAGATATAATATTCATAGCGAAGTGTCATGTATACCTCGCATTCACTTCAAAAGAATGCAAATGCGACACTTCCTTGCTAGGAAGTAGCGTTTGCAGATGTCTACGTATCGTGGCATTAGAGTTCTAATGCTTCTCCAAACGCGATATCGCATCTCATTTCTATGTTTCACGATAAGATAAAATAACCATTGTGCAGTGTTATGTTTACCTCGTATTCATTTCAAGAGAATGTAAATACGACACTCCCTAGCTAGGAAGTAGCGTTTGCAGACGTCTACGTATCGAAGCAGTAGAGTTCTAATGCTTCTTAAATTGCGATATTGCATCTCATTTCTATGCTTCATGATAAGATATAATATTCATTGCGAAGTATTATAAATACCTCGTATTCACTTCAAAAGAATGTAAATGCGACACTTCCTTGCTAGGAAATAGCGTTTGCAGATGTCTACGTATCGTGGCATTAGATTTTTAATGCTTCCCCAAACGCGATATCGCATCTCATTTCTATGTTTCATGATAAGAAATAATATTCATTGCCAAGTGTCACGTATACCTCGTTTACACTTCAGATGAATGTAAATGCGACACTTCCTTGCCAGGAAATAGCGTTGGCAGACGTCTACGTATCGAATTAGTAGAGTTCTAATGCTTCTTATACCAAATATCGCATCTCATTTCTATGTTTCATGATAAGATATGATATTCATTGCGAAGTGTCATGTATACCTCGCATACACATCAAATGAATGTAAATGCGACACTTTCTTGCTAGGAAGTAGCGTTTGCAGATGTCTACGTATCGTAGCAATAGAGTTCGAATGCTTCGTAAAACGCGATATCGCTCCTCATTTCTGTTTCACGATAAGATATAATATTCATTGCGAAGTGTCATGTATACCTCGTATTCACTTCAAAAGAATGTAAATGCGGCCCTTCAGTGCTAGGAAATAGAGTTTGCAGAAGCCTACATATCGTGGCAATAGAGTTCTAATGCTTCTTAAAACGGGGTATCGCATCTCATTCCTTTGTTTCATGATAAGATATAATATTCATTGCGAAGTGTCATGTATACATAGTATTCGCTTCAAATAAATGTAAATGCGACACTTCGTTGCTAGGATATAGCGTTTGCAGATGTCTACGTATCGTAGCAATAGGGTTCTATTGCTTCTTAAACCGCGATATCGCATCACATTTCTATGTTTCACGATAAGATATAATATTCATTGTGGTGTGTTATGTATACCCCGTACTCACCTCAAAAGAATGTAAGTGCGTCAGTTCCATCCTATTAAACAGACTTTGCAGAAGTCTACGTTTCGTAGCAATCGAGCCCTACCGCTTCTTAAAACGCGATATCGCATCTCATTTCTATGTTTCATGATAAGGTATAATATTCATTGCGAAGAGTCATGTATACCTCGTATTCACTTCAAAGGAATGTAAATGCGACACTTCCTTGCTAGGAAATAGCGTTTGCAGATGTCTACGTATCGTAGCAATAGAGTTCTACAGCTTCTTAAAACGCGATATCGCATATCATTTCTATGTTTCATGATAAGATATAATATTCATTGCGATGTGCCGCGTATACCTCGTATTCACTTCAAAAGAATGTAAATGCGGTATTTCCTTGCGAGGAATTGGCGTTTGCAGATGTCTACATATCGAAGCAATAGAGTTCTAATGCTTCTTAAAACGCGATATCGCATCTAATTTCTGTGTTTCACGATAAGGTACAATATTCATTGCGAAGTGTCATGGATACTTGGTATTCACCTCAAAAGAATGCAAATGCGGCACTTCCTTGCTAGGATATAGCGTTTGCAGATGTCTATGTATCGTAGCAATAGATTTCTAACGCTTCTTAAATCGGGATATCGCATCTCATTTCTATGTTTCATGATAAGATACGATATTCATTACGAAGTGTTATGTTTTCCTCTTATACACATCAAATGAATGTAAGTGCGATACTTCCTTGCTAGGAAGTACCGTTTTCAGTTGTCTACGCATCGTAGCAATAGAGTTCCAATGCTTCTTAAATCGCGATATCGCATCTTATTTCTATGTCTCGTGATAAGTTATAATGTTCATTGTGGAGTGTTATGTATACCTCGTCTACACTTCAAGAGAGTGTAAATGGCACACTTCCTTGCAAGGAAATAGCGTTTCCAGATGTCTACGTATCGAAGCAATAGATTTCTAATGCATCTTATAGTGAGATAACGCATCTCATTACTATGTTTCATGTTAAGATATAATATACATTGCGAATTGTCATGTATACCTCGCATACACTTCAAATGAGTGTAAATGCGACAGTTCCTTGCTGCGAAATAGCGTTGCAGATGTCTACGTATCGAAGCAATAGAGTTCTAGTGCACCTTAAAACGTGATATCGCATCACATTTCTATGTCTTATGATAAGATATAATATTCATTGCGAAGTGTCATGTGTTCCTCGTCTGCGCTTCAATTGAATGTAAATGCGACACTTCCTTTCTAGGAAATTACGTTTCCAGATGTCTACGTATCGAAGCAATAGAATTCTCTAGCATCTTAAAGCGCGATATCGCATTTCATTTCTATGTTTGATGATAAGATATATTCATTGCGAAGTGTCATGTATTCCTCGTGCACACTTCACATGAACGTAAATGCGACACTTCCTTGCTAGGAAATAGCGTTTGCAGATGTCTACGGATCGTAGCAATAGAGTTCTAATGCTTCTCAAAACGAGATATCGCATCTCATTTCTATGTCTTATGATAAGATATAATATTCATTGCGAAGTGTTATGTGTTCCTCGTCTGCACTTCAATTGAATGTAAATGCGACACTTCCTTTCTAGGAAATTACGTTTCCAGATGTCTACGTATCGAAGCAATAGAATTCTCTAGCATCTTAAAGCGCGATATCGCATTTCATTTCTATGTTTGATGATAAGATATATTCATTGCGAAGTGTCATGTATTCCTCGTGCACACTTCACATGAACGTAAATGCGACACTTCCTTGCTAGGAAATAGCGTTTGCAGATGTCTACGGATCGTAGCAATAGAGTTCTAATGCTTCTCAAAACGAGATATCGCATCTCATTTCTATGTCTTATGATAAGATATAATATTCATTGCGAAGTGTTATGTGTTCCTCGTCTGCACTTCAATTGAATGTAAGTGCGACACTTCCTTTCTAGGAAATTACGTTTCCAGATGTCTACGTATCGAAGCAATAGAGTTCTAATGCTCTTAGAAACGCGAAATCGCATCTCATTTCTAAGTTTCGTGATGAAATATAATATTCATTGCGAAGTGTCACTTATACCTCGCATACGCTTCAAATGAATGTATATGCGACACTTCCTTGCTTGGAAATAGCGTTTGCAGATGTCTACGTATCGTAGCGATAGTGTTCTAATGTTCCTAAAAAGGCGATATCGCATCACATTTCTATGTTTCGTGATGAGATATAATATTCATTGCGCAGTGTTATGTATACCTCGTCTACACTTCAAAAGAATGTATTTGCGACACTTCCTTGCTAGGAAATAGCGTCTGCAGATGTCTACGTATCGTAGAAATAGATTTCTAATTCTTCTTAAAACGCGGTATCGCACCTCATTTCTATGTTTCATTATAAGATATAATATTCATTGCGGAGTGTAATGTATACCTCGTATTCACTTCAAAAGAATGTAAATCCGATACTTCCTTGCTAGGAAGTAGCGTCTGCAGATATCTACGTATCGAGGAACTAGAGTCCTAATGTTCCTTAAATAGCGATATAGCATCTCATTTCTATGTTTCATGATAAGATATAATATTCATTGCGAAGTCTCATGTATACCTTGTATTCCTTTCAATAGAATGTAATTACGACACTTCCTTGCTAGGAAGTAGCGTTTGCAGATGTCTACGTATCGAAGCCATAGATTTCTAATGCTTCTCAAGACACGATATCGCATTTCATTTCTATGTTTCATGATAAGATATAATATTCATTGCGTAGTGTCATGTATATCTCGCATACACATCAAATGAATGTAAATGCGACACCTCCTTGCTAGGAAATAGCGTTTGCAGATGTCTACGTATCGTAGCATTAGAGTTCTAATGCTTCTCCAAACGCGATATCGCATCTCATTTCTATGCTTCACGATAAGATATAATATTCATTGCGAAGTGTTATGTATACATCGTATACACTTCAAAAGAATGTAAATGCGACACTTCCTTGCCATGAAATAGCGTTTGCAGATGTCTATGTATCGTAGCAATAAGGTTCTAATCCTTTTTAAATCGCGATATCGCATCTCATTTCAATGTTTCATGATAAGATATAATATTCATAGCGAAGTGTCATGTATACCTCGCATTCACTTCAAAAGAATGCAAATGCGACACTTCCTTGCTAGGAAGTAGCGTTTGCAGATGTCTACGTATCGTGGCATTAGAGTTCTAATGCTTCTCCAAACGCGATATCGCATCTCATTTCTATGTTTCACGATAAGATATAATATTCATTGCGATGTGCCGCGTATACCTCGTATTCACTTCAAAAGAATGTAAATGCGGTATTTCCTTGCGAGGAATTGGCGTTTGCAGATGTCTACATATCGAAGCAATAGAGTTCTAATGCTTCTTAAAACGCGATATCGCATCTAATTTCTGTGTTTCACGATAAGGTACAATATTCATTGCGAAGTGTCATGGATACTTGGTATTCACCTCAAAAGAATGCAAATGCGGCACTTCCTTGCTAGGATATAGCGTTTGCAGATGTCTATGTATCGTAGCAATAGATTTCTAACGCTTCTTAAATCGGGATATCGCATCTCATTTCTATGTTTCATGATAAGATACGATATTCATTACGAAGTGTTATGTTTTCCTCTTATACACATCAAATGAATGTAAGTGCGATACTTCCTTGCTAGGAAGTACCGTTTTCAGTTGTCTACGCATCGTAGCAATAGAGTTCCAATGCTTCTTAAATCGCGATATCGCATCTTATTTCTATGTCTCGTGATAAGTTATAATGTTCATTGTGGAGTGTTATGTATACCTCGTCTACACTTCAAGAGAGTGTAAATGGCACACTTCCTTGCAAGGAAATAGCGTTTCCAGATGTCTACGTATCGAAGCAATAGATTTCTAATGCATCTTATAGTGAGATAACGCATCTCATTACTATGTTTCATGTTAAGATATAATATACATTGCGAATTGTCATGTATACCTCGCATACACTTCAAATGAGTGTAAATGCGACAGTTCCTTGCTGCGAAATAGCGTTGCAGATGTCTACGTATCGAAGCAATAGAGTTCTAGTGCACCTTAAAACGTGATATCGCATCACATTTCTATGTCTTATGATAAGATATAATATTCATTGCGAAGTGTCATGTGTTCCTCGTCTGCGCTTCAATTGAATGTAAATGCGACACTTCCTTTCTAGGAAATTACGTTTCCAGATGTCTACGTATCGAAGCAATAGAATTCTCTAGCATCTTAAAGCGCGATATCGCATTTCATTTCTATGTTTGATGATAAGATATATTCATTGCGAAGTGTCATGTATTCCTCGTGCACACTTCACATGAACGTAAATGCGACACTTCCTTGCTAGGAAATAGCGTTTGCAGATGTCTACGGATCGTAGCAATAGAGTTCTAATGCTTCTCAAAACGAGATATCGCATCTCATTTCTATGTCTTATGATAAGATATAATATTCATTGCGAAGTGTTATGTGTTCCTCGTCTGCACTTCAATTGAATGTAAGTGCGACACTTCCTTTCTAGGAAATTACGTTTCCAGATGTCTACGTATCGAAGCAATAGAGTTCTAATGCTCTTAGAAACGCGAAATCGCATCTCATTTCTAAGTTTCGTGATGAAATATAATATTCATTGCGAAGTGTCACTTATACCTCGCATACGCTTCAAATGAATGTATATGCGACACTTACTTGCTAGGAAATAGCGTTTGCAGATGACTACGTATCGAAGCAATATAGTTCTAATGCATCTTAAAACGCGATATCGCATCTCATTCCTATGTCTCATGATAAGATATAATATTCATTGCGAAGTGTTATGTTTTCCTCGTCTACACTTCAAATGAATGTAAATGCGACACTTCCTTTCTAGGAAATAGCGTTTCCAGATGTGTACGTATCGAAGCAATAGAGTTCTAATGCGTCTTAAAACGCGATATCGCATCTCGTTTCTATGTCTCATGATAAGATATAATATTCATTGCGAAGTGTTATGTATTCTCGCATACGCTTCAAAAGAATGTAAATGCGGTATTTCCTTGCGAGGAATTGGCGTTTGCAGATGTCTACATATCGAAGCAATAGAGTTCTAATGCTTCTTAAAACGCGATATCGCATCTAATTTCTGTGTTTCACGATAAGGTACAATATTCTTTGCGAAGTGTCATGGATACTTGGTATTCACGTCAAAAGAATGCAAATGCGGCACTTCCTTGCTAGGATATAGCGTTTGCAGATGTCTACGCATCGTAGCAATAGAGTTCTAATGCTTCTCAAAACGAAATATCGCATCTCATTTCTATGTCTTATGATAAGATATAATATTCATTGCGAAGTGTTATGTGTTCCTCGTCTGCACTTCAATTGAATGTAAGTGCGACACTTCCTTTCTAGGAAATTACGTTTCCAGATGTCTACGTATCGAAGCAATAGAGTTCTAATGCTCTTAGAAACGCGAAATCGCATCTCATTTCTAAGTTTCGTGATGAGATAGAATATTCATTGCGAAGTGTCATGTATACCTCGCATACACATCGAATGAATGTAAATGCGACACTTCCTTGCTAGGAAATAGCGTTTGCAGATGTCTACGTATCGAAGCAATAGAGTTCTAATGCTTCATAAATCGCCATATCGCATCTCATTTCTATGTTTCATGATAAGATATAATATTCATTGCGTAGTGCCATGTATACTTCGTATTCACTTCAAAAGAATGTAAATGCGACACATCCTTGCTAGGAAGTAGGGTTTGCAGATGTCTACGCATCGAAGCAATAGTGTTCCAATGCTTCTTAAATCTCGTTATCGCACCTCAATTCTACGTTTCACGATAAGATATAATATTCATTGTGCAGTGTTATGTATATCTCGTCCACACTTCAAATGAATGTAAGTGCGACACTTCCTTGCTAGGAAATAGCGTTCGCAGATGTCTACGTATCGAAGCAATAGAGTTATAATGCTTGTTAAATCGCCATATCGCATCTCACTTCTATGTTTCATGATAAGATATAATATTCATTGTGAAGTGTTATGTATACCTCGTATTCACTTCAAAAGAATGTAAATGCGACACTTCCATGCTAGAATATAGCGTTTCCAGATGTCTACGTATTCAAGCTATAGAGTTCTAATGCTTCTTAAAACGCGATACCGCATCTCATTTCTATGTTTCATGGTAAGATATAATATTCATTGCGAAGTGTCATGTATACCTCGCATACGCTTCAGCTGAATGTAAATGCGACACTTCCATGCCAGGAAATAGCGTTTGCAGATGTCTACGTATCGTAGCAAGAGTTCTAATGCTTCTTAAAACGTGATACCGCATTTGACTTCTATGTTTCATGATAATAGATAATATCCATTGCAAAGTGCTATGTATACCTCGCATACACTTCAAATGAATGTAAATACGACACTTCATCGCTAGGAAATAGCGTTTGCAGATGTCTACGTATCGCAGAAGCAGTGTTCTAATGATTCTTAAAACGCGATATCGCATCTCATTTCTATGTTTCATGATAAGATATAATATTCATTGCGAAGTGTCATGTGTACATCGTATTCACTTCAAAAGAATGTAAATGCGACACTTCTCTGCTAGGAAATAGTGTTACCACATGTGTACGTATCGAAACAATAGTGTTCTAATGCTTCTTAAAACGTGATATCGCACCTCACTTCTGTGTTTCATGATAAGAGATAATATTCATTGCGAAGTTTCATGTATACCTTGTATTCACTTCAAAAGAATGTAAATGCGACACTTCCTTGCTAGGAAATAGCGTTTGCAGATGTCTACGTGTCGAAGGAATAGGGTTCTAATGCTTCTTAAAACAAGATATCGCATCTCACTTCTGTTTCACGATAAGATATAATATTCATTGTGAAGTGTTATGTATACCTCGTATTCACTTCAAAGGAATGTAAATGCGACACTTCCATGCTAGAAAATAGCGTTTGCAGATGTCTACGTATCGTAGCAATAGAGTTCTAATGCTACTTTAAACGGGATACCGCATCTCATTTCTATGTTTCATGACAAGATGTGATATTTATAGTGGAGTGTTGTGTATACCTCGTATTCACTTCAAAAGAATGTAAATGCGACACTTCCTTGCTAGGAAATAGCGTTTTCAGATGTCTACGTATCGTAGCAATAGAGTTCTAATGCTACTTTAAACGGGATACCGCATCTCATTTCTATGTTTCATGACAAGATGTGATATTTATAGTGGAGTGTTGTGTATACCTCGTATTCACTTCAAAAGAATGTAAATGCGACACTTCCTTGCTAGGAAATAGCGTTTTCAGATGTCTACGTATCGTAGCAATAGAGTTCTACCGCTTCTTAAAACGCCATAGCGTTTCTCATTTCTATGTTTCATGATAAGATATAATATTCATTGTGGAGTCTTAGGTATACCTCGTGTTCACTTCAAAAGAATGTAAATGCGATACTTCCTTTCTAGGAAATAGCGTTTGCAGATGTCATCGTATGGAAACAATAGGGTTCTAATGCTTCTTAAATCGCGATATCTCATTTCATTTCTATGTTCCGTGATAAGGTACAATATTCGTCGTGGAGTGTTATGTATACCTCGTATTCACTTCAAAAGAATGTAATAGCGACACACCGTAGCTAAGAAATAGCGTTTCCAGATGTCTACGTATCGCAACAATAGATTTCTAATGATTAGATATAATACTCATTGTGGAGTGTCATGTATACCTCGTATTCACTTCAAAAGAATGTAAGTGCGACACTTCCTTGCTAAGAAATAGCGTTTCCAGATGTCTACGTATAGAAACAATAGAGTTCCTATGCTTCCTAATGCGAGTAATCGCATCTCATGTCTATGTTTCACGATAAGATATAATATTCATTGCGATGTGTCATGTATACCTCGCATACACTTCAAATGAATGAAAATGCGACACTTCCTTGCTAGGAAATAGCGTTTGCAGATGTCTACGTATCGTATCATTAGAGTTCTAATGCTTCTCAAAACGCGATATCGCATCTCACTTCTATGTTTCATGATAAGATATAATATTCATTGCGATATGTCATGTATACCTCGCACACACTTCAAATGAATGTAAATGCGACACTTCCTTGCTAGGAAAAAGCGTTTCCAGATGTCTACGTATCGTAGCAATAGAGTTCTAATGCTTCTTAAAACGCGATATCGCATCTTACTTCTATGTTTCATTGTAAGATAAAATAATCATTGCGAAGTGTCACTTATACCTTGAATTCACTTCAAAGGAATGTAAATGCGACACTTCCATGCTAGGAAATAGCGTTTGCAGAAGCCTACGTATCGTAGCAATAGAGATCTTATGTTTCGTAAAACGCAATATCGCATCTCATTTCTATGTTTCAAGGTAAGATAAAATAATCATTGCGAAGTGTCACTTATACCTCGCATACACTTCAAATGAATGTAAATGCGACGCTCCATTGCTAGGAAATAGCGTTTGCAGATGTCTATGTATCGCAGAAATAGTGTTCTAATGCTTCTTGAAACGCGATATCGCATCCCATGACTATGTTTCATGATAACATATAATATTCAATGCGAAGTGTCATGTACACCGCGAATTCACTTCAAAAGAATGTAAATGCGACACTTCCTTGCTAGGAAAAAGCGTTTCCAGATGTCTACGTATCGTAGCAATGGAGTTCTAATGCTTCTTAAAACGCGATATCGCATCTCACTTCTATGTTTCATTGTAAGATAAAATAATCATTGCGAAGTGTCACTTCTACCTCGCATACACTTCAAATGAATGTAAATGCTACACTTAATTGCTACGAAATAGCGTTTGCAGATGTCTCCGTATCGAAGCAATAGAGTTCTAATGCTTCTTAAAACGAGATGTCGCATCTCACTTCTGTTTCACGATAAGATATAATATTCATTGCGAAGTGTCATGTGTACCTCGTATTCACTTTAAAGGAATGTAAATGCGACACTTCCATGCTAGAAAATAACGTTTGCAGATGTCTACATATCGTAGCAATAGAGTTCTAATGCTTCTCAAAACGCTATATCGCATCTCATTTATATGATTCATGATAAGAGATAATATTCATAGCGAAATGTCATGTATACCTGGAATTCACTTCAAAGTAATGTAAATGCGACGCTTCCTTGCTAGGAAATAGCGTCTGCAGATGTCTACGTATCGTAGCAAAGGAGTTCTAATGCTTCGGAAAACGCGAAATCGATCCTAATTTCTTGGTTTCATGATATGATACAATATTCATTGTGGAGTGTTAAGTATACCTCGTATTCAGTTCAGAAGATTGTAAATGCGACACTTCCTTGCTAGGAAATGGGGTCTGCATATGTCTACGTATCGTAGCAACAGATTTCTAATGCTTCTTAAAACGCGATATCGCTTCTTATTTCTATGTTTTATGATAAGATATAATATTCATTGTGCAATGTTATGTATACCTCGCATACACTTCAAATGAATGTAACTGTATCGAAGCAACAGAGTTCTAAGGCTTCTCTAAACGAGATATCGCATCGCATTTCTATCATTCACGATAAGATATAATATTCATTGCGGAGTGTCGTATATACCCCGTATTTCTTTCAAATGATTGTAAATGCGACACTTCCTTGCTAGGAAGTAGCGTTTGCGGATGTCCACGTATCGAAGCAATAGAGTTCTAATGCTTCTTAAAACGAGATGTCGCATTTCATTTCTATGTTTCGTGATAAGTATTAATATTCAGTGCGAAGTGTCATGTATACCTGCTATTTCCTTCAAAGGAATGTAATGGCGACACTTCCTTGCTAGGAAATAGCGATAGCAGATGTCTACGTATCGTAGCAATAGAGTTCTAGTGCTTTTTAAATCGCGATTTCGCATCTCATTTCTGTGTTTCATAAGATATAATATTCATTGCGAAGTGTCACTTATACCTTGCGTACACTGCAAATGAATGTAAATGCGACACTTCGTTCCTAGGAAATAGCGTTCGCAGATGTCTACGTAACGAAGCAATAGATTTCTAATGCTTCTTAAAATGCAATATCGCATTTCATTTCTGTTTCATGATAAGATATAATATTCATTGCGAAATGTCACTTATACCTCGCATACACTTGAAATGAATGTAAATGCGACACTTCCTTGCCAGGAAATAGCGTTTGCAGATTTCTCCGTATCGAAGGAATAGTGTTCTAATGCTTCGTAAATCGCGATATCGCATTTCATTTCTATGTTTCATGTCCAGGTATAATATTCATTGTGGAGTGTTATGTATACCTCGTATTCACTTCAAACGAATCCATATGCGACACATCCTTGCTAGGAAGTAGCGTTTGCAGATGTCTGCATATCGTAGCAATAGAGTTTTAATGCTTTTTGAATCGCAATGTCGCATCTCATTCCTATGTCTCATGATAAGAGATAATATTCATTGCGAAGTGTTATGTATTCCTCGTCTACACTTCAAATGAATCTAAATGCGACACTTGCTTTCTAGGAAATAGCGTTTCCAGATGTCTACGTATCGAAGCCATAGTGTTCTCATGCTTCTCAAAGGTCGATGCCGCATCTCATTTCTATGTTTGTGATAAGATATACTATACATCGTGCAGTGTTATGTATACTTCGCATACACTTCAAAAGAATGTAAATGCGATACTTCCATGCTAGGAAGAAGCGTTTTCAGATGTCTACGTATCGTAGCAATAGGGTTCTAATGCTTCGTCAAACACGATATCGCATCTTATTTCTATGTTTCGTGATAAGATATAATATTCATCGTGGAGTGTTATGTCTACTTCGTATTCACCTCAAAAGAATGTAAATGCGACACTTCCTTCCTATTAAATAGCGTTTGCAGATGTCTACGTATCGAAGCAATAGTGCTCTAATGCTTCTTAAAACGGGATACCGCATTTCATTTCTATGTTTCATGATAAGATATAATATTAATTGCGAAGTGTCATGTAGACTTCGTATTCACTTAAAAAGAATGTAAATGCGACACATCTTTGCCAGGAAATAGCGTTTGCAGATGTCTCCGTATCGAAACAATGGAGTTCTAATGCTTCTTTAAACGCGATGTCGCACCTCACTTCCATGCTTCATGATAAGATATAATATTCATTGCAAAGTGCCATGCATATCTAGTATTCACTTCAAATGAATGTAAATGCGACAGTTCCTTACTGGGAAATAGCGTTTAAGAGATGTCTACGTATCGCAGCAATATAGTTCTAATGCTTCTTAAAACGCGATATCGCATCTCATTTCTATGTTCCATGATAAGATATAATATTCATTGCGAAGTGTCATGTATACCTCGCATACACTTCAAACGAATGTAAATGCGACACGTCCTTGCTAGGAAATAGCGTTTGCAGATGTCTATATTTCGAAGCAATAGAATTCTAATGCTTCTTAAAACGCGATATCGCATCTCATTCCTACATTTCATGATAAGATATAATATTCATTGCGAAGTGTCATGTATACCTCGTATTCACTTCAAGTGAATGTACATGCGACACTTCCTTGCTAGGAAATAGCGTTTGCAGAAGTCTACGTATCGTGGCAATAGAGTTCTAATGCTTCTCAAAACGCGATATCGCATCTCATTTCTATGTTTCATGATAAGATATAATATTCATTGCGAAGTGTCATGTATACCTCGTATTCACTTCAAATGAATGTACATGCGACACTTCCTTGCTAGGAAATAGCGTTTGCAGAAGTCTACGTATCGAAGCAATAGGGTTCTAATGCTTCTTAAAACGCGGTATCGCATCTCATTTCTATGTTTCATGATAAGATATAATATTTGTGGAGGAGGGTTCGTTATTAGAATGATCTGACTAAGTCGTAGGTTGTTCACTTTTCTCTTTATTCTGGAGCGACTGCACTCGGCAAGTTCTCGAGATCAACTGTGTCTTTTTTGGTTCTCTTGTGTGCAGCCGCGTTTGTACATATACTTTCCGTTGCATGATTGGCTAAGTCGGTGCTTCGACCTTAGCCAATCATGTATTTGTTTATCTAGGTGCCGCCTCTTCTTGCGCCCTTAGCGCGTTTGCTTGGAAGGGCGGCAGCAGGTATAGTGGGGGCATTTTGTTATTTTAACATTTGGCAATGTAGCGGGGTTTCCGCTGGGTCTGGTTCTTCTCACGTCAAGGCTGTAGCCTCTTGACCGTAGGCCTAGACCCTTTCTGGAAACCCTCGGTTTATGGAGTCCGCGTGTGTTACTGAGGTCGTCGACTAAGATTTACAACTAACATGTGGAGAAAGTTCGTTAAGGACGTCTTCTCAAAAGTAACTTATTTGTGCGCATACCATAAATCGTGCTAGCTGCTTGTAGCGAAAAAGGTCTTCTATTATACCTCGATGCTAGCCGCTACATCACCCCCCTTCCAGTGTAACGATATGTAGGGCTCTTACTTCTAACTTATCTAGCTATCTATTTACATTAAGAAGGTACATTGTCTTATTACTATCTTACCTATACTGTACACATCTTACTACTATCTTATTAGCTATCTTATTCTAACCCTACTATTCGCTGCCGAGACTTGTAAGCGGTCTGGGAAGCGTACGCGTCTACCTGCGCGAGTTACCACTGGTTCACTGCTTGGCTCGTTTTGCTTCTTTGCAATAGGTGCCTTACTCGGTAGTGACGTATTTTCCTTATCGTCTAACATATACGCTGGTTTTAACCTATCTGTCGAGACCGTAATATTTTTTTCGCGTATCCTTACTGTAAATGTTTTATCGTTTCTAGCTATTACTTCGAATGGGCCTTCGTACGGACTTTGCAATGGTCTCTTGACCGAGTCGACGCGTACGAAGACGTGTGAAGCTGTTTTTAGATCCTTAAATGTAAAAACTTTCTTTTCGCCGTGTCTCGAGGCTTCAACTGGGCGAATCTTTCTAAAATGAGCCCGTAACTGTTCGATTGCTTCGGCTGGCTCTACCACGTTTCCGGTCGTTGCAGCGAAAAACTCGGACGGCAAGCGGAGGTTCTCGCCGTATACTAATTCTGCGACCGATGCCTCTAAGTCTTCGCGGTACGCTGCTCGAATGCCTAGCAAGACTACTGGTAACGCGTCGGCCCAGGTCTCGTCGTCGTGACACTTTAACGCTGCTTTTAATTGCCTGTGGAGGCGTTCCACCAGGCCGTTTGCAGCGGGATGATACGCGGTTGTTCTTATGTGCTCGGTCCCTAATATCGCGTTTAGACGATGGAATAGCTGCGATTCGAATTGTCTACCGCGATCCGTAGTTATTCTTAACGGCGTCCCAAAACGCGCGACCCACCCCGCGACGAATGCTCTCGCGACTGTCTCTGCTTCGATGTTCTCGATGGCGAATGCTTCGGGCCATCGAGTGAAACGATCGACGCAGGTGAGGCAGTATCTGTTGCCTCGCGATGTAGGTAGTGGGCCTACTAGATCGATATGGATATGCTCGAATCTAGCGGAAGGTGGCGCAAATCTACCGATTGGCGATGAGACGTGCCTAGTTACTTTTGTGCGTTAGCACTTTAGGCAGGATCGCGCCCACTCGCGACAATCTTTCGCGATGGATGGCCAAACGTATCTATCCTTGACTAGTTTTATCGTAGCCTTTATTCCGGGGTGCGAAAGCCCGTGGATCGATTCGAAAACCTGCCGTCTGAACGGTTTAGTTACGAACGGCTTAGCTCGGTCGGTAGCAATGTCGCAGTATATGTCTATATCCTCGTTCGCGAATTTTATTTTTTTTAGTCGTAGCGCTGTGTTTGACGCGGTCGAAAAGTGCTGTATTTCGTCGGCGTTTTCTTGTGACTTCGCCAGGTCCTCGTATCGTATCGCGGGCGTGATCGCTTCTACGCGTGATAATGCGTCCGCGACTTCGTTATACTTCCCGCTGATATGCCTAATGTCGGTCGTGAATTGGCTGATAAAATCGAGATATCTAAACTGTAGTGGCGTACACTTTTCAGGTTTTTGGCTAAACGCGTATACTAACGGTTTGTGGTCGGTGTAAACAACGAATGAGCGACCTTCTACAGCGTGTCTAAATTGTTTAATTGCTGAGTATATCGCGAGCAATTCTCGGTCGTAAGCGCTGTACTTTTTCTGTGCGGACGAGAGTGTTTTCGTATGGAACGCTAGCGGTTCCCACGATTCGCCTACTCGCTGCTGCAGCGTTGCTCCAAGCGCGAAATCGGATGCATCTACGACAATCGCGAGTCGTGCCGAGCTCGTCGGGTGAGCTAATAATGTGGCGTTTGCTAACGCGTTTTTTAATTTATGAAGAGCTTCTTCGGCCTCGGATGACCAAAGAAGTGTCGCGTTTTTCTTCGGCTTCCCTTTTAGAAGGTTATTAATCGGCGCTTGCAAATTCGCGGCGTCAGGTATGAACCTGCGGTAGAAATTAATCATGCCGAGGAATCTACGAAGCTGTTCTACCGTCTTTGGTTTCGGGAATTCTAATATCGCGCGCACTTTATCAGGTAGCGGCTTCGTGCCGCGTTCGTTTACCGTGTACCCTAAAAATTTTACTTCTGGTACAGCGAATACGCATTTTGACGCATTTACTACGATCCCGTATTTTTCTAATCGCGCGAAGAGTTCTCGGAGGTGCTCCTTATGTTCAGTCTCGTCCCTAGACGCGACTAGTATATCGTCTAGGTATGCGTAACAAAAGTCGAGACCTCGCAGAACGGTATCGATAAATCGCTGAAATGTTTGCGCGGCATTTCGCAGGCCGAATGGCATCGCGACGTACTCGTATAACCCGAATGGCGTTGTGATCGCGGTTTTCGGGATGTCGTTCGGGTGCACTGGGATTTGGTGGTACGCGCGTACCAAATCTATGGTCGAGAAGATCGTCTTCCCGAACAACACCCGCAAAAAATCCTCTATGTGCGGTATTGGGTACCGATCAGGTATCGTTCGTGCGTTTTACGCTCTATAATCACCGCAGGGTCTCCAGCCATTGTCCTTTTTCTGGACCATATGTAAGGCTGAGGCCCATTGGCTTTTCGAAGGCCTGATGAGACCTCGGCTCATCAAGTCTTCGAATTCCGTCCGCGCGAGCTTATACATTTCCGGGGAAAGACGGCGCGGTTTCGCGTAAGTCGGCGGCCCGGCGGTAGTATGTATATGGTGCACTACGTCGTGTTTGCACTTACGCGTGGCCGCTGTAGGACGTGTGACGCTTGGAAATTCGGCGAGCAGCTGATCGTACGGGGAGTTGCCGCTGATTGTCTTCACCGATGGTGTTGCGTCGTTGGTGATTCGTCCCTTGGTAGTAAGCGACGTCGTCTGGTCCAGCAATCGTTTGTTACGTAGGTCCACCAGTAGCCCGTAGTGGCTCAGGAAGTCGGCACCGATGATAGGCCTGGAGACGTCCGCGATGATGAACCTCCACGGAAATGCTCGTCGGAGTCCCAGGTTCAGGTTGACCGTCCTGTCACCGTAGGTATTTATTACGGTGTTGTTAACCGCACATAATTGGTATTTCGTCATTTGGATTCGGCCTTTGATGCGCGTGCGAGGATATACGCAGAGGTCCGAACCGGTATCGATCAGGTATTCTTCGTTCGTTACCCGATCGGTGACGAACAAGCGGCTAGTCGCTGGACCTTCACTGGTTGCCGCGTTCAGTGATGTCCCTCCTCGTTTCCCGAATGGAAACTACACGGCGAACGGCATCGAGTGGACGAGGCTCCGAACTTCCAATGGTACCAGCAATGTTTGTGTTTGGCTGGTGTCTTATTGCGGGTAGCACTCCTCGAACCCGAACGACGGCGGCTGAATCTCGCGTCTGGACGCGTTTGGGAGTGAGATTTCCGTAGCTACGATATTTTGAGTTGCAAGCTTTCTAAACGCTTTAATAAAAGCTCGGTACTATTGCTCGGTATCACGCTGGTTACCTGCTGTACGGTTGCTGCGGCGGTGATATTGCGTGCTGTAGCCATCTCGTTCTGTGTTGGCTTCTTGTCTTTGTGAACTTATACGAACTTAGGATCACGTCGGGCGGTCACCAATTGTGGAGGAGGGTTCGTTATTAGAATGATCTGACTAAGTCGTAGGTTGTTCACTTTTCTCTTTATTCTGGAGCGACTGCACTCGGCAAGTTCTCGAGATCAACTGTGTCTTTTTTGGTTCTCTTGTGTGCAGCCGCGTTTGTACATATACTTTCCGTTGCATGATTGGCTAAGTCGGTGCTTCGACCTTAGCCAATCATGTATTTGTTTATCTAGGTGCCGCCTCTTCTTGCGCCCTTAGCGCGTTTGCTTGGAAGGGCGGCAGCAGGTATAGTGGGGGCATTTTGTTATTTTAACATTTGGCAATGTAGCGGGGTTTCCGCTGGGTCTGGTTCTTCTCACGTCAAGGCTGTAGCCTCTTGACCGTAGGCCTAGACCCTTTCTGGAAACCCTCGGTTTATGGAGTCCGCGTGTGTTACTGAGGTCGTCGACTAAGATTTACAACTAACATGTGGAGAAAGTTCGTTAAGGACGTCTTCTCAAAAGTAACTTATTTGTGCGCATACCATAAATCGTGCTAGCTGCTTGTAGCGAAAAAGGTCTTCTATTATACCTCGATGCTAGCCGCTACATATTCATTGCGAAGTTACATGTATACCTCGTATTCACTTCATAAGTATGTAAATGCGACACTTCCTTGCCAGGAAATAGCGTTTGCAGATATCTCCGTATCGAAGCAATAGAGTTCTAATGCTTCTTAAAACGAGATGTCGCATCTCATTTATTTGCTTCACGATAAGATATAATATTCATTGCGAAGTGTCATGTATACCTCGAATTCACTTCAAAAGAATGTAAATGCGACACTTGCATGCTAGGAAATAGCGTTTGCAGATGTCTATATTCCGAAGCAAGAGTTCTAATGCTTCTTAAAACGCGATATCGCATCCCATTTCTATGTTTCATGATGAGATATAAAATTCATAGCGAAATGTTACTTATTCCTCGCATACACTTCAAATGAATGTAAATACGACACTTTATTGCTAGGAAATAGCGTTTGCAGATGTCTACGTATCGAAGCAATTGTGTTCTAATGATTCTTAAAACGCGATATCGCATCTCATTTCTATGTTTCATGATAAGATATAATATTCATTGTGGAGTGCCATGCATACCTCGTTTTCACTTCAAAAGAATGTAAATGCGACACTTCCTTGCTAGGAAGTAGCCTTTGCAGATGTCTACGTATCGAAGCAATAGAGTTCTAAAGCTTCTTGAAACGCGATATCGCATCTCATTTCTATGTTTCATGATAAGATATAATATACATTGCGAAGTGTCATGTATACCTCGCATACACTTCAAATGAATGTAAATGCGACACTACCTTGCTAGGAAATAGCGTTGGCAGATGTCTACATATCGTAGCAATAGGGTTCCAATGCTTCTTAAAACGAGATATCGCATCTCATCTCTATGTTTCATGATAAGATATAATACTTATTGCGAAGTGTCATGTATACCTCGTATTCACTTCAAAAGAATGTAAATGCAACACTTCCTTGCTAGGAAATAGCGTTCGAAGATATCTACGTATTGAAGCACTAGAGTTCTAAATCTTCTTAAAACAAGATATCGCATCTCATTTCTACGTTTCGTGATAAGATATAATATTCATTGCGAAGTGTCATGTGATCCTCGAATTCACATCAAAAGAATGTAAATGCGACACTACCTTGCTGGAAAGTAGTGTTTGCAGATGTCTACGTATCGAAGCAATAGAGTTCTAAAGCTTCTTGAAACGCGATATCGCATCTCATTTCTATGTTTCATGATAAGATATAATATACATTGCGAAGTGTCATGTATACCTCGCATACACTTCAAATGAATGTAAATGCGACACTTTCTTGCTAGGAAGTAGCGTTTGCAGATGTCTACGTATCGTAGCAATAGAGTTCTAACGCTTCTTAAAACGCGATATCGCATCTCATTTCTATGAATCATGATAAGATATAATATTCATTACGAAGTGTCATGTATACCTCGTATTCACTTAAAAGGGATGTCAATGAGACACTTCCTTGCTGGGAAATAGCGTTTGCAGATGTCTACATATCGTAGCAATAGAGTTCTAAAGCTTCTTAAAACGGGATATCGCATCTGATTTCTATGTTTCATGAAAGGATACAATATTCATTGCGAAGTGTCATGTATACCTCGTATTCGCTTGAAAAGAATGTAAATGCAACACTTCCTTGCTAGGAAATAGCGTTCGAAGATATCTACGCATTGAAGCACTAGAGTTCTAAATCTTCTTAAAACAAGATATCGCATCTCATTTCTACGTTTCGTGATAAGATATAATATTCATTGCGAAGTGTCATGTGATCCTCGAATTCACATCAAAAGAATGTAAATGCGACACTACCTTGCTGGAAAGTAGTGTTTGCAGATGTCTACGTATCGAAGCAATAGAGTTCTAAAGCTTCTTGAAACGCGATATCGCATCTCATTTCTATGTTTCATGATAAGATATAATATACATTGCGAAGTGTCATGTATACCTCGCATACACTTCAAATGAATGTAAATGCGACACTTTCTTACTAGGAAGTAGCGTTTGCAGATGTCTACGTATCGTAGCAATAGAGTTCTAACGCTTCTTAGAACGCGATATCGCATCTCATTTCTATGTTTCGTGATAAGGTACAATATTCATTGCGCAGTGTCATGTATTCCTCGTATTCACTTCAAAAGAATGTAAATGCGACACGTCCTTGCTAGGATATAGCGATGGCAGATTTCTACGTATCGAAGCAATAGGGTTCTAATGCTTTTTAAATCGCCATATCGCATCTCATTTCCATGTTCCATGATAAGGTATAATATTCATTGCGAAGTGTCATGTATACCTCGTTCTTACATCAAAAGAATGTAAATGCGACTCTTCCTTCCTATTAAATAGCGTTTGCAGATGTCTCCACTTCGAAGCTGTTGAGTTCTAACGCTTCTTAAATCCCGATATCGCATTTTATTTCTGTGTTTCGTGATAGGGTACAATATTCATTGCGAAGTGTCATGTACACCTCATATTCACTTAAAATGAATGTAAATCCGACACTTCCATGCTAGGTAATAGCGTTTGCAGATGTCTACGTATCGAGGCAATAGAGTTCTAATGCTTTTTATATCGCGATATCGCATCTCATGTCTATGTTTCATGATAAGATATAATATTCATTGCGAAATGTCACATATATCTCGCATACAACATAAAAGAAAGTAAATGCGACACTTCCTTGCACGGAAATAGCGTTCGCAGATGTCTACGTATCGAAGCTATAGAATTCTAAATCTTCTTAAACAGTCATATCGGATCTCGTTTCTGTGTTTCATGATAAGATATAATATTCATTGTGGAGTGTTATGTATACATCGTATTCACTTCAAAAGAATGTAAATGCGACACTTCCTTGCTAGGAAGTAGCGGTTGCAGATGTTTACGTATCGTAGCAATAGAGTTCTAATGCTTCATAAATCGCGAAATCGCATCTCATTCCTATGTTTCATGATAAGATATAATATTCATTGTGGAGTGATATGTATACCTTGCATTCACTTCAAATGAATGTAAATGCGACACTTACATGCTAGGAAATAGCGTTTGCAGATGTCTACTTACCGCAGTAATAGAGTTCTAATGCTTCTTAAAACGCGATATCGCATCTCATTTCTATGTTTCATGATAAGATATAATATTCATTGTGGAGTGACATGTATACCTTGCATTCACTTCAAATGAATGTAAATGCGACACTTCCATGCTAGGAAATAGCGCTTGCAGATGACTACGTATCGAAGCAGTAGAGTTCTAATGCTTCTTAAATCGCGATATCGCATCTCATTTCTATGTTCCGTGATAAGACATAATATTCTATGCGCAGTGATATGTATACCTCGTATTCACTTCAAAAGAATATAAATGCGACACTTCCTTCCTAGGAAATAGCGTTTGCAGATGTCTACTTACCGCAGTAATAGAGTTCTAATGCTTCCAAAATCGCCATATCGCATCTCATTTCTATGTTTCATGATAAGATACAATATTCATTGTACAGTGTTGTGTATACCTCGTATTCACTTCAAAAGAATGTAAATGTGACACTTCCTTGCTAGGAAATAGCGTTTGCAGATATCTACGTATCGAAGCTATAGAATTCTAAATCTTCTTAAACAGTCATATCGGATCTCGTTTCTGTGTTTCATGATAAGATATAATATTCATTGTGGAGTGTTATGTATACATCGTATTCACTTCAAAAGAATGTAAATGCGACACTTCCTTGCTAGGAAGTAGCGGTTGCAGATGTTTACGTATCGTAGCAATAGAGTTCTAATGCTTCATAAATCGCGAAATCGCATCTCATTCCTACGTTTCATGATAAGATATAATATTCATTGTGGAGTGATATGTATACCTTGCATTCACTTCAAATGAATGTAAATGCGACACTTACATGCTAGGAAATAGCGTTTGCAGATGTCTACTTACCGCAGTAATAGAGTTCTAATGCTTCTTAAAACGCGATATCGCATCTCATTTCTATGTTTCATGATAAGATATAATATTCATTGTGGAGTGACATGTATACCTTGCATTGACTTCAAATGAATGTAAATGCGACACTTCCATGCAAGGAAATAGCGTTTGCAGATGTCTACGTACCGCAGTAATAGAGTTCTAATTCTTCTTAAAACGCGACATCGTATCAAACTTCTATGTTTCATGATTAGATGTAATATTCATTGCGAAGTATTATGTATATCTCGCATACACTTCACATGCATGTAAATGCGACACTTCCTAGCTAGGATATAGCGTCTGCAGATGTCTACGTATCGTAGCAATAGCGTTCCAATGCTTCTTATATAGCGATATCGAATTTCATTTCTATGTTCCATGATAAGGTATAATATTCAATGCGAAGTGTCATGTATAACTCGTATTCACTTCAAAAGAATGTAAATGCGACACTTTATTGCTAGGAAGTAGCGTTTGGAGATGTCCACGTATCATAGCAATAGAGTTCTACTGCTTCTTAAAACGCGATATCGCATCTCACTTCTATGTCTCATGATAAGATGTGATATTCATTGTGGAGTGTTATGTATACCACGAATTCACGTCAAAAGAATGTAAATGCGACACATCATTGTTAGGAAATAGCGTCTGCAGATGTCTACCTATCGTTGCAATAGATCTCTAATGGTTATTAAAACGCGATATCGCATCTCATTTCTATGTTCCATGATAAGATATAATATTCATTGCGAAGTGTCATGTATACCTCGCATACACTTCAAATGAATGTAAATGCGAAACATCCTTGCTACGATATAGCGATGGCAGATGTCTACGTATCGAAGCAATAGGGTTCTAATGCTTCTTAAAGCGCCATATCGCATCTCATTTCCATGTTCCATGATAAGGTATAATATTCATTGCGAAGTGTCATGTATACCTCGTTCTTACATCAAAAGAATGTAAATGCGACTCTTCCTGCCTATTAAATAGCGTTTGCAGATGTCTATGTACCGCAGTAATAGAGTTCTAATGCTTCTTAAAACGCGATATGGCATCAAATTTCTATGTTTCATGATAAGATATAATAATCAGTGCGAAGTGTCATGTGTTCCTCGTATTCTCTTCAGAGGAATGTAAAGGCGACACTTCGTTGCTAGGAAATACCCATTGCAGATGTCTACGTATCGTAGCTATAGAGTTCTGATGCTCCTTGAGTCGCGATATCGCATCTCATTTCTATGTTCCATGATAAGATATAATATTCATTGTGGAGTGTTATGCTTACCTCGTATTCACTTCATAAGAATGTAAAGGCGAAGCTTCCTTGCTAGGGAATAGCGTTTTCAGATATCTCCGTATCGAAGCAATGGATTTCTAATGCCTCTTAAGTCGCGATATCGCATCTCATTTCTATGTTTCGTGATAAGGTATAATATTCAATGCGAAGTGTCATGTTTAACTCGTATTCACTTCAAAAGTATGTAAATGTGACACTTGCTTGCTAGGATATAGCGTTTGCAGATGTATACGTATCGAAGCCGTAGAATTCTAATGCTTCTTAAAACGCGATATCGCATCTCATTTCTATGTTTCATAATAAGATATAACATTCATTGCGAAGTGTCATGTATTCCTCGCATACACTTCAAATGAATGTAAATGCGACACATCCTTGCTAGGAAATAGCGTGTGCAGATGTCTACGTACCGTAGCATTAGAGTTCCAATGCCTCTTATAACGCGATATCGCATCTCATTTCTATATTTCATGATATTATACAATATTCATTGCGTAGTGACATGTATACCTCAAATACACTTCAAATGAATGTAAATGTGACACTTCCTTGCTAGGAAATAGCGATGGAGATGTCTACGTATCGAAGCAATAGGGTTCTTATGCTTCTTAAATCGCCATATCGCATCTCATTTCTATGTTTCATGGTAAGATATAATATTCATTGCGTAGTGTCTTGTATATCTCGCATACACTTCAAAAGAATATAAATGCGATGCTTCCTTGCTAGGAAGTAGCGTTTGCAGATGCCTACGTATCGAAGCAATAGAGTTCTAATGCTTCTTAAATCGCGATATAGCAGCACATTTCTATGTTTCATTATAAGATATAATATTCATTGCCAAGTGTCATGTGCACCTAGTATTCCTTTCAAAAAAATGTAAATGCGACTCTTCCATGCTAGGTAGTAGCGCTTGCAGATGTCAACGTATCGAGCAATAGGGTTCTAATGCTTCTTAAATCACAATATCGCATCTCATTTCTATGTTTCATGATAAGATATAATATTTATTGTGGAGTGTTATGTATACCTCGTATTGACGTCAAAAGAATGTAAATACGACACTTCCTTGCTAGGAAATTGCGTCTGCAGATATCTACGTATCGTAGCAATAGAGTTCTAATGCTTCTTAAAAAGCGATATCGCATCTCATTTCTGTGTTTCATGATAGGATATAATATTAATTGCGAAGTGCCATGTGTACCTCATTTTCACTTCAAACGTATATAAATGCGACACTTCCTTGCTAGGAAATTGCGTTTGCAGATGTCTATCTATCGAGGCAATAGAGTTCTAATACTTCTTAAAACGCGATATCGCATCTCATTTCTATGTTTCATGATAAGATATATTCATTGCGAAGTGTTATGTATACCTCGTCAACACTTCAAACGAATGTAAATGTCACACGTCCTTGCTAGGAAGTGCGCTTCCAGATGTCTACGTATCGAAGCAATAGTGTTCTAATGCTTCTTAAAACGCGATATCGCATCTCATTTCTATGTTTCATGGTATGATACAATATTCAATGCGAAGTGTTATGTATACCTCGTATTCACTTCAAAAGAATGTAAATGCTTGACACTTCCTTGCTACGGAGTAGCGTTTGCAGATGTCTGCGTATCGAAGCAATAGAGTTCTAATGCCTCTTGAAACGCGATATCGCATCTCGTTTCTATGTTTCATGATAAGATGTAATATTCATTGCGGAGTGTCATGCATACCACGTATTCACTTCAAAAGAATGTAAATGCTTGACACTTCCTTGCTACGGAGTAGCGTTTGCAGATGTCTGCGTATCGAAGCAATAGAGTTCTAATGCATCTTAAAACACGATATCGCATCTCATTCCTATGTCTCATGATAAGATATACTATTCATTGTGGAGTGTTATGTATACCATGTATTCGCTTCAGAACAATGTAAATGCGACACTTCCTTGCTAGGAAGTAGCGTTTTGCAGATGTCTACGTATCGAAGCGATAGAGTTCTAATGCATCTTAAAACGCGATATAGCACACCACTTCTATGTCTCATGATAAGATATAATATTCATTGCGAAGTGTTATGTATTCCTCGTCTACACTTCGAATGAATGTAAATGCGACACGTCCTTGCTAGGAAATAGCGTTGGCAGATGTCCACGTATTGTAGCAATACATTTCTAATGCTCCTTAAATCGCGATATCGCAACTCATTTCTATGTCTCATGATAAGATATAATTTTCATTGTGCAGTGTTATGTATATCTCGTCTACACTTCAAATGAATGTAAATGCGACACTTGCATGCTAGGAAATAGCGTTTGCAAACGTCTACGTATCGTAGCAATAGAGTTCTAACGATTCTTAATTCGCGATATCGCATCTCATTTCTATGTTTCATGATAAGATATAATATTCATTGCGAATTGTTATGTATTCCTCGTATTCACTTCAGAAGAATGTAAATGCGACACATCCTTCTTAGGAAGTAGCGTTTGCAGATGTCTACGTATCGATGCAATAGTCTTCTAATCCACCTTAAATCGCGATATCACATCTCATATCTATGTTTCATGATAAGATATAATATTCAATGCGAAGTGACATGTATACTTCAAAAGAATGTAAATGCGACACTTCCTTGCTAGTGTCACGTTCGGCGAAAGAATTTTTCGTTTATCCGGAGGCTTCACGACACGAGCCTATTTATACGGATTTCGGTACGCGGGAACGCGTTACGACCGGGCCCGATATTTTTGGCTTACGCGACGCGGTAAAAACACTCGCGATATGATGGAAAAGCCTTACCTTTCGCTGGCTTCAGTCTCGATACGCAGGTAGAATATGCGTCGAGGTTCGTTGGTAGGTATCGATACAGCGATCGGTCGGTTGATGTTGTCGGTGACTTTGATTAACTTCCAGCAAAACGGGAAACAGCGGTCTGGATGCAGAGTAGATTCAGCGGAGACTGTGGATATTGCAGAGACGTTGGCTGCAGAGGCAGGCGAATCGGCGTTGATCGGCGTTTCGGAAAACTGTGACTGAACCGGAACGATAACGACAGGTTGCTGCGGTACGAGGACCCGGGGTGTATCTCCCAGGTATTCACGAGCAAGTGAACCAACAAAATTCTTACGACCCGCGCGTCGTGTTCTTCGCGAACCGGATCCACGTTTCATTCACCCAGTTTTTCTGTACTTTCAGGCAATGTTCAGAAGGATAAGCGGCGGTCCGCTCTATCGCAACGTCGCAAAGCTGAGTTCTATACTCCTTCAAGGTGAACAAACGCAACCCAATTGTTGGAAGGAACACGTCGTAGAATTTGTAGTTTAAGAATAATGTTTTAACGTAAGAACTAGTATATTATGTTTAGATTTAGTAATTATTGGAATAGGAACTAGTAGAACTGGTAAAAGAACTTGTAGATAGGATTTAGTAACTAAAGTAAAATATATTCTAAGTTACAGTGTACAAAAGTGAAATTATTCTAAGTTAGAACTAGTAAAATGGAAATAGCAACGCGTAGCCTAGACCCCACATTGAGGCGGCTTGAGATGGAAGATCGATGTTAACTCTAGAAGCCCGAGGACTCGAATGTGTCTCTCGAGGCGCGTCTGGGACCTCCTTGGTTTGCGGGGCGCTACGGTCGCAGGCGCTCGTGGTAGGGTGCGCGCGGTCCAGCGAGTGGGGACTCGCGGATCGTGGTGGGGCTAGCGGCTCGTGTCGATAGCCTGGGCGCATCTAGCGTCTAATCTTAAGAATAAGGACTTAGAATTACATGTGTGTTGTGGTGTGTTACAATTCGTGTCGAGTACTTATATCTATGAGTATTATAGACTTATTCTAGAAATAGTATGTAGGTTCAGGCAACGTAGATTCTCTGAACTGGAAAAGTCCCCATTGCGGCGACGGACTGCGGCTTCTTCTCTCTGTTGGGCGGAATTCCTGATGAGAGGGCGATAGGGTTGCTCGTAGGTGCGAGCGAGACAGCGTTCCTTGCAGGTACGACTGAGTACGTGCGGTCGTGCGCGCGCGAACTCTGCTGCTTGCCGATATTTCAGGCGAGTATTGCAGGTTGTCTCTGTCCAGGGGTCGATGCTGGAGGTTCCGAGGATGCTGACGTATGTAATGGGTGGCAGGCGCTACGCCTGATGTCACACTAGGAAATAGCGTTGGCAGATGTCTACGTATCGAAGCATTAGAGTTCTAATGCATCTTAAATCGCGATATGGCATCTCATTTCTATCCTTCATGACAAGATATAATTTTCATTATGCAGTGTTATTTATACCTCGTATTAACTTCAAAAGAATATAAATGCGACACTTCCTTGCTAGGAAATAGCGTTTGCAAATGTCTACGTATCGTAACAATAACGTTCTAATGCTTCTCAAAACGCGATATCGCATCCCATTTCGATGTTTCATGATAAGATATAATATTCATTGTGGAGTGATAAGTATACCACGTATTCTCTTCAAAAGAATGTAAATGCGACACTTCCTTGCTAGAATATAGCGATGGCAGATGTCTACGTATGGACGCAATTGAGTTCTAATGCTTCTTAAAACGAGATATTGCATCTCATTTCTATGCTTTATGATAAGATATAATATTCATTGCGGAGTGCCTTGCATTCCTCGCATACACTTCAAATGAATGTAAATGCGACACTTCCTTGCTAGGAACTAGCGCCTGCAGATGTCTACGTATCGAAGCAATAGAGTTCTAATGCTTCTTAAATCGCGATATCGCATCTCACTTCTACGTTTCATGATAAGATATAATATTCATTGTGCAGTGTTATGTAAATCTCGTTCTACACTTCAAATGAATGTAAATGCGACACTTCCTTGCTAGGAACTAGCGCCTGCAGATGTCTACGTATCGAAGCAATAGAGTTCTAACGCTTCTTAAATCGCGATATTGCATCTCATTTCTATGTTTCATGATAAGATATAATATTCATTGCGAAATGTCATGTATACCTCGTATCCACTTCAAATGGATATACATGCGACAATTCCTTGCTAGGAAATAGCGTTTGCAGATGTCTACGTTTCGAAAGCAATAGAGTTCTAATGCTTCTTAAAACGCGATATCGCATCTCATTCCTATGTCTCATGATAAGAGATAATATTTATTGCGAAGTGTCATGTGTACCTCGCATTCACTTCAGAAGAATGTAAATGCGACACTTCCTTGCTACGGAGTAGCGTTTGCAGATGTCTGCGTATCGAAGCAATAGAGTCCTAATGCTGCTTACATCGCGATATCGCATCTCATTTCCATGTTTCATGATAAGATACAATATTCATTGCGAAGTGTCTTGTATACCTCGCATACACTTCAAATGAATGTAAATGCGACACTTCCTTGCTAGGAAATAGCGTTGGCAGATGTCTACGTATCGAAGCAATAGAGATCTACTGCATCTTAAATCGCGATAACGCATCTCATTTCTTTGTTTCATGATAAGATATAATATTCATTGTGCAGTGTTATTTATACCTCCTATTCGCTTCAAAAGAATGTAAATGCGACACTTCCTTGCTAGGAAATAGCGTTTGCAGATTCTACGTATCGTAGCAATAGAGTTCTAATTCTTCTTAAAACGCGATATCGCATCTCATTTCTATGTTTCATGATAAGATACAATATTAATTGCCAAGTGTCATGTATACCTCGTATTCACTTCGAAAGAATGTAAATGCTACACTTCCTTGCTAGGAAATAGCGTTGGCAGATGTCTACGTATCGAAGCAATAGAGATCTACTGCTTCTTAAATCTCCATATCGCATCTCATTTCTATGTTTCATGATAAGGTAAAATATTCATTATGAAGTGTCATGTATGCCACGTATACACTTCAAAAGAATGATAATGCGTCACTTGCTTGCTAGGAAATAGCGTTTGCAGATGTCTACGTATCGAAGCAATAGTGTTCTAATGCTTCTTAAATTGCGATATCGCATCTCATTTCTATGTTTCATGTTAAGATATAATATTCATTCCGAAGTGTCACGTATACCTCGTATTCACTTCAAACTAATGTAAATGCGACATTTCCTTGCTAGGAAGAACCGTCTGCAGATGTCTACGTATCGAAGCATTAGAGTTCTAATGCTACTTCTATCGCGATATCGCATCTCATTTCTATGTTTGATGATAAGATATAATTTTCGTTGCGATGTGTTATGTATTCCTTGTCTACACTTCAAAAGAATGTAAATGCAAGACTTCGTTGCTAGGAAATAGCGTTTCCAGATGTCTACGTACCGAAGCAATAGAGTTCTAATTCTTCTTAAAACGCGATATCGCATCTCATTTCTACGTTTCAAGATAAGATATAATATTCATTGTGGAGTGTTATGTATACCTCGTATTCACTTCAAAAGAATGTAAATGCGACTCTTCGTTTCTAGGAAATTACGTTTCCAGATGTCTACTTTTCGAAGCAATAGATTTCTAACGCTTCTTAAAACGCAATATCGCATCTCATTTCTACGTTTCATGATAAGATATAATATTCATTGTGCAGTGTTATGTATATCTCGCCTACACTCCAAATGAATGCAAATGCGACACTTCCTTGCTATTAAATAGCGTTTGCAAACGTCTACGTATCGTAGCAATAGAGTTCTAACGATTCTTAATTCGCGATATCGCATCTCATTTCTATGTTTCATGATAAGATATAATATTCATTGCGAATTGTTATGTATTCCTCGTATTCACTTCAGAAGAATGTAAATGCGACACATCCTTCTTAGGAAGTAGCGTTTGCAGATGTCTACGTATCGATGCAATAGTCTTCTAATCCACCTTAAATCGCGATATCACATCTCATATCTATGTTTCATGATAAGATATAATATTCATTGCGAAGTGTCATGTATAGCTCGTATTCACTTCAAAAGTATGTAAATGCGACACTTCCCTGCTAGGAAATAGCGCTTGCAGATGACTACGTATCGAAGCAGTAGAGTTCTAATGCTTCTTAAATCGCGATATCGCATCTCATTTCTATGTTCCGTGATAAGACATAATATTCTATGCGCAGTGATATGTATACCTCGTATTCACTTCAAAAGAATATAAATGCGACACTTCCTTCCTAGGAAATAGCGTTTGCAGATGTCTACTTACCGCAGTAATAGAGTTCTAATGCTTCCAAAATCGCCATATCGCATCTCATTTCTATGTTTCATGATAAGATACAATATTCATTGTACAGTGTTGTGTATACCTCGTATTCACTTCAAAAGAATGTAAATGTGACACTTCCTTGCTAGGAAATAGCGTTTGCAGATATCTACGTATCGAAGCTATAGAATTCTAAATCTTCTTAAACAGTCATATCGGATCTCGTTTCTGTGTTTCATGATAAGATATAATATTCATTGTGGAGTGTTATGTATACATCGTATTCACTTCAAAAGAATGTAAATGCGACACTTCCTTGCTAGGAAGTAGCGGTTGCAGATGTTTACGTATCGTAGCAATAGAGTTCTAATGCTTCATAAATCGCGAAATCGCATCTCATTCCTACGTTTCATGATAAGATATAATATTCATTGTGGAGTGATATGTATACCTTGCATTCACTTCAAATGAATGTAAATGCGACACTTACATGCTAGGAAATAGCGTTTGCAGATGTCTACTTACCGCAGTAATAGAGTTCTAATGCTTCTTAAAACGCGATATCGCATCTCATTTCTATGTTTCATGATAAGATATAATATTCATTGTGGAGTGACATGTATACCTTGCATTGACTTCAAATGAATGTAAATGCGACACTTCCATGCAAGGAAATAGCGTTTGCAGATGTCTACGTACCGCAGTAATAGAGTTCTAATTCTTCTTAAAACGCGACATCGTATCAAACTTCTATGTTTCATGATTAGATGTAATATTCATTGCGAAGTATTATGTATATCTCGCATACACTTCACATGCATGTAAATGCGACACTTCCTAGCTAGGATATAGCGTCTGCAGATGTCTACGTATCGTAGCAATAGCGTTCCAATGCTTCTTATATAGCGATATCGAATTTCATTTCTATGTTCCATGATAAGGTATAATATTCAATGCGAAGTGTCATGTATAACTCGTATTCACTTCAAAAGAATGTAAATGCGACACTTTATTGCTAGGAAGTAGCGTTTGGAGATGTCCACGTATCATAGCAATAGAGTTCTACTGCTTCTTAAAACGCGATATCGCATCTCACTTCTATGTCTCATGATAAGATGTGATATTCATTGTGGAGTGTTATGTATACCACGAATTCACGTCAAAAGAATGTAAATGCGACACATCATTGTTAGGAAATAGCGTCTGCAGATGTCTACCTATCGTTGCAATAGATCTCTAATGGTTATTAAAACGCGATATCGCATCTCATTTCTATGTTCCATGATAAGATATAATATTCATTGCGAAGTGTCATGTATACCTCGCATACACTTCAAATGAATGTAAATGCGAAACATCCTTGCTACGATATAGCGATGGCAGATGTCTACGTATCGAAGCAATAGGGTTCTAATGCTTCTTAAAGCGCCATATCGCATCTCATTTCCATGTTCCATGATAAGGTATAATATTCATTGCGAAGTGTCATGTATACCTCGTTCTTACATCAAAAGAATGTAAATGCGACTCTTCCTGCCTATTAAATAGCGTTTGCAGATGTCTATGTACCGCAGTAATAGAGTTCTAATGCTTCTTAAAACGCGATATGGCATCAAATTTCTATGTTTCATGATAAGATATAATAATCAGTGCGAAGTGTCATGTGTTCCTCGTATTCTCTTCAGAGGAATGTAAAGGCGACACTTCGTTGCTAGGAAATACCCATTGCAGATGTCTACGTATCGTAGCTATAGAGTTCTGATGCTCCTTGAGTCGCGATATCGCATCTCATTCCTATGTTCCATGATAAGATATAATATTCATTGTGGAGTGTTATGCTTACCTCGTATTCACTTCATAAGAATGTAAAGGCGAAGCTTCCTTGCTAGGGAATAGCGTTTTCAGATATCTCCGTATCGAAGCAATGGATTTCTAATGCCTCTTAAGTCGCGATATCGCATCTCATTTCTATGTTTCGTGATAAGGTATAATATTCAATGCGAAGTGTCATGTTTAACTCGTATTCACTTCAAAAGTATGTAAATGTGACACTTGCTTGCTAGGATATAGCGTTTGCAGATGTATACGTATCGAAGCCGTAGAATTCTAATGCTTCTTAAAACGCGATATCGCATCTCATTTCTATGTTTCATAATAAGATATAACATTCATTGCGAAGTGTCATGTATTCCTCGCATACACTTCAAATGAATGTAAATGCGACACATCCTTGCTAGGAAATAGCGTGTGCAGATGTCTACGTACCGTAGCATTAGAGTTCCAATGCCTCTTATAACGCGATATCGCATCTCATTTCTATATTTCATGATATTATACAATATTCATTGCGTAGTGACATGTATACCTCAAATACACTTCAAATGAATGTAAATGCGACACTTCCTTGCTAGGAAATAGCGATGGAGATGTCTACGTATCGAAGCAATAGGGTTCTTATGCTTCTTAAATCGCCATATCGCATCTCATTTCTATGTTTCATGGTAAGATATAATATTCATTGCGTAGTGTCTTGTATATCTCGCATACACTTCAAAAGAATATAAATGCGATGCTTCCTTGCTAGGAAGTAGCGTTTGCAGATGCCTACGTATCGAAGCAATAGAGTTCTAATGCTTCTTAAATCGCGATATAGCAGCACATTTCTATGTTTCATTATAAGATATAATATTCATTGCCAAGTGTCATGTGCACCTAGTATTCCTTTCAAAAAAATGTAAATGCGACTCTTCCATGCTAGGTAGTAGCGCTTGCAGATGTCAACGTATCGAGCAATAGGGTTCTAATGCTTCTTAAATCACAATATCGCATCTCATTTCTATGTTTCATGATAAGATATAATATTTATTGTGGAGTGTTATGTATACCTCGTATTGACGTCAAAAGAATGTAAATACGACACTTCCTTGCTAGGAAATTGCGTCTGCAGATATCTACGTATCGTAGCAATAGAGTTCTAATGCTTCTTAAAAAGCGATATCGCATCTCATTTCTATGTTTCATGATAGGATATAATATTAATTGCGAAGTGCCATGTGTACCTCATTTTCACTTCAAACGTATATAAATGCGACACTTCCTTGCTAGGAAATTGCGTTTGCAGATGTCTATCTATCGAGGCAATAGAGTTCTAATACTTCTTAAAACGCGATATCGCATCTCATTTCTATGTTTCATGATAAGATATATTCATTGCGAAGTGTTATGTATACCTCGTCAACACTTCAAACGAATGTAAATGTCACACGTCCTTGCTAGGAAGTGCGCTTCCAGATGTCTACGTATCGAAGCAATAGTGTTCTAATGCTTCTTAAAACGCGATATCGCATCTCATTTCTATGTTTCATGGTATGATACAATATTCAATGCGAAGTGTTATGTATACCTCGTATTCACTTCAAAAGAATGTAAATGCTTGACACTTCCTTGCTACGGAGTAGCGTTTGCAGATGTCTGCGTATCGAAGCAATAGAGTTCTAATGCCTCTTGAAACGCGATATCGCATCTCGTTTCTATGTTTCATGATAAGATGTAATATTCATTGCGGAGTGTCATGCATACCACGTATTCACTTCAAAAGAATGTAAATGCTTGACACTTCCTTGCTACGGAGTAGCGTTTGCAGATGTCTGCGTATCGAAGCAATAGAGTTCTAATGCATCTTAAAACACGATATCGCATCTCATTCCTATGTCTCATGATAAGATATACTATTCATTGTGGAGTGTTATGTATACCATGTATTCGCTTCAGAACAATGTAAATGCGACACTTCCTTGCTAGGAAGTAGCGTTTTGCAGATGTCTACGTATCGAAGCGATAGAGTTCTAATGCATCTTAAAACGCGATATAGCACACCACTTCTATGTCTCATGATAAGATATAATATTCATTGCGAAGTGTTATGTATTCCTCGTCTACACTTCGAATGAATGTAAATGCGACACGTCCTTGCTAGGAAATAGCGTTGGCAGATGTCCACGTATTGTAGCAATACATTTCTAATGCTCCTTAAATCGCGATATCGCAACTCATTTCTATGTCTCATGATAAGATATAATTTTCATTGTGCAGTGTTATGTATATCTCGTCTACACTTCAAATGAATGTAAATGCGACACTTGCATGCTAGGAAATAGCGTTTGCAAACGTCTACGTATCGTAGCAATAGAGTTCTAACGATTCTTAATTCGCGATATCGCATCTCATTTCTATGTTTCATGATAAGATATAATATTCATTGCGAATTGTTATGTATTCCTCGTATTCACTTCAGAAGAATGTAAATGCGACACATCCTTCTTAGGAAGTAGCGTTTGCAGATGTCTACGTATCGATGCAATAGTCTTCTAATCCACCTTAAATCGCGATATCACATCTCATATCTATGTTTCATGATAAGATATAATATTCAATGCGAAGTGACATGTATACTTCAAAAGAATGTAAATGCGACACTTCCTTGCTAGTGTCACGTTCGGCGAAAGAATTTTTCGTTTATCCGGAGGCTTCACGACACGAGCCTATTTATACGGATTTCGGTACGCGGGAACGCGTTACGACCGGGCCCGATATTTTTGGCTTACGCGACGCGGTAAAAACACTCGCGATATGATGGAAAAGCCTTACCTTTCGCTGGCTTCAGTCTCGATACGCAGGTAGAATATGCGTCGAGGTTCGTTGGTAGGTATCGATACAGCGATCGGTCGGTTGATGTTGTCGGTGACTTTGATTAACTTCCAGCAAAACGGGAAACAGCGGTCTGGATGCAGAGTAGATTCAGCGGAGACTGTGGATATTGCAGAGACGTTGGCTGCAGAGGCAGGCGAATCGGCGTTGATCGGCGTTTCGGAAAACTGTGACTGAACCGGAACGATGACGACAGGTTGCTGCGGTACGAGGACCCGGGGTGTATCTCCCAGGTATTCACGAGCAAGTGAACCAACAAAATTCTTACGACCCGCGCGTCGTGTTCTTCGCGAACCGGATCCACGTTTCATTCACCCAGTTTTTCTGTACTTTCAGGCAATGTTCAGAAGGATAAGCGGCGGTCCGCTCTATCGCAACGTCGCAAAGCTGAGTTCAATACTCCTTCAAGGTGAACAAACGCAACCCAATTGTTGGAAGGAACACGTCGTAGAATTTGTAGTTTAAGAATAATGTTTTAACGTAAGAACTAGTATATTATGTTTAGATTTAGTAATTATTGGAATAGGAACTAGTAGAACTGGTAAAAGAACTTGTAGATAGGATTTAGTAACTAAAGTAAAATATATTCTAAGTTACAGTGTACAAAAGTGAAATTATTCTAAGTTAGAACTAGTAAAATGGAAATAGCAACGCGTAGCCTAGACCCCACATTGAGGCGGCTTGAGATGGAAGATCGATGTTAACTCTAGAAGCCCGAGGACTCGAATGTGTCTCTCGAGGCGCGTCTGGGACCTCCTTGGTTTGCGGGGCGCTACGGTCGCAGGCGCTCGTGGTAGGGTGCGCGCGGTCCAGCGAGTGGGGACTCGCGGATCGTGGTGGGGCTAGCGGCTCGTGTCGATAGCCTGGGCGCATCTAGCGTCTAATCTTAAGAATAAGGACTTAGAATTACATGTGTGTTGTGGTGTGTTACAATTCGTGTCGAGTACTTATATCTATGAGTATTATAGACTTATTCTAGAAATAGTATGTAGGTTCAGGCAACGTAGATTCTCTGAACTGGAAAAGTCCCCATTGCGGCGACGGACTGCGGCTTCTTCTCTCTGTTGGGCGGAATTCCTGATGAGAGGGCGATAGGGTTGCTCGTAGGTGCGAGCGAGACAGCGTTCCTTGCAGGTACGACTGAGTACGTGCGGTCGTGCGCGCGCGAACTCTGCTGCTTGCCGATATTTCAGGCGAGTATTGCAGGTTGTCTCTGTCCAGGGGTCGATGCTGGAGGTTCCGAGGATGCTGACGTATGTAATGGGTGGCAGGCGCTACGCCTGATGTCACACTAGGAAATAGCGTTGGCAGATGTCTACGTATCGAAGCATTAGAGTTCTAATGCATCTTAAATCGCGATATGGCATCTCATTTCTATCCTTCATGACAAGATATAATTTTCATTATGCAGTGTTATTTATACCTCGTATTAACTTCAAAAGAATATAAATGCGACACTTCCTTGCTAGGAAATAGCGTTTGCAAATGTCTACGTATCGTAACAATAACGTTCTAATGCTTCTCAAAACGCGATATCGCATCCCATTTCGATGTTTCATGATAAGATATAATATTCATTGTGGAGTGATAAGTATACCACGTATTCTCTTCAAAAGAATGTAAATGCGACACTTCCTTGCTAGAATATAGCGATGGCAGATGTCTACGTATGGACGCAATTGAGTTCTAATGCTTCTTAAAACGAGATATTGCATCTCATTTCTATGCTTTATGATAAGATATAATATTCATTGCGGAGTGCCTTGCATTCCTCGCATACACTTCAAATGAATGTAAATGCGACACTTCCTTGCTAGGAACTAGCGCCTGCAGATGTCTACGTATCGAAGCAATAGAGTTCTAATGCTTCTTAAATCGCGATATCGCATCTCATTTCTACGTTTCATGATAAGATATAATATTCATTGTGCAGTGTTATGTAAATCTCGTTCTACACTTCAAATGAATGTAAATGCGACACTTCCTTGCTAGGAACTAGCGCCTGCAGATGTCTACGTATCGAAGCAATAGAGTTCTAACGCTTCTTAAATCGCGATATTGCATCTCATTTCTATGTTTCATGATAAGATATAATATTCATTGCGAAATGTCATGTATACCTCGTATCCACTTCAAATGGATATACATGCGACAATTCCTTGCTAGGAAATAGCGTTTGCAGATGTCTACGTTTCGAAAGCAATAGAGTTCTAATGCTTCTTAAAACGCGATATCGCATCTCATTCCTATGTCTCATGATAAGAGATAATATTTATTGCGAAGTGTCATGTGTACCTCGCATTCACTTCAGAAGAATGTAAATGCGACACTTCCTTGCTACGGAGTAGCGTTTGCAGATGTCTGCGTATCGAAGCAATAGAGTCCTAATGCTGCTTACATCGCGATATCGCATCTCATTTCCATGTTTCATGATAAGATACAATATTCATTGCGAAGTGTCTTGTATACCTCGCATACACTTCAAATGAATGTAAATGCGACACTTCCTTGCTAGGAAATAGCGTTGGCAGATGTCTACGTATCGAAGCAATAGAGATCTACTGCATCTTAAATCGCGATAACGCATCTCATTTCTTTGTTTCATGATAAGATATAATATTCATTGTGCAGTGTTATTTATACCTCCTATTCGCTTCAAAAGAATGTAAATGCGACACTTCCTTGCTAGGAAATAGCGTTTGCAGATTCTACGTATCGTAGCAATAGAGTTCTAATTCTTCTTAAAACGCGATATCGCATCTCATTTCTATGTTTCATGATAAGATACAATATTAATTGCCAAGTGTCATGTATACCTCGTATTCACTTCGAAAGAATGTAAATGCTACACTTCCTTGCTAGGAAATAGCGTTGGCAGATGTCTACGTATCGAAGCAATAGAGATCTACTGCTTCTTAAATCTCCATATCGCATCTCATTTCTATGTTTCATGATAAGGTAAAATATTCATTATGAAGTGTCATGTATGCCACGTATACACTTCAAAAGAATGATAATGCGTCACTTGCTTGCTAGGAAATAGCGTTTGCAGATGTCTACGTATCGAAGCAATAGTGTTCTAATGCTTCTTAAATTGCGATATCGCATCTCATTTCTATGTTTCATGTTAAGATATAATATTCATTCCGAAGTGTCACGTATACCTCGTATTCACTTCAAACTAATGTAAATGCGACAATTCCTTGCTAGGAAGAACCGTCTGCAGATGTCTACGTATCGAAGCATTAGAGTTCTAATACTACTTCTATCGCGATATCGCATCTCATTTCTATGTTTGATGATAAGATATAATTTTCGTTGCGATGTGTTATGTATTCCTTGTCTACACTTCAAAAGAATGTAAATGCAAGACTTCGTTGCTAGGAAATAGCGTTTCCAGATGTCTACGTACCGAAGCAATAGAGTTCTAATTCTTCTTAAAACGCGATATCGCATCTCATTTCTACGTTTCAAGATAAGATATAATATTCATTGTGGAGTGTTATGTATACCTCGTATTCACTTCAAAAGAATGTAAATGCGACTCTTCGTTTCTAGGAAATTACGTTTCCAGATGTCTACTTTTCGAAGCAATAGATTTCTAACGCTTCTTAAAACGCAATATCGCATCTCATTTCTACGTTTCATGATAAGATATAATATTCATTGTGCAGTGTTATGTATATCTCGCCTACACTCCAAATGAATGCAAATGCGACACTTCCTTGCTATTAAATAGCGTTTGCAAACGTCTACGTATCGTAGCAATAGAGTTCTAACGATTCTTAATTCGCGATATCGCATCTCATTTCTATGTTTCATGATAAGATATAATATTCATTGCGAATTGTCATGTATACCTCGTATCCACTTCAAATGGATATACATGCGACAATTCCTTGCTAGGAAGTAGCGTTTGCAGATGTCTACGTATCGATGCAATAGTCTTCTAATCCACCTTAAATCGCGATATCACATCTCATATCTATGTTTCATGATAAGATATAATATTCAATGCGAAGTGACATGTATACTTCAGAAGAAAGTAAATGCGACACTTCCTTGCTAGGAAATAGCGTTTGCAGATGTCTACGTATAGTAGCAATAGATTTCTAATGCCATTTAAATCGCGATATCGCATCTCATTTCTATGTTTCATGATAAGATATAACATTCAATGTGGAGTGTTATGTATACCTCGCATACACTTCAAATGAATGTAAATGCGACACTTCCTTGCTAGGAAATAGCGATGGCAGACGTGTACGTATCGAGGCAATAGAGTTCTAATGCTGCTTAAATCGCGATATCGCATCTCATTTCTATGTTTCATGATAAGATATAATATTCATTGCGAATGATTATGTATATCTCGTCTACACTTAATAAGAATGTAAAGGCGACACTTCCTTGCTTAGAAATAGCGTTTCCAGATGTCTACGTATCGAAGCAATAGAGTTTTAATGCTTCTTAAAACGCGATATCGTATCTCATTTCTATGTTTCATGATAGGATATAATATTCATTGCCAAGTGTCATGTATACCTCGTCTACACTTCAAGTGAATGTAAATGCGACACTTCCTTGCTAGGAAATAGCGTTTGCAAACGTCTACGTATCGTAGCAATAGAGTTCTAACGATTCTTAATTCGCGATATCGCATCTCATTTCTATGTTTCATGATAAGATATAATATTCATTGCGAAGTGTCATGTATACCACGTATTCACTTCAAGAGAATGTAAATGCGGCACTTCATTGCTAGGAAGTAGCGTTTGCAGATGTCTACTTATCGGAGCAATAGGGTTCTAATGCTTCTTGAAACGCGATACCGCATCTCATTTCTATGTTTCATGATAAGATATAATATTCATTGCGAAGTGTCATGAATACCTCGTATTCACTTCAAATGAATGTAAATGCTGCACTTCCTTGATTGGCAGTAGCGTTTGCAGATGTCTACGTATCGAAGCAACTGAGTTCCAATGCTTCATAAATCGCGAAACGCATCTAATTTCTATGTCTCATAATAAGATATAATATTCACTGTGCAGTGTTATGTATACCTCGTATTCACTTCGAAAGAATGTAAATGCGACACTTCCATGCTAGGAAATAGCGTTTGCAGATGTCTACGTATCGTAGCAATAGCGTTCTAACGCTTCTTAGAAAGCGATATCGCATCTCATTTCTATGTCTCATAATATGATATAATATTCACTGTGCAGTGTTATGTATCCCTCGTATTCACTTCAAAAGAATGTAAGTGCAACACTTCCTTGCTATTAGATAGCGATTGCAGATGTCTACGTATCGTAGCAATAGAATTCTAATACTTCTTAAATCGCGATATCGCATCTCGTTCCTGTGTTTCATCATAAGATATAATATTCATTGTGGAGTGTTGTGTATACCTCGCATGCAAATCAAATGAATGTAAATGCGACATATCCTTTCTAGGAAATAGCGTTTCCAGATGTCTACGTATCGAAGAAGTAGAGTTCTAATGCTTCTTAAAACGCGATATCGCATCACATTTCTATGTTTCATGGTATGATACAATATTCAATGCGAAGTGTTATGTATACCTCGTCTGCACATCAAAAGAGTTTAAATGCCACACTTCCTTGCTAGCAAATAGCGTTTCCAGATCTCTGCGTATCCAAGCAATAGAGTTCTATCGCTTCTTAAAACGCGATATCGCATCGCAGTTCTATGTTTCATGATATGATGTAATATACATTGCGAAGTGTTACGTAAACCTCTTCAACACTTCAAAAAAATGCAAATGGCACACGTCCTTGCATAGGAAATGCGTTTCGAGATGTCTACGTATTGAAGCAATGGAGATCTAATGCTTCCTAGTACGCGATATCGCACCTAATTTCCATGTTCTATGATAAGATATAATATTCATTGCTAAGTGTTATGTATACCCAGTCTACACTTCAAAGGAATGTAAATGCCACACTTCCGTGCTAGGAAATGCGTTTCCAGATCTCTACGTATCGAAGCAATGGAGTTCTAATGCCTCTTGAAACGCGATATCGCATCTCGTTTCTATGTTTCATGATAAGATGTAATATTCATTGCGGAGTGTCATGTATACCACGTATTCACTTCGAAAGAATGTAAATGCTTGACACTTCCTTGCTACTGAGTAGCGTTTGCAGATGTCTGCGTATCGAAGCAATAGAGTTCTAATGCCTCTTGAAACGCGATATCGCATCTCGTTTCTATGTTTCATGATAAGATGTAATATTCATTGCGGAGTGTTCATGCATACCACGTATTCACTTCAAAAGAATGTAAATGCTTGACACTTCCTTGCTACGGAGTAGCGTTTGCAGATGTCTGCGTATCGAAGCAATAGAGTTCTAATGCATCTTAAAACACGATATCGCATCTCATTCCTATGTCTCATGATAAGATATACTATTCATTGTGGAGTGTTATGTATACCATGTATTCGCTTCAGAACAATGTAAATGCGACACTTCCTTGCTAGGAAGTAGCGTTTTGCAGATGTCTACGTATCGAAGCGATAGAGTTCTAATGCATCTTAAAACGCGATATAGCACACCACTTCTATGTCTCATGATAAGATATAATATTCATTGCGAAGTGTTATGTATTCCTCGTCTACACTTCGAATGAATGTAAATGCGACACGTCCTTGCTAGGAAATAGCGTTGGCAGATGTCCACGTATTGTAGCAATACATTTCTAATGCTCCTTAAATCGCGATATCGCAACTCATTTCTATGTCTCATGATAAGATATAATTTTCATTGTGCAGTGTTATGTATATCTCGTCTACACTTCAAATGAATGTAAATGCGACACTTGCATGCTAGGAAATAGCGTTTGCAGGTATCTACATATCGAAGCAATAGAGTTCTAGTGCTTCTCAAAACGCGATATCGCATCTCATTTCTATGTTTCATGATAAGATATAATACTCATTGCGAAGTGTTATGTTTTCCTCGTCCACACTTCAAATGACTGTAAATGCGACACTCCCTTGCAAGGAACTAGCGTTTGCAGTTGTCTACGTATCGAAGCAATAGATTTCTAATGCTTCTTCAAACGAGATATCGCATCCCATTTCTATGTTTCAAGATAGGATATAATATTCATTGCGAAGTGTTATGTATACCTCGTATTCACTTCAAAAGAATGTAAATGCGACACTTCCTTGCTAGTGTCACGTTCGGCGAAAGAATTTTTCGTTTATCCGGAGGCTTCACGACACGAGCCTATTTATACGGATTTCGGTACGCGGGAACGCGTTACGACCGGGCCCGATATTTTTGGCTTACGCGACGCGGTAAAAACACTCGCGATATGATGGAAAAGCCTTACCTTTCGCTGGCTTCAGTCTCGATACGCAGGTAGAATATGCGTCGAGGTTCGTTGGTAGGTATCGATACAGCGATCGGTCGGTTGATGTTGTCGGTGACTTTGATTAACTTCCAGCAAAACGGGAAACAGCGGTCTGGATGCAGAGTAGATTCAGCGGAGACTGTGGATATTGCAGAGACGTTGGCTGCAGAGGCAGGCGAATCGGCGTTGATCGGCGTTTCGGAAAACTGTGACTGAACCGGAACGATGACGACAGGTTGCTGCGGTACGAGGACCCGGGGTGTATCTCCCAGGTATTCACGAGCAAGTGAACCAACAAAATTCTTACGACCCGCGCGTCGTGTTCTTCGCGAACCGGATCCACGTTTCATTCACCCAGTTTTTCTGTACTTTCAGGCAATGTTCAGAAGGATAAGCGGCGGTCCGCTCTATCGCAACGTCGCAAAGCTGAGTTCTATACTCCTTCAAGGTGAACAAACGCAACCCAATTGTTGGAAGGAACACGTCGTAGAATTTGTAGTTTAAGAATAATGTTTTAACGTAAGAACTAGTATATTATGTTTAGATTTAGTAATTATTGGAATAGGAACTAGTAGAACTGGTAAAAGAACTTGTAGATAGGATTTAGTAACTAAAGTAAAATATATTCTAAGTTACAGTGTACAAAAGTGAAATTATTCTAAGTTAGAACTAGTAAAATGGAAATAGCAACGCGTAGCCTAGACCCCACATTGAGGCGGCTTGAGATGGAAGATCGATGTTAACTCTAGAAGCCCGAGGACTCGAATGTGTCTCTCGAGGCGCGTCTGGGACCTCCTTGGTTTGCGGGGCGCTACGGTCGCAGGCGCTCGTGGTAGGGTGCGCGCGGTTCAGCGAGTGGGGACTCGCGGATCGTGGTGGGGCTAGCGGCTCGTGTCGATAGCCTGGGCGCATCTAGCGTCTAATCTTAAGAATAAGGACTTAGAATTACATGTGTGTTGTGGTGTGTTACAATTCGTGTCGAGTACTTATATCTATGAGTATTATAGACTTATTCTAGAAATAGTATGTAGGTTCAGGCAACGTAGATTCTCTGAACTGGAAAAGTCCCCATTGCGGCGACGGACTGCGGCTTCTTCTCTCTGTTGGGCGGAATTCCTGATGAGAGGGCGATAGGGTTGCTCGTAGGTGCGAGCGAGACAGCGTTCCTTGCAGGTACGACTGAGTACGTGCGGTCGTGCGCGCGCGAACTTTGCTGCTTGCCGATATTTCAGGCGAGTATTGCAGGTTGTCTCTGTCCAGGGGTCGATGCTGGAGGTTCCGAGGATGCTGACGTATGTAATGGGTGGCAGGCGCTACGCCTGATGTCACACTAGGAAATAGCGTTGGCAGATGTCTACGTATCGAAGCATTAGAGTTCTAATGCATCTTAAATCGCGATATGGCATCTCATTTCTATCCTTCATGACAAGATATAATTTTCATTATGCAGTGTTATTTATACCTCGTATTAACTTCAAAAGAATATAAATGCGACACTTCCTTGCTAGGAAATAGCGTTTGCAAATGTCTACGTATCGTAACAATAACGTTCTAATGCTTCTCAAAACGCGATATCGCATCCCATTTCGATGTTTCATGATAAGATATAATATTCATTGTGGAGTGATAAGTATACCACGTATTCTCTTCAAAAGAATGTAAATGCGACACTTCCTTGCTAGAATATAGCGATGGCAGATGTCTACGTATGGACGCAATTGAGTTCTAATGCTTCTTAAAACGAGATATTGCATCTCATTTCTATGCTTTATGATAAGATATAATATTCATTGCGGAGTGCCTTGCATTCCTCGCATACACTTCAAATGAATGTAAATGCGACACTTCCTTGCTAGGAACTAGCGCCTGCAGATGTCTACGTATCGAAGCAATAGAGTTCTAATGCTTCTTAAATCGCGATATCGCATCTCACTTCTACGTTTCATGATAAGATATAATATTCATTGTGCAGTGTTATGTAAATCTCGTTCTACACTTCAAATGAATGTAAATGCGACACTTCCTTGCTAGGAACTAGCGCCTGCAGATGTCTACGTATCGAAGCAATAGAGTTCTAACGCTTCTTAAATCGCGATATTGCATCTCATTTCTATGTTTCATGATAAGATATAATATTCATTGCGAAATGTCATGTATACCTCGTATCCACTTCAAATGGATACACATGCGACAATTCCTTGCTAGGAAATAGTGTTTGCAGATGTCTACGTTTCGAAAGCAATAGAGTTCTAATGCTTCTTAAAACGCGATATCGCATCTCATTCCTATGTCTCATGATAAGAGATAATAATTATTGCGAAGTGTCATGTGTACCTCGTATTCACTTCAGAAGAATGTAAATGCGACACTTCCTTGCTACGGAGTAGCGTTTGCAGATGTCTGCGTATCGAAGCAATAGAGTCCTAATGCTGCTTACATCGCGATATCGCATCTCATTTCCATGTTTCATGATAAGATACAATATTCATTGCGAAGTGTCTTGTATACCTCGCATACACTTCAAATGAATGTAAATGCGACACTTCCTTGCTAGGAAATAGCGTTGGCAGATGTCTACGTATCGAAGCAATAGAGATCTACTGCATCTTAAATCGCGATAACGCATCTCATTTCTTTGTTTCATGATAAGATATAATATTCATTGTGCAGTGTTATTTATACCTCCTATTCGCTTCAAAAGAATGTAAATGCGACACTTCCTTGCTAGGAAATAGCGTTTGCAGATTCTACGTATCGTAGCAATGGATTTCTGATGCTTCTTAAAACGCGATATCGCATCTCATTTCTATGTTTTATGGTAAGATATAATATGATTTGCGAAGTGTTATGTATTCCTCGTCTACACTTCAAATGAATGTAAATGCGACACTTCCTTGCTAGGAAATAGCGTCTGCAGATGTCTACCTATCGTAGCAATGGTGTTCTAATTCTTCTTAAAACGCGATATCGCATTTCATTTCTATGTTTCATGGTAAGGTATAATATGATTTGCGAAGTGTTATGCATTCCTCGTCTACGATTCAAATGAAAGTAAATGCGACACTTCCTTGCTAGGAAATAGCGTCTGCAGATGTCTAGGTATCGTAGCAATAGAGTTCTAATGCTTCTTAAAACGCGATATCGCATCTCATTTCTATGTTTCATGGTAAGATGTAATATGATTTGCGAAGTGTCATGTATTCCTCGTCTACACATCAAATGAATGTAAATGCGACACTTCCTTGCTAGGAAATAGCGTCTGCAGATGTCTACGTATCGAAGCAATAGAGTTTAAATGCTTCTTAAAACGAGATACTGCATCTCATATCTATGTTTTATGATAAGATATAATATTCATAGCGAAGTATTATGCATTCCTCGACTAAGATTCAAATGAATGTAAATGCGACACTTCCTTGCAAGGAAATAGCGTTTGCAGATGTCTACGTATCGTAGCAATAGATTACTAATGCTTCTTAAATCGCGATATCGCATCTCATTTCTATGTTTCATGGTAAGATATAATATGATTTGCGAAGTATCACGTATTCCCCGTCTACACTTCAAATGAATGTAAATGCGACACTTCCTTGCAAGGAAATAGCGTTTGCAGATGTCTACGTATCGTAGCAATAGAGTTCTAATGCTTCTTAAAACGCGATATCGCATCTCATTTCTATGTTTCATGGTAAGATATAATATGATTTGCGAAGTGTTATGTATTCCTCGTCTACACTTCAAATGAATGTAAATGCGACACTCGCTCGCTAGGAAATAGCGTTTGCAGATGTCTACGTATCGTAGCAATAGAGTTCTAATGCTTCTTAAAACGCGATATCGCATCTCCTTTCTATATTTCATGGTAAGATATAATATGATTTGCGAAGTGTTATGTATTCCTCGTCTACACTTCAACAGTATGTAAATGCGACACTTCCTTGCAAGGAAATAGCGTTTGCAGATGTCTACGTATCGAAGCAATAGAGTTCAAATGCTTCTTAAAACGCGATATCGCATCTCATTTCTATGTTTCATGGTAAGATATAATATGATTTGCGAAGTGTTATGCATTCCTCGTCTACGATTCAAATGAACGTAAATGCGACACCTCCTTCCAAGGAAATAGCGTTTGCAGATGTCAACGTATCGTAACAATAGAGTTCTTATGATACTTAAAACGCGATATCGCATCTCATTTCTATGATTCATGGTAAGATATAATATGATTTGCGAAGTGTTATGTATTCCTCGTCTACACTTCAAATGAATGTGAAAGCGATACTTCCTCGCTAGGAAATAGCGTTTGCAGATGTCTACGTAACGTAGCAATAGCTTTCTAATTCTTCTTAAAACGCGATATCGCATCTCATTTCTATGTTTCATGGTAAGGTATAATATGATTTGCGAAGTGTTATGTATTCCTCGTCTACACTTCAAATGAATGTAAATGCGACACTTCCTTGCTGGGTAATAGCGTCTGCAGATGTCTAGGTATCATAGCAATAGAGTTCTAATGCTTCTTAAAACGCGATATCGCATCTCATTTCTATGTTTCATGGTAAGATATAATATGATTTGCAAAGTGTTATGTATTCCTTGTCTCAACTTCAAATTAATGTAAATGCGACACTTCCTTGCTAGGAAATAGCGTTTGCAGATGTCTACGTATCGAAGCAAAAGAGTTCTAACGCTTCTTAAAACGAGATATCGCATCACATTTCTATGTTTCATGGTAAGATAGAATATTCATTGCGAAGTGTCATGTATACATCGTATTCACTTCAAAAGAATGTAAATGCGACACTTCGACTCTAGGAAGTGCTATAGCTCGCATACACTTCAAAAGAATGTAAATGCGACACTTCCTTCCTAGCAAATAGCGATGGCTGATGTCTACGTATCGAAGCATCAGGGTTCTAATGCTTCTTAGAACGCGAAAACACTCCCCGTTTATATGCTTCATGATAAGATATAATATTCATTGCGAACTGTCTTGTATACCTCGCATACTCACCAAATCAATGTAAATGCGACACTTCCTTGCTAGGAAGTAGCGTTTGCAGATGTCTACGTATCGAAGCAATAGAGTTCCCATGCATCTTAAATCGCGATATCGCATCTCACGTCTATGTTTCATGATAAGATATAATATTCATTGCGGAGTGTCATGTATACTTCGTATTCACTTCAAATGAATGTAAATGGGACACTTCCTTGCTAGGAAATAGCGTTGGCAGATGTCTACGTATCGAAGCAGTAGAGTTCTAATGCTTCTTAAACCAAATATCGCATCTCATTTCTATGTTTCATGATAAGATATAATATTCATTGCGATGTGTCATGTATACTTCGTATTCACTCCAAAAGAATGTAAGTGCGACACTTCCTTGCTAGGAAGTATCGTTTGCAGATGTCTACGTATCGAAGCAAAAGAGTTCTAACGCTTCTTAAAACGAGATATCGCATCACATTTCTATGTTTCATGGTAAGATAGAATATTCATTGCGAAGTGTCATGTATACATCGTATTCACTTCAAAAGAATGTAAATGCGACACTTCGACTCTAGGAAGTGGCACTTGCAGATGTCTACGTATCGAAGCAATAGCGTTCTAATGATTCATAAAACGAGATATCGCATCTCATTTCCATGTTTCATGATAAGATATAATACTCATTTCGAAGTGTTATGCATACCTCGTCTACACTTCAAATGAATGTAAATGCCACAGTTCCCTGCTAGGAAATAGCGTTTGCAGTTGTCTACGTATCGAAGCAATGGAGTTCTAATGCTTCTTAAAACGCGATATAGCATCTCATTTCTATGTTTCACTATAAGATATGATATTCATTGCAAAGTGTCATGTATACCTCGCATACACTTCAAATGAATGTAAATGCGACACTTGCTTGATAGGATATAGAGTTTGCAGATGTCTGCATATAGAAGAAATGGAGTTCTAATGCTTCTTAAAATGCGATATCGCATCCCATTTCTATGTTTCATGATAAGATATAATGTTCATTGCGAAGTGTCATGTATACCTCGTATTAACTTCAAAAGACTGTAAATGCGACACTTGCTTTCTAGGTAATAGCGTTTCCAGATGTCTACGTATCGAAGCAATAGAGTTCTAACGCTTCTGTAATTGCGATATCGCATCTCATTTCTATGTTTCATGATAAGATATAATATGATTTGCGAAGTGTTATGTATACCTCGCATACACTTTAAATGGATACAAATGCGACAGTTCCTTGATAGGAAATAGCGTTTGCAGATATCTACGTATCGAAGCAATAGATTTCTTTTGTTTCTTAAAACGAGTTATCGCATCTCATTTCTATATTTCATGAAAAAATATAATATACAATGCGAAGTGTTGTGTATATCTCGTCTATACTTCAAAAGAATGTAAGTGCGGCACTTCCTTGCTAGGAAATAGCGTTGGCAGATGTCTACGTATCGAAGCAATAGAGTTCTAATGCTTCTTAAAACAAGATATCGCTTCTCATTTCTATATTTTATGACAAGATATAATGTTCATCGAGAAGTGTCATGTATGCCTCGTATTCACTTCAAATGAATGTAAATGCGACACTTCCGGACTTGCAAATAGCGTCTGTAGAGGTCTACTTATCGAAGAAATAGATTTCTAATGCTTCTTAAAACGAGATATCGCATCTCATTTCTATGTTTCATGATAAGATATAATATTCATTGCGAAGTGTCATGTATACCACTCATACACTTGAAATGAATATAAATGCGACACTTCCTTGCTAGGAAGTAGCGTGTACAGATGTCTACGTATCGTAGCAATAGATTTCTAATGCTTCTCAAAACACGATATCGCATTCCATTTCTGGTTCATGATAAGATATAATATTCATTGTGGAGCGTTATGTATATCTCGTATTCACTTCAGATGAATGTAAATGCGACACTTCCTTGCTAGGAAGTACCGTTTCCAGATGTCTACGTATCGTAGCAATAGAGTTCTAACGCTTCTTAAAACGCGATATCGCATCCCTTTCCTATGTTTCATGATAAGATATAATATTCATTGCGAAGTGTCATGTATACCTCGTATTCACTTCAAAAGAATGTAAATTCGACGCTTCCTTCCTAGGAAATAGCGTTTGCAGAAGCCTACGTATTGTAGCAATGGTGTTCTAATGCTTCCCAAAACGCGATATCGCATCTCATTTCTATGTTTCAAGATAAGATATAATATTCATTGCGAAGTGTCATGTGTACCTCGCATACACATCAAATGAATGTAAATGCGACACTTCCTTGCTAGGAAATTGCGTTTGCAGATGTCTCCGTATCGTAACAATAGAGATCTAATGCTTCTTAAATCGCGATATCGCGTTTCATTTCTATGTTTCGTCATAAGCTATAATATTCTTTGCGAAGTGTCATGTATACCTTGTATTCACTTCAAAGGAATGTAAATGCGACACTTCGTTGCTAGGAAATAGCGTTTGCAGATGTCTACGTATCGTAGCAATGTTGTTCTAATGCTTCTCAAAACGCGATATCGCATCCCATTTCTATGTTTCATGATAAGATATAATATTCATTGCGAAGTGTCATGTGTACCTCGCATACACATCAAATGAATGTAAATGCGACACTTCCTTGCTAGGAAATAGAGTTTGCAGATATCTACGTATCGAAGCAATAGAGTTGTAATGCTTCTTAAAACGAGATATAGCATCTCATTTCAACGCTTCATGATAAGATATAATATTCACTGCGAAGTGTTATGTATTCCTCGTCCACACTTCAAATGAATGTAAATGCAGCACTTCCTTGCTAGGAAATAGCGTTTGCAGATGTCTCCGTATCGAAGCAGTAGAGTTCTAAAGCTTCTTAAAACGCGATATCGCTCCTCATTTCTGGTTCATGATAAGATATAATATTCATTGTGGAGTGTTATGTATATCTCGTATTCACTTCAGATGAATGCAAATGCAACACTTCCTTGCTAGGATATAGCAATGGCAGATGTCTACGTATGGACGCAACAGAGTACTAATGCCTCTTAAAACGAGATATTCTATCTCACTCCTATGTTTTACGATAAGATATAATATTCATTGCGGAATGTCATGTATACCTCGTTTTCACTTCAAAAGAATGTAAATGCGACACTTCGTTGCTAGGAAATAGCGTTTACAGATGTCTACGTGTCGTAGCAATAGAATTCTAATGCTTCTTAAAACGCGATATCGCCTCGCATTACTTTGTTTCATGATAAGCTCTAATATTCTTTGCGAAGTGTCATGTACACCTCGTATTCACTTCAAAGGAATGTAAATGCGACACTTCGTTGCTAGGAAATAGCGTTTGCAGATGTCTACGTATCGTAGCAATAGAGTTCTAATGCTTCTTAAAACGCGATATCGCATCTCATTCCTAAGTTTCATGATAAGATAAAATATTCTTTGCGAAGTGTCATGTATACCTCGTATTCACTTCAAAAGAATGTAAATTCGACGCTTCCTTGCTAGGAAATAGCGTTTGCAGAAGTCTACGTATCGTAGCAATGGTGTTCTATTGCTTCTCAAAACGCGATATCGCATCTCATTTCTATGTTCCATGATAAGATATAATATTCATTGCGAAGTGTCTTGTATACGTCGCATACACTTCAAATGAATGTAAATGCGACACTTCCTTGCTAGGAAATAGCGGTTGCAGATGCCTACGTATCGTAGCATTAGGGTTCTAATGCTTCTCAAAACGCGATATCGCATCTCATTTCTATGTTTCATGATAAGTTATAATATTCATTGCGAAGTGTCTTGTATACGTCGCATACACTTCAAATGAATGTAAATACGACACTCCCTTGCTAGGAAATAGCGTTGGCAGATGTCTACGTATCGAAGCTGTATAGATCTACTGCTTCTTAAGTAACGTTATCGCATCTCATTTCTATGTTTCATGATAAGGTATAATATTCATTGCGAAGTGTCATGTATACCTCGTATTCACATCAAAAGAATGTAAATGCGACACTTCCTTGCTAGGAAATAGCGTTTGCAGATGACTACGTATCGTAGCATTAGATTTCTAATACTTTTCAAGACGCGATATCGCATCTCATTTCTATGTTTCATGATAAGATATAATATTCATTGTGGATTGTTATGTATACCCCGTATTCACTTCAAAAGAATGTAAATGCGACACTTCCTTGCTAGGAAATAGCGCCTGCTGATATCTACGTATCGTAGCAATAGAGTTCTAATCCTTCTTAGAACGCGATATCGCATCTTATCACTATGTTTCATGATAAGATATAAGATTCACTGCAAAGTGTCTTGTATACCTCGCATACACTTCAAATGGATGTAAATGAGACACTTCCTTGCTAGGAAATAGCGTTAGCAGATGTCTACGTATCGAAGCAATAGATTTCTAATGCTTCTTATATAGCGATATCGCATCTCATATCTATGTTTCATGATAAGATGTAATATTCATCGCGAAGTGTCATGTATACCTCGCATACACTTCAACTGAATGTAAATGCGACACTTCCGTGCTAGGAGATATCGATGGCAGATGTCTTCGTTTCGAAGCAAGAGAGATCTAATGCTTCTTAAAACGAGATATCGCATCTCATTTCTATGTTTCATGATAAGATATAATATTCATTGCGGAGTTTCTTGTATACGTCTCATACACTTCAAATGATTGTAAATACGGCACTTTCTTGCTAGGAAATAGCGTTTGCAGATGTCTACGTATCGAAGCAACAGATTTCTAAATCTTCCTAAATTGCCATATCGCGTCTCATTTCTATGTTTCATGATAAGATATAATACACATTGCGAAGTGTCATGTATACATCGTATTCACTTCAAAAGTATGTAAATGGGACACTTCGATGCTAGGAAATAGCGTTTACATTTGTCTACGTATCGCAGCAATAGTGTTCTAAAGCTTTTTAAAACAAGATATCGCTTCTCATTTCTATGTTTCATGATAAGATTTAATATTCATTGCGAAGTGCCACTTCTAGCTCGCTTACACTTCAAATGAATGTAAATGTAGCTATAGAGATCGTATCGTAGCTATAGAGATCAAGTGCTTCTTAAAACGCGATATCGCATCTCACTTCTATGTTTCATGATGTGATATAATATTCATTGCGAAGTGTCACTTATACATCGTGTTCACTTCAAAAGAATGTAAATGCGACCCTTCCTGGCTAGGAAATAGCGTTTGCAGATGTGTTCGTATCGTAGCAATAGAGCTGTAATGCTTCCTAAAACGCGATATCGCATCTCATTTGTATGTTTCATGATAAGATATAATATTCATTGCGAAGTGTCATGTATACCTCGTATTCACATCAAAAGAATGTAAATGCGACTCTTCCTTTCTGGGAAATAGCGTTTCCAGATATCCACGTATAGTAGCAATAGGGTACTAATGCTTCCTAAAACGCGATATCGCATCTCATTTGTATGTTACATGATAAGATATAATATTGATTGGGGAGTGCTATGTATCCCTCGTATTCACTTCAAAAGAATCAAAATGCGACACTTCTTTGCTAGGAAATAGCGTTTGCAGATGTCTACGTATCGTAGCAATAGGGTTCTAATGCTTCTTAAAACGCGATATCGCATCTCATTTTTATGTTTCATGATAAGATTTAATATTCATTGCGAAGTGTCATGTATACCTTGCTTACACTTCAAATGAATGTTAATGCGACACTTCCTTGCTAGGCAATGGCGACTGCAGATTTCTACGTATCGAAGCAATAGAGTTCTAATGCTTCTTAATTCGCGATATCGCATCTCATTTCTATGTATCATGATAAGATGTAATATTCATCGCGAAGTGTCATGTATACCACGCATACACTTCAAATCAATGTAAATGCGACACTTCCTTGCTAGGAAACAGCGTTTGCAGATGTCTACGTACCGTAGCATTAGAGTTCTAATGCCTCTCAAAACGCGATATTGCATCTCATTTCTATGTTTCATGATAAGATTTAATATTCATTGCGAAGTGTCTTGTATACCTCGCATACACTTCAAACGAATTTAAATGCGACACTTCATTGCTAGGAAATAGCGTTGGCAGATGTCTACGTATCGAAGCAATAGATTTCTAATGCTTCTTAAATCGCCATATCGCATCTCATTTCTATGTATCATGATAAGATGTAATATTCATTGTGCAGTGTTATGTATACCTCGCATACACTTCAAATGATTGTAAATGCGACACTTCCTTGCTAGGATTTAGCGATGGCAGATGTCTACGTATCGATGCAACAGAGTTCTAATGCTCCTTAAAACGAGGTATCGCATCTCATTTCTATGTTTTACGATAAGGTATAATATACATTGCGGAGTGTCACGTATACCTCGTATTCACGTCAAAAGAATGTAAATTCGACAGTTCCCTGCTAGGAAATGGCGTTTGCAGATGTCTACGTATCGAAGCAACAGTGTTCTAATGTTTCTTAAAACGGGACACCGCATCTTATTTCTATGTTTCGTGATAAGGTATATTATTCATTGTGTAGTGTTACGTATATCCCGCAATCACTTCAAAATAATGTAACAGCGACACTTCCTTGCTATTAAATAGCGTTTGCAGATGTCCCCGTATCGAAGGAATAGGGTTCTAATGCTTCGCGAATCCCGATATCGCATCTCATTTCTATGTTTTATGATAAGATATAATATTCATTGCGAAGTGTTATGTATACTTCGTATTCACTTCAAAAGAATGTAAATGCTACACTTCATTGCTAGGGAATAGCGTTTGCAGATGTCTACGTATCAAAGCAATATAGTTCTAATGCCTCTTATATCGTGATATCGCATCTCATTTCGATGTTTCACGATAAGATATAATATTCATTGCGAAGTGTTATGTATATCTCGTACTCACTTGAGAAGAATGTATTTCTGACACTTCCTTGCTAGGAAATAGCGTGTCCAGATGGCTACGTATCGTAGCAAGAGTGTTCTAATGCTTTTTAAATTGCGATATCGCATCTCATTTCTATGTTTCATATTAAGATATAATATTCATTGTGGAGTGTTATGTATACCTCGTATTCACATCAAAGGAATGTAAATGCGACACTTCCTTGCTGGGAAATTGCGTTTGCAGATGTCTCAGTATCGAAGCAATAGAGATCTAATGCTTCATAAAGCGCGATATCGCGTCTCGCGTCTATGTTTCATGATAAGATATAATATTTATTGCGAAGTGTCTCTTATACCTCGCATAAACTTCAAATGAATGTAAATGCGACACTTCATTGCTAGGAAGTAGCGTTTGCAGATGTCTACGTATCGAAACAATAGAGTTCTAATGCTTCTTAAAACGGGACACCGCATCTTATTTCTATGTTTCGTGATAAGGTATATTATTCATTGTGTAGTGTTACGTATATCCCGCAATCACTTCAAGAGAATGTACCTGCGACACTTCCTTGCTATTAAATAGCGTTTGCAGATATCCCCGTATCGAAGGAATAGGGTTCTAATGCTTCGCGAATCCCGATATCGCATCTCATTTCTATGTTTTATGATAAGATATAATATTCATTGCGAAGTGGCACGTATACCTCGCATACACTTGAAATGAATGTAAATACGACACTTGCTTGCTGGGAAATAGCGTTTGCAGATATCTACATATCGTAGCAGTAGAATTTTAATGCTTCTGTGACGTCAGGCGCACCGCCTTCCATCCTCTGGCGCCAACCACCATCCGCAGCATCCACAACCGGGACACCGCTCTTCCGCCAGCATCGGTATCCGTATCCTCCGTACACGGGTCGCTCGACGATTCGACTCCCCAAGACGAGGAGACAACGCAACGAGGGCGAGGAATACCTCTCCACGTACGAATCCCAATCACCTGCGATCATACAACCATACGCTTATTTCTCATACACGCGATTCTAGATTAAGCACTGTACACAAATCATGCACATACACAATCCAACACACACCTAGATATAAGTGAATATTTGTACAGTCATAATTTCTAAGACATATAGAATATAAGCTGGGATGCGCGCCCGCGCGCACTCGACTATCGCGGCTCACGCTGAACGCGAGCCGCACCCCACTCCGACCGGCCGCCCCACCGCGAGGGCCGAGCGGCCGCCCCGCTACGACCGTACGCCCCACTCGAAGGGCCTAGCGACTCGCGCGCCACGCGACCCGAGGAGGTCGCGGACGCGCCACCGAGAGATCAATTCCCTCGAGTCCCATCTCGGACACAGTTCTAATCTCAACTCCGAATCGAGCAATACGCTCCTCCGCTACGAGCTGTCAGCTCTCATGCAGCCGACTGTATCGCATCTCCTTTAGCGGAGTCCTTATCGTAACTTAGTTCTATTTCTATTTCAAGTTATATCTATAGTTGCTAACTTAAACATAGTATATTGTAGTAGGATAGTGATATTATAGAATATACTCTTGTTTTACCAAATCGAAGTCTCTTTATTCTATTACAAGTTCCTTAAATTCTATTCCTCGTGTACGCTTGCGATTCTTATTCAATTCACACGATTCATCTGCGACAGTTCTGTACGCTGGACGGTCCTTGAGCACTCCAACACTCGACTGCTCTTGCTGCATTTCTATCGTATCCAGGGTATCTTGAACAAGGATCGACCTCGGTAAGCCAGAGCGCACCATCGCTTGGCCGAGCCGTATTCGGTCCTAGTGCAAGCGCCCTTGATGAATCTCGAGCCACCGAAAAGGCGTACACGACGCGCGGGGAGGAAAGAATATCTGCGCCGACTCATTCGTGAATACGCGAGTTGTACATCCGGACATCCATACGTCTGCAAGGCCGTTTCCGTTCCCGCGAAGGAGGTCTTCGCAGCCGTACGTCCAAATCGAATCCACGATCGCCCGGTACCAGCACCAGTTTCCTCCAGCCGTAGCTCGCCTGCCTGGAAACTCATTCCCGTCGACCCTCCGCTGATCCAGCAGTACGCCGCTGCTATTCCGGTCTCGGATACACGGCGCCATAGACACCTGGAACGAGAGGCGAAACAGCATTAAGAGGACGACGAAAAGTAAGTTTTAAGGTGTAATTTTGGTTAAATCGAGTTCCGACCGCCAACGAACCCGGCCGCGTCGCAATTCGCGTAGGATTACGGGAAAGGATACGAATCGTGCCATCGAATCGAGCGCAATCGCACCACGGGACATGACACATGTATACCTCGTATTTACTTCAAAAGAATGTAAATGCGACACTTCCATGCTAGGAAATAGCGTTTGCAGATGCCTACGTATCGAAACAATTGAATTCAAGTTCTTCTTAAATCGCGACATAGCACCTCATGACTGTGTTTCATGATAAGATATGATATTCATTGTGGAGTGCTATGTATACCTCGTATTCACTTCAAAAGAATGTAAACGCGACACTTCCTTGCAAGGAATTAGCGTTTGCAGATGTCTGCGTATCGAAGCAATAGAGTTCTAATGCTTCTTAAATCGAGATATCGCATCTCATTTCTATGTTTCGTGATAAGATATAATATTCATTGTGTAGTGTTATGTATACCTCGTATTCACTTCAAAAGAATGTAAGTGCGATGCTTCGTTGCTATTAAATAGCGTTTGCAGATGTCTACGTATCGTAGCAATAGATTTCTAATACTTTTTAAATCGCGATATTGCATTTCATTTCTATGTTTCATGATAAGATATAACATCCATTGTGTAGTGTTATGTATACCTTGTGTTCACTTCAAAGGAATGTAAGTGCGACACTTCCTTGATATTAAACAGCGTTTGCAGATGTCTACGCATCGTAGCAATAGAGATCTAATGCTTCTTAAAACGAGATATCGCATCTCATTTCTATGTTCATGATAAGATATAATATTCATTGCGAAGTGTCATGTATACCTTGCATTCACTTCAAAGGAATGTAAATGCGACACTTCCTTGCTAGGAAATAGCGTTTTCAGATGTCCAGGTATCGTAGCAATAGGATTCTAGTGCTTCTTAAAGCACGATATCGCATCTCATGCCTATGTTTCATGATAAGATATAATATTAATTGCGAAGTGTTGTGTATTCTTCGTCTACGCTTCAAATAAATGTAAATGCGACACTTCCTTTCTAGGAAATATCGTTTCCAGATGTCTACGTACCGCAGCAATAGAGTTCTAATGCTTCTTAAAACGAGATATCGCATCTCATTTCTATGTTTCATGATAACATATAATGTTAATTGCGAAGTGTTATGTATACCACGTATTCACTTCAAAAGAATGTAAAGGCGACACTTCCTTGCTAGGAAATAGCGTTTACAGATGTCTACGTGTCGTAGTACTAGAGTTCTAATGCTTCTTAAAACGCGAAAACGCTCCTCATTTCTATGCTTCATGATAAGATATAGTATTCATTGTGGAGTGTTATGTATACCTCGTCTACACTTCAAATGAATGTAAATGTGGCACTTCCCATTCTAGGAAATAGGGTTTGCAGATGTCTAGGTATCGAAGCAATAGAGATCTAATGCTGCTTAAATCGCGATATCGCTTCTCATTTCTATGTTTCATGATAAGATATAATATTCATAGTGCAGTGTTATATATTCCTCGTACTCACTTCAAAAGAATGATAATGCGTCACTTCCTTGCTAGGAAATAGCGTTTCCAGGTGTCTACGTATCGAAGCAATAGAGTTCCAGAGCTTCTTAAAACGCGACATCGCATCTCATTTCTATGTTTCATGATAAGGTATAATATTAATTGCGAAGTCTCATGTATACCTCGCACACACTTCAAATGAATGTAAATGCGATACTTCCTTGCTAGGAAATTACGTTTCCAGATGTATACGCATCGAAGCAATAGAGTTCTAATGCTTCTTAAAACGGGATACCGCATCTCATCTCTATGAGTCATGATAAGATATAATATTCATTGCGGAGAGTCACTTATAGCTCGCATACACTACAAACGAATGTAAATGCGACACTTCCGATCTAGGAAATAGCGTTTGCAGATGTCTAAGATTCGTAGATATAGATTTCTAATCCTTCTTGAAACGCGATATCGAATCTCATTTCTATGTTTCATGATAAGATGTAATATTCATAGCGAAGTGTCACTTATGCCACGCATACACGTCAAATGAATGTAAATGCCACACTTCCTTCCTAGGAAATAGCGTTTCCAGATGTCTACGTACCGAAGCAATAGAGTTCTACTGCTTCTTAAAATGAGATGTCGCATCTCATTTCTATGTTTCATCATAAGATATAATATTCATTGCGAAATGTCATGTATACCTCGTATTCACTTCAAAGGAATGTGAATGCGACACTTCCTTGCTAGGAAATAGCGATTACAGATGTCTATGTATCGTAGCAATAAAGTTCTAATGCTTCTTAAATCGCGATATCGCATCTCATTTCTATGTTTCGTGATAAGGTATAATATTCACTGTGGAGTGTTATGTATACCACGTATTCACTTCAAAAGAATGTAAATGCGACACTTCCTTGCTATAAAATAGCGTTTCCAGATATCTACGTATCGTAGCAATAGAGTTCTAATGTTTCTTAAAATGCGAAATCGCTCCACATTTATATGCTTCATGATAAGATATAATATTCATTGTGGAGTGTTATGTATACACCGTATTCACATCAAAAGTATGAAAATACGACACTTCCTTGCTAGGAAATAGGGTTTGCAGATGTCTACGTATCGTAGCAATAGAGTTCTAATGCTTCTTACAACGCGAAAACGCTCCTCATTTCTATGCTTCATGATAAGATATAGTATTCATTGTGGAGTGTTATGTATACCTCGTCTACACTTCCTAAGAATGTAAATGCGACACTTCCTTGCTTGGAAATAGCGTTTGCAGATATCTACGTATCGTAGCAATAGAGTTCTAATGCTTCTTAAAACGAGATATCGCATCTCATTTCTATGATTTTATGATAAGATATAATATTCATTGCGGAGTGTCATGTATACTTCGTATTCACTTCAGAAGAATGTAAATGCGACACTTCCTGGCTTGGAAATAGCGTTTGCAGATGTCTACGTATCGAAGCAGTAGAGTTCTAATGCTCCTTAAATCGTCATATCGCATCGCATTTCTATGTTTCATGATAAGATATATTATTCATTGTGCAGTGTTATGTATACCCCGTATTCACATCAAAAGTATGAAAATACGACACTTCCTTGCTAGGAAATATGGTTTGCAGATGTCTACGTATCGTAGCAAGAGAGTTCTAGTGCCTTCTTAAATCGCGAAATCGCATCTCATTTCTATGATTCATGATAAGATATAATATTCATTGTGGCGTGTTATGTATACATCATATTCACTGTAAAAGAATGTAAATGCGACACATCCTTGCTAGGAAATAGCGTCTGCTGATATCTACTTATCGTAGCAATAGAGTTCTAATGCTTCCTAAATCGTCATATCGCATCTCATTTCTATGTTTCATGATAAGATATAATATTCATTGTGCAGTGTTATGAATACCCTGTATTCACATGAAAAGAATGTAAATACGACACTTCCTTGCTAGGAAATAGCGTCTGCAGATATCTACGTATCGTAGCAATAGAGTTCTAATGCTTCTTAACACGCGATATCGCATCTCATTTCTATGTTTCATGCTAAGATATAATATTCGTTGCGAAGTGTCATGTATATCTGGCATATACTTCAAATGAATGTAAATGCGACACTTCCTTGCAAGGAAATAGCGTTTGCAGATGTCTACGTATCGAAGCAATAGAGTTCCAGTGCATCATATATCGCGATATCGCATCTCACTTCTACGTTTCATGATAAGATATAATATTCATTGTGCAGTGTTATGTATATCTCGTCTACACTTCAAAAGAATGTAAATGCGACACTCCCTTGCTAGGAAATAGCGTCTGCAGATGTCCACGTATCGTAGCATTAGAGATCTAATGCTTCTCAAAACGCGATATCGCATCTCATTTCTATGTTTCATGATAAGATATAATATTCATTGTGGATTGTTATGTATACCCCGTATTCACTTCAAAAGAATGTAAATACGACACTTCCTTGCTAGGAAATAGCGTTTGCAGATGTCTACGTATCGTAGCAGTAGAGTTCTAATGCTTCTCAGAACGCGATATCGCATCTCATTTCTATGTTTCATGATAAGATATAATATTCATTGCGGAGTATCATGTATACTACGTTTTCTCTTCAAGAGAATGTAAATGCGACACTTCCTTGCTAGGAAGTAGCGTTTGCAGATGTCTACGTATGGAAGCAATAGGGTACTAATGCTTCTTAAATCGCCATATGGTATCTCATTTCCATGTTTGATGATAAGATATAATATTCATTGCGGAGTATCATGTATACTACGTTTTCTCTTCAAAAGAATGTAAATGCGACACTTCCTTGCTAGGAAATAACGTTTGCAGATGTCTACGTATCGTAGCAGTAAAGTTCTAATGCTTCTTAAAACGTGATATCGCACCTCACTTCTATGTTTCATGATACGATATAATATTCATTGCGAAGTGTTACGCAAACGTCGTATACATCTCAAAGGAATGTAAGGGCGACACTTCCTTGCAAGAAAATAGCGTTTGCAGATGTCTACGTATCGAAGCAATAGAGTTCTAATGCTTCTTGAAACGGGATATCGCATCTCATTTCTATGTTTCATGATAAGATATAATATTAATTGCGAAGTGTCATGTATACCTCGCATTCACTTCAAAAGAATGTAAATGCGACACTTCCTTGCTAGGAAATAGCGTTTGCAGATGTCTACTTATCGTAGCAATAGATTTCTAATGCTTCTTATATCGCGAGATCGCATCTCATATCTATGTTTCACGATTAGATATAATATTCATTGTGCAGTGTTATGTATACCTCGTATTCACTTCAATATAATGTAAATTCAACACTTCCTTGCTGGGAAATAGAGTTTGCAGATGTCTATGTATCGTAGCATTAGAGTTCTAATCCTTCTTAGAACGCGATATCTCATCTCATTTCTATGAATCATGATAAAATATAATATTCATTGCGAAGTGTCTTGTATACCTCCCATACACATCAAATGAATGTAAATGCGACACTTCCTTGCTAGGAAATGGCGATGGCAGATGTCTACGTATCCAAGCAATAGTGTTTTAATGCTCCTTAAAACGCGATATCGCATCTCATTTCTATGTTTCGTAATAAGATATAATATTCATTGTGGAGTGTTACGTAGACCTCGTATGCACCTCAAAAGAATGTTAATGCCACAGGTCCTTGCTAAGAAATAGCGTTTGCAGATATCTACGTATCGAAGCAATTGAGTTCTAATGCTTCTTAAAACGAGGTATCGCATCTCATTTCTATGTTTCATGATAAGATATAATATTCATTGTGCAGTGTTATGTATACCCCGTATTCACATCAAAAGAATGTAAATACGACACTTCCTTGCTTGGAAATAGCGTTTGCAGGTGTCAACGTATCGTAGCAAGAGTATTCTAATGCTTCTAAAAACGCGAAATCGCTCCTCATTTATATGCTTCATGATAAGATATAATATTCATTGCGGAGTGTTATGTATACCTCGTATTCACTTCAAAAGAATGTAAGTGCGACACTTCCTTCCTAGGAAATGGCATCTGCAGATGTCTACGTATCGAAGCAATAGAGTTCTAATGCTCCTTTAATCGTCATATCGCATCTCATTTCTATGTTTCATGATAAGATATAATGTTCATTGTGCCGTGTTATGTATACCACGTATTCACATCAAAAGTATGAAAATACGACACTTCCTTGCTAGGAAATAGCGTTTGCAGATATCTACGTATCGCAGCAAGAGAGTTCTAATGCTTCTAAAAACGTGATATCGCATCTCAGCTCTATGTTTCATGATAAGATATAATATTCATTGTGGAGTGTTATGTATACCTCATATTCACTGTAAAGGAATGTAAATGCGACACATCTTTGCTAGGAAATAGAGTCTGCTGATATCTACGTATCGTCGCAATAGAGTTCTAATGCTTCTGAAATCGTCATATCGCATCTCATTTCTATGTTTCATGATAAGATATAATATTTATTGTGCAGTGTTATGTATACCACGTATTCACTTCAATAGAATGTAAATGCGACACTTCCTTGCTAGGAAGTAGCGTTTGCAGATGTCTACGTATCGTAGAAATAGAGTTCTAATTCTTGTTAAAACGCGAGATAGCATCTCATTTCTATGTTTCATGATAAGATATAATATTCACTGCAAAGTGTCATGTATACCTCGTATTCACTTCAGAAGAATGTAAATGCGACACTTCCTTGCTAGGAAGTAGCGTTTCCAGATGTCTACGTATCGTAGCAATAGAGTTCTAATGCTTCTCAAAACGCGATATCGCATCTCATTTCTATGTTTCATGATAAGATGTAATATTCATTGCGAAGGGTTATGTATACATCGTATTCACTTCTAATGAATGTAAATGCGACACTTCCTTTCTAGGAAATTACGTTTCCAGATCTCTAGGTATCGAAGCAATAGAATACTAATGCTTCCTAAAACGCGATACCGCATCCCATTTCTATGATTCATGATAGGAAATAATATTCATTGCGAAGGGTTATGTATACCTCGTACTCACTTCAATAGAATGCAAATGCGACACTTCCATGCTAGGAAATACCGTTTGCAGATGTCTAAGTATCGTAGCAATAGAGATCTAATGCTTCTTAAGACGCGATATCGCATCTCACTTCTATGTTTCACTATAAGATATAATATTCATTGCGAAGGGTCATGTACAGCTCGGATACACTTCAAATGAATGTAAATGCGACACTTCCTTGCTAGGAAATAGCGTTTCCAGATTTCTACGTATCGGAGCAGTAGAGTTCTTATGCTTCTTAAATCGCGATATCGCATCTCATTTCTATGTTCCATGATAGGATATAATATTCTTTGCGAAGTGTCATGTATACCTCGAATTCACTTTAGAAGAATGTAAATGCGACACTTCCCTGCTAGGAAATAGCGTTTGCAGATGTCTACGTATCGTAGCAGTAGAGTTCTAATGCTTCTCAATGCGCGATATCGCATCGCAGCTCTATGATTCAGGATAAAATATGATATTCATTGCGATATGTTATGTATACATCGTCTACACTTCAAAAGAATGTAAATGCCACATTTCCTTTTCTAGGATATAGCGCTTCCAGATATCTACGTACCGAAGCATGAGGGTTCTAATGCTTCTTAAAACGCGATATCGCATCGCAGTTCTATGTTTCATGATAAGATATAATATTCATTGCGAAGTGTTACGCACACCTCGTCTACACTCCAAAAGAATGTAAATGCCACACTTCCATGCTAGGAAATGCCTTTCCAGTTGTCTACGTATCGAAGCAATATAGTTCTAATGCTTCTTAAAACGCGATATCGTTTCTCATTTCTATGCTTCATGATAAGATGTAATATTCATTGCAAAGTGTTATGTATACTTCGTCTACACTTCAAAGGAATGTAATTGCCACACTTCCTTGCAAGGAAATAGCGTTTCCAGATCTCTACGTATCGAAGCATCAGAGTTCTAAAGCTTCTTAAAACGCGATATCGTTTCTCATTTCTATGCTTCATGATAAGATATAATATTCATTGCAAAGTGTTATGTATACCTCGTCTACACTTCAAACGAATGTAAATGCGACACTTCCTTGCTAGGAAGTAGCGTTTGCAGATGCCTACTTATAGAAGCAATAGAGTTCTAATGCTTTTTAAAACGCGATATCGCATCTCATTTGTATGTTTCATGATAAGATATAATATTCATTGCGAAGTGTCACTTATACCTCGCATACACTTCAAATGGATGTAAATGCGACACTTCCTTGGTAGGAAATAGCGTTTGCAGATGTCTACGAATCGAAGCAATTGTGTTCTGATGTTTCTTAAAACGAGATGTCGCATCTCATTTCTATGTTCCATGATAAGATATAATATTAATTGCGAAGTGTCACCTATACCTCGCATACACTTCAAATGAATGTAAATGCGACACTTCATAGCTAGGAAATAGCGTTTGCAGATGTCTACGTATCGAAACAATAGAATTCTAATGCTTCTTAAAACGGGACACCTCATGTCATTTCTATGTTTCATGATAAGATATAATATTAATTGCGAAGTGTCATGGATACCTCGTATTCACTTAAAGAGAATGTAAATGCAACACTTCCTTACTAGGAAATAGCGTTTTCAGATGTCTACGTATCGAAGCAATAGAGTTCTAATGCTTCTTATAACGGGATGTCGCATCTCATTTATATGTTTCATGATAAGTTATAATATTCATTGCCGAGTGTCATGTATACCTCGTATTCACTTCAAAAGAATGTAAATGCGACTCTTCTTTGCTAGGAAATAGCGATTGCAGATCTCTACGTATCGAAGCAGTAGAGATCTAATGCTTCTTAAACCGCGATATCGCATCTCATTTCTATGTTTCGTGATAAGATTTAATATTCATTATGGAGTGTTATGTATACCTCGTGTACACTTCAAATGAATGTAAATGCGGCACTTCCTTTCTAGGAAATTACGTTTGCAGATGTCTACGTATCGAAGCAATTGTGTTCTATTGCTTCTTAAAATGAGATATCGCATCTCATTTCTATGTTTCATGATAAGATATAATATTCATTGCGAAGTGTCATGTATACCTCGTATTCACTTCAAAAGAATGTGAATGCGACGCTTCCTTGCTAGGAAATAGTGATTGCAGATGTCTACGTGTTGAAGAAATAGTTTTCTAATGCTTCTTAAAACGCGATATCGCAACTCATTTCTATGTTTCATGATAAGATATAATATTCATTGCGAAGTGTCATGCATACCTCGCATACACTTCAAACAAATGTAAATGCGACACTTACTGCCTAGGAATTAGCGATGGCAGATATCTACGTATCGAACCAATACAGTTCTAATGCTACTTATATCGCCATATCGCAACTTATTTCTATGTTTCATGATAAGATATAATATTCATTGCGAAGTGTCTTGTATACCTCGCATACACTTCAAACGAATGTAAATGCGACACTTCCTTCCTAGGAAATAGCGTTGGCAGATGTCTACGTATCGAACCAATAGAGTTCTAATGCTTCTTATATCGCCATTTCGCATCGCATTTCTATGTTTCATGATAATATATAATATTCATTGTGGAGTGTTATGTATACCTCGCATTCACTTCAAATGATTGTAAATGCGACACTTCCTTGCTAGGATATAGCGATGGCAGATGTCTACGTATCGAAGCAACAGAGTTCTAATGCTTCTTAAATCGCGATATAGTAACTCACCTCTACGTTTCATGATAAGATATAATATTCCTTGTGCAGTGCTATGTATATCTCGTCTACACACCAAATGAATGTAAATGCGACTCTTCCCTGCTAGGAACTAGCGTTTGCAGATGTCTACGTATCGAGGCACTAGTGTTCTAATGTTTTTTAAAGCGCGATATCGCACCACATTTCTACGTTTCATGATAAGATATAATATTCATTGCGAAGTGTCATGTATACCTCGTATTTACTTCAAACGAATGTGTATGCGACACTTCCTTGCTAGGAAATAGCGTTTGCAGATGTATACGTATCAAAGCAATAGTGTTCTAACGCTTCTTAAATCGCGATATCGCACCTCATTTCTATGTTTCGTGATCAGGTATAATATTCATTGTGAAGTGTCATGTATACCTCGTACTCACTTCAAATGAATGTAAATGCGACACTTCCTTGCTAGGAAAAAACGTTTGCAGATGTCTACGTATCGTAGCAATAGACTTCCAATGCTTCTTAAAACGCGATATCGAATCTCATTTCTATGTTTCATGATAAGATATAATATTCATTGCGAAATGTCATGTATACCACGCATTCCATTCAAAAGAATGTAAATGCGACACTTCCTTGCTAGGAAATAGCGTTTGCCGATGACTAGGTATCGTAGCAGTAAATTTCTAATGTTTCATAAATCGCGATATCGCATCTCATTTCTATGTCTCATGATAAGTTATAATATTCATTGTGCAGTGTTATGTATATCTCGTCTACACTTCAAATGAATGTAAATGCGTCACTTCCTTGCTTTGGAAATAGCGTTGGCCGATGTCCACGTATCGAAGCAATAGAGATCTACTGCTTCTTAAATCGCGATATCGCATGACATTTCTATGCTTCATGATAAGATACAATATTCATTGCGAAGTGCCATGTATACCTCGTATTCACTTCAAAACAATGTAAATGCGACACTTCCTTGCTAGGAAATAGCGTTTCCAGACGTCTACGTATCGAAACAATAGGTTTCTAATGCTCCGAAAATCGCGATATTGCATCTCATTTCTATGTTTCATGATAAGATATAATATTTATTGTGCAGTGTTATGTATATCTCGTCTTCACTTCAAAAGAATGTAAATGCGACACTTCCTTGCTAGGAAATAGCGTTGGCAGATGTCTACGTATCGAAGCAATAGAGTTCAAATGCTTCTTAAAACGAGATGTCGCATCTCATTTCTATGATTCACGATAAGATATAATATTCATTGCGAAGTATTACGTGTGCCTCGTATTCACTTCAAAAGAATGTAAGTGCGACACTTTCTTGCTATTAAATAGCGTTTGCACATGTCTACGTATCGTAGCAATAAAGTTCTGATGCTTTTTATATCGCGATATCGCATCTCATTTCTATGTTTCATGATAAGATACAATATTCATTGCGAAGTGTCATGTATACCTGGTATACACTTCAAATGAATGTAAATGCGACACTTCCTTGCTATGAAATAGCGTTTGCAGATGTCTACGTATCGTAGCATTAGAGTTCTAAATCATCTCAAATCGCTATATCGCATCTCATTTCTATGTTTCATGATAAGATATAAAGTTCATTGCGAAGTGTCTTGTATACCACGCATACACTTCAAACTAATTAAAAGGCGACACTTCATTCCTAGGAAATAGCGTTGGCAGATGTCTAAGTATCGAAGCAATAGGTTTATAATGTTTCTTAAAACGAGATATCGCACCTCATTTCTGTATTAGGATAAGATATAATATTCATTGCGGAGTGTCATGTATACCTCGTATTCTCTCCAAAAGAATGTAAATGCGACACTTCCTTGCTAGGAAGTAGCGTTTGCAGATGTCTACGTATCGAAGCAATAGAATTCTAATCCTTCTTAAATCGCGATATCGCATCTCATTTCTATGTTTCATGATAAGATATCATATTCATTGCGAAGTGTTATGTATAGCTCGCCTACACTTCAAAAGAATGTAAACGCGACACTTCCTTGCTAGGAAATATCGTTTCCAGATGTCTACGTATCGAAGCAATAGAGTTCTAATGCTTCTCAATGCGCGATATCGCATCGCAGCTCTATGATTCAGGATAAAATATGATATTCATTGCGATATGTTATGTATACATCGTCTACACTTCAAAAGAATGTAAATGCCACATTTCCTTTTCTAGGATATAGCGCTTCCAGATATCTACGTACCGAAGCATGAGGGTTCTAATGCTTCTTAAAACGCGATATCGCATCGCAGTTCTATGTTTCATGATAAGATATAATATTCATTGCGAAGTGTTACGCACACCTCGTCTACACTCCAAAAGAATGTAAATGCCACACTTCCATGCTAGGAAATGCCTTTCCAGTTGTCTACGTATCGAAGCAATATAGTTCTAATGCTTCTTAAAACGCGATATCGTTTCTCATTTCTATGCTTCATGATAAGATGTAATATTCATTGCAAAGTGTTATGTATACTTCGTCTACACTTCAAAGGAATGTAATTGCCACACTTCCTTGCAAGGAAATAGCGTTTCCAGATCTCTACGTATCGAAGCATCAGAGTTCTAAAGCTTCTTAAAACGCGATATCGTTTCTCATTTCTATGCTTCATGATAAGATATAATATTCATTGCAAAGTGTTATGTATACCTCGTCTACACTTCAAACGAATGTAAATGCGACACTTCCTTGCTAGGAAGTAGCGTTTGCAGATGCCTACTTATAGAAGCAATAGAGTTCTAATGCTTTTTAAAACGCGATATCGCATCTCATTTGTATGTTTCATGATAAGATATAATATTCATTGCGAAGTGTCACTTATACCTCGCATACACTTCAAATGGATGTAAATGCGACACTTCCTTGGTAGGAAATAGCGTTTGCAGATGTCTACGAATCGAAGCAATTGTGTTCTGATGTTTCTTAAAACGAGATGTCGCATCTCATTTCTATGTTCCATGATAAGATATAATATTAATTGCGAAGTGTCACCTATACCTCGCATACACTTCAAATGAATGTAAATGCGACACTTCATAGCTAGGAAATAGCGTTTGCAGATGTCTACGTATCGAAACAATAGAATTCTAATGCTTCTTAAAACGGGACACCTCATGTCATTTCTATGTTTCATGATAAGATATAATATTAATTGCGAAGTGTCATGGATACCTCGTATTCACTTAAAGAGAATGTAAATGCAACACTTCCTTACTAGGAAATAGCGTTTTCAGATGTCTACGTATCGAAGCAATAGAGTTCTAATGCTTCTTATAACGGGATGTCGCATCTCATTTATATGTTTCATGATAAGTTATAATATTCATTGCCGAGTGTCATGTATACCTCGTATTCACTTCAAAAGAATGTAAATGCGAATCTTCTTTGCTAGGAAATAGCGATTGCAGATCTCTACGTATCGAAGCAGTAGAGATCTAATGCTTCTTAAACCGCGATATCGCATCTCATTTCTATGTTTCGTGATAAGATTTAATATTCATTATGGAGTGTTATGTATACCTCGTGTACACTTCAAATGAATGTAAATGCGGCACTTCCTTTCTAGGAAATTACGTTTGCAGATGTCTACGTATCGAAGCAATTGTGTTCTATTGCTTCTTAAAATGAGATGTCGCATCTCATTTCTATGTTTCATGATAAGATATAATATTCATTGCGAAGTGTCATGTATACCTCGTATTCACTTCAAAAGAATGTGAATGCGACACTTCCTTGCTAGGAAATAGTGATTGCAGATGTCTACGTGTTGAAGAAATAGTTTTCTAATGCTTCTTAAAACGCGATATCGCAACTCATTTCTATGTTTCATGATAAGATATAATATTCATTGCGAAGTGTCATGCATACCTCGCATACACTTCAAACGAATGTAAATGCGACACTTACTGCCTAGGAATTAGCGATGGCAGATATCTACGTATCGAACCAATACAGTTCTAATGCTACTTATATCGCCATATCGCAACTTATTTCTATGTTTCATGATAAGATATAATATTCATTGCGAAGTGTCTTGTATACCTCGCATACACTTCAAACGAATGTAAATGCGACACTTCCTTCCTAGGAAATAGCGTTGGCAGATGTCTACGTATCGAACCAATAGAGTTCTAATGCTTCTTATATCGCCATTTCGCATCGCATTTCTATGTTTCATGATAATATATAATATTCATTGTGGAGTGTTATGTGTACCTCGCATTCACTTCAAATGATTGTAAATGCGACACTTCCTTGCTAGGATATAGCGATGGCAGATGTCTACGTATCGAAGCAACAGAGTTCTAACGCTTCTTAAATCGCGATATAGTAACTCACCTCTACGTTTCATGATAAGATATAATATTCCTTGTGCAGTGCTATGTATATCTCGTCTACACACCAAATGAATGTAAATGCGACTCTTCCCTGCTAGGAACTAGCGTTTCCAGATGTCTACGTATCGAGGCACTAGTGTTCTAATGTTTCTTAAAGCGCGATATCGCACCACATTTCTATGTTTCATGATAAGATATAATATTCATTGCGAAGTGTCATGTATACCTCGTATTTACTTCAAACGAATGTGTATGCGACACTTCCTTGCTAGGAAATAGCGTTTGCAGATGTATACGTATCAAAGCAATAGTGTTCTAACGCTTCTTAAATCGCGATATCGCACCTCATTTCTATGTTTCGTGATCAGGTATAATATTCATTGTGAAGTGTCATGTATACCTCGTACTCACTTCAAATGAATGTAAATGCGACACTTCCTTGCTAGGAAAAAACGTTTGCAGATGTCTACGTATCGTAACAATAGACTTCCAATGCTTCTTAAAACGCGATATCGAATCTCATTTCTATGTTTCATGATAAGATATAATATTCATTGCGAAATGTCATGTATACCACGCATTCCATTCAAAAGAATGTAAATGCGACACTTCCTTGCTAGGAAATAGCGTTTGCCGATGACTAGGTATCGTAGCAGTAAATTTCTAATGTTTCATAAATCGCGATATCGCATCTCATTTCTATGTCTCATGATAAGTTATAATATTCATTGTGCAGTGTTATGTATATCTCGTCTACACTTCAAATGAATGTAAATGCGTCACTTCCTTGCTTTGGAAATAGCGTTGGCCGATGTCCACGTATCGAAGCAATAGAGATCTACTGCTTCTTAAATCGCGATATCGCATGTCATTTCTATGTTTCATGATAAGATACAATATTCATTGCGAAGTGTCATGTATACCTCGTATTCACTTCAAAACAATGTAAATGCGACACTTCCTTGCTAGGAAATAGCGTTTCCAGACGTCTACGTATCGAAACAATAGGTTTCTAATGCTCCTAAAATCGCGATATTGCATCTCATTTCTATGTTTCATGATAAGATATAATATTTATTGTGCAGTGTTATGTATATCTCGTCTTCACTTCAAAAGAATGTAAATGCGACACTTCCTTGCTAGAAAATAGCGTCTGCAGATGTCTACGTATCGTAGCAATAGAGTTCTAATGCTTCTTAAAACCCGACATCGCATCTCATTTCTATGTTTCATGATAAGATATAATATTCATTGCGAAGTGTCTTGTATACCTCGCATTCACTTCAAAACAATGTAAATACGACACTTCCTTGCTAGGAAGTAGCGTTTGCACATGTCTACGTATCGAAGCAATAGAGTTCCAATGCTTCTTAAATCGCGATATCGCATCTCATTTCTATGTTTCATGATGAGATATAATATTCATTGTGCAGTGTTATGTATACCTCGCATACACTTCAAATGAATGTAAATGCGACTCTTCCTTGCTAGGAGATAGTATTGGCAGGTGTATACATATCGAAGCAGTAGAGTTCTAATGCTGCTTAAATTTCGATATCGCATCTCATTTCTATGTTTCATGATGAGATATAATATTCATTGTGCAGTGTTATTTGTACCTCGTATTCGCTTCAAAAGAATGTATATGCGACACTTTCTTGCTGGGAAATAGCGTTTGCAGATGTCTACGTATCGTAGCATTAGTGTTCTAATGCTTCTTAAATCGCGATATCCCATTTCATTCCTATGTATCATGATAAGATATAATATTCATTGCGAAGTGTCTTGTATACCTCGCATACACATCAAATGAATGTAAATGCGACACTTCCTTGCTTTGGAAATAGCGTTGGCAGATGTCCACGTATCGAAGCAATAGAGATCTACTGCTTCTTAAATCGCGATATCGCATGGCATTTCTATGTTTCATGATAAGATACAATATTCATTGCGAAGTGTCATGTATACCTCGTATTCACTTCAAAACAATGTAAATGCGACACTTCCTTGCTAGGAAATAGCGTTTCCAGATGTCTACGTATCGAAGCAATAGGTTTCTAATGCTCCTAAAATCGCGATATCGCATCTCATTTCTATGTTTCATGATAAGATATAATATTCATTGCGAAGTGTCTTGTATACCATGCGTACACTTCAATTGAATGTAAATACGACACTTGCTTGCTAGGAAATGGCGTCTGCAGATGTCTACGTATCGTAGCAATAGAGTTCTAATGCTTCTTAAAACCCGACATCGCATATCATTTCTATGTTTCATGATAAGATATAATATTCATTGCGAAGTGTCTTGTATACCTCGCATACACTTCAATTGAATGTAAATACGACTCTTCCTTGCTAGGAAATAGCGTCTGCGGATGTCTACGTATCGTAGAAATAGAGTTCTAATGCTACTTAAAACGCAACATCGCATCTCATTCCTATGTTTCATGATAAGATATAATATTCATTGTGCAGTGTTATGTATACCTTGTATTCACTTCAAAAGAATGATAATGCGTCACTTCCTTGCTAGGAAATAGCGTCTGCAGACGTCTATGTATCGTAGCAATGGTGTGCTAAAGCTTCATATAACGCGATATCGCAACTCATATCTATGTTTCATGTGTTACGTCAGGCGTTCCGCCTGCCGCCTTCCAGCATCATCCCCAGCTCCCGACGAGGCCCTATGCATATCCAGCTGCATTCAGCCGCCCCGAACAAGTCTCGTTACAGTACGACAACACGTCCATCAGCCGGGCCAAGGCAGCCGAAAACGGACTCTCCAGAAGCCAGCCGCTTAACCTCCCACGTAGACAACGAGACCTGAGTACCCACCACTCCAAGTCCGATGACCAGCTTCATTCAACTCACGAACGTTACTCATACTTCGCCAGCATTTATTCTTATGTTCATCCCTCTAGATTAAGTACACTACAGACGAATGTACATACAGGAACAACAGAACAAATAGTCTTAAGATAGATTAAGTGCGATGCGCAAGCGAGCGCCCGACGCGCGCGGCTGGCGCGTTCCGCGAGCCGCCCCACCACGACGACCGCCCCACTACGCGGGCCGAGCGGTCTCCCTTCTCCGACCGTCCGCCCCACCGCGAGGCCCGAGCGATACGCGCGCCGCGCGACCCGAGGAGGTCGCGGACGCGCGCCTGGAAGATCAGAATCGTCGTAGCCGGGAACCGAGACTAATCAATTTGGATACCTCAAGTCACTTCTGCCTTAGGCTTTTCTCCGCTTCACTTGGGAGTGTTCTCATTCTAATTCCCTTTACAAATTCCAATACCAGTTCTAATCTTCCAAGACTTAGTTTATCTTTAATAATCTACGTTTACTTTAAATTAGAATAGGGACAGTTAATGTGTATGCTTAGTATTTACTTTAGAATATATTCATTTATTTAGTCAATCAGTGCTTTAATTCTCTACAAATCCCTTAAGTTCTAAATTCATTTAGTTGCGGTTTCATACGAGTTTCTCGCGATCAAGGTTCACGGATAGTTGAAGCTCTGCTAGAGCGGACCGCCACTTAGCAAGCCGTATCCAGCTTCAAGGAAGCCGACACGTATGCCATCTAGTGCCAAGAGAACTTACTTCTGTAAGGAGAACCTCCAGTGCCACGCGACGCCTGCTCCTGGACAGCCAACTTGGAAGCTGGTGCCGATTTCCTTGCCGCCAATCAGCCCGTATCGAGGGATAATGCCGTTCAGCGATCCAAGGCGCCTCCATTACCTGCAACGAGATACGCAATTAGAAACAAGGCAAGACAGCTGAAGATAAGTGAGTGACGTTCTACTCACCGTGTTCGCGTCTTGATACGTTTCGCGTCCCATTCGAACCGAGCGTCCACCGCAATCGTGCGGAACTTTCGGAGTATCGGCTACGTGTTACCCGCGGTTAATCCTGCAATTTTCCGGACCCGTGACGTGACACATGATAAGATATAACATTCATTGTGGAGTGTTATGTTTACCTCGCATACACTTCAAATGATTGTAAATGCCACTCTTCCTTGCTAGGAAATAGCGTTTTCAGATATCTCTACATCGAAGCTATAGAGTTCCAATGCTCCTTAAAACGCGATATCGCATCTCATTTCTATGTTTTATGATAAGATATAATATTCATTGCGAAGTGTCTTGTATACCTCGCATAAACTTCAAATGAATGTAAATGCGACACTTCCTTGCTAGGAAATAGCGTTTGCAGATGTCTACGTATCGTAGCAATAAAGTTCTAATGCTTCTTAAAACGTGATATCGCACCTCACTTCTATGTTTCATGATAAGAGGTAATATTCATTGCGAAGTGTCTTGTATACCTCGTATTCACTTCAATAGAATGTAAATGCGACATTTCCTTGCTAGGAAATAGCGTCTGCAGATGTCTACGTATCGAAGAAATAGAGTTCTAATTTTTCTTAAAACGCGAGATAGCATCTGATTTCTGTTTCATTATAAGATATAATATTCATTGCGAAGTGTCATGTATACCTCGTATTCACTTCAAGAGAATGTAAATGCGACACTTCCTTGCTAGGAAATGGCGTTTGCAGATTTCTACGTGTCGAAGCAATAGTGTTCTAATGCTTCTTAAGACGCGATATCGCAACCCATTTCTATGTTTCATGATAAGATATAATATTCATTGCGAAGTGTCATGTATACCTCGCATACACTTCAAACGAATGTTAATGCGACACTTCCTTACTAGGAAATAGCGTTTGCAGATGTCTACGTATCGAAGCAATACAGTTCTAATGCTTCGTAAAACGAAATGTCGCATCTCATTTCTATGATTCATGATAAGATATAATATTCATTGCGAAGTGTCATGAATACCTCGTATTAACTTCAAAAAATGTAAATGCGACAATTCCTTGCTAGGAAATAGCGTTTCCACATGTCTACGTATCGAAATAATAGAGTTCTAATGATTCTTAAAACGTGATATCGCATCTCACTTCTATGTTTCATAATAAGATATAATATTCATTGCGAAGTGTTGTGTATACCTCGTATTCACTTCAAATGAATGTAAACACCACACTTCCTTGCTAGGAAATAGCGTTTGCAGATGACTACGTATCGTAGCATTAGATTTCTAATACTTTTCAAGACGCGATATCGCATCTCATTTCTATGTTTCATGATAAGATATAATATTCATTGTGGATTGTTATGTATACCCCGCATTCACTTCAAAGAATGTAAATGCGACACTTCCTTGCTAGGAAATAGCGCCTGCTGATATCTACGTATCCTAGCAATAGAGTTCTAATCCTTCTTAGAACGCGATATCGCATCTTATCACTATGTTTCATGATAAGATATAAGATTCACTGCAAAGTGTCTTGTATTCCTCGCATACACTTCAAATGGATGTAAATGAGACACTTCCTTGCTAGGAAATAGCGATGGCAGATGTCTACGTATCGCATCATTAGAGATCTAATGCTTCTCAAAACGCGATATCGCATCTCATTTCTATGTTTCATGATAAGATATAATATTCATCGCGAAGTGTCATGTATACCTCGTATTCACTTCAAAAGAATGTAAATGCGTGACTTCCTTGCTAGGAAATAGCGTTAGCAGATGTCTACGTATCGAAGCAATAGATTTCTAATGCTTCTTATATAGCGATATCGCATCTCATATCTATGTTTCATGATAAGATGTAATATTCATCGCGAAGTGTCATGTATACCTCGCATACACTTCAACTGAATGTAAATGCGACACTTCCGTGCTAGGAAATATCGATGGCAGATGTCTTCGTTTCGAAGCAAGAGAGATCTAATGCTTCTTAAAACGAGATATCGCATCTCATTTCTATGTTTCATGATAAGATATAATATTCATTGCGAAGTTTCTTGTATACGTCTCATACACTTCAAATGATTGTAAATACGGCACTTTCTTGCTAGGAAATAGCGTTTGCAGATGTCTACGTATCGAAGCAACAGATTTCTAAATCTTCCTAAATTGCCATATCGCGTCTCATTTCTATGTTTCATGATAAGATATAATACACATTGCGAAGTGTCATGTATACATCGTATTCACTTCAAAAGTATGTAAATGGGACACTTCGATGCTAGGAAATAGCGTTTACATTTGTCTACGTATCGCAGCAATAGTGTTCTAAAGCTTTTTAAAACAAGATATCGCTTCTCATTTCTATGTTTCATGATAAGATTTAATATTCATTGCGAAGTGCCACTTATAGCTCGCTTACACTTCAAATGAATGTAAATGTAGCTATAGAGATCGTATCGTAGCTATAGAGATCAAGTGCTTCTTAAAACGCGATATCGCATCTCACTTCTATGTTTCATGATGTGATATAATATTCATTGCGAAGTGTCACTTATACATCGTGTTCACTTCAAAAGAATGTAAATGCGACCCTTCCTGGCTAGGAAATAGCGTTTGCAGATGTGTTCGTATCGTAGCAATAGAGCTGTAATGCTTCCTAAAACGCGATATCGCATCTCATTTGTATGTTTCATGATAAGATATAATATTCATTGCGAAGTGTCATGTATACCTCGTATTCACATCAAAAGAATGTAAATGCGACTCTTCCTTTCTGGGAAATAGCGTTTCCAGATATCTACGTATAGTAGCAATAGGGTACTAATGCTTCCTAAAACGCGATATCGCATCTCATTTGTATGTTACATGATAAGATATAATATTGATTGGGGAGTGCTATGTATCCCTCGTATTCACTTCAAAAGAATCAAAATGCGACACTTCTTTGCTAGGAAATAGCGTTTGCAGATGTCTACGTATCGTAGCAATAGGGTTCTAATGCTTCTTAAAACGCGATATCGCATCTCATTTTTATGTTTCATGATAAGATATAATAATCATTGCGAAGTATCATGTATTCCTCGTATTTACTTCAAAAGCATGTAAATGCGACACTTCCTTGCTAGGTAGTAGCATTTGCAGATGTCTACGTATCGTAGCAATAGAGTTCTAATGCTCCTTAAAACGCGATATCGCTTTTCATATCTACCTTTCTTACTAAGATATAATATTCATTGCGAAGTGTCATGTATACCTCGTATTCACATCAACAGAATGTAAATGCGACACTTCTTTGCGAGGAAATAGCGTTTGCAGATGTGTACGTACCGTAGCAATTGATTTCTATTGCTTCTTCAAAAGCGATATCGCATCTCTTTTGTATGTTCATGATAAGATATAATAACCATTGCGTAGTGCCATCTGTTCCTCGTATTCAATTCAAAAGCATATAAATGCGACACTTCCTTGCAAGGAAATAGCTTTTTCCGGATGTCTACTTATCGAAGCAATAGAGCTCTAATGCTTCTTAAATGGGGATATCGCATCTCATATCTATGTTTCATGATAAGATATAATATTCATTGCGAAGTGTCATGTATACCTTGCTTACACTTCAAATGAATGTTAATGCGACACTTCCTTGCTAGGCAATGGCGACTGCAGATTTCTACGTATCGAAGCAATAGAGTTCTAATGCTTCTTAATTCGCGATATCGCATCTCATTTCTATGTATCATGATAAGATGTAATATTCATCGCGAAGTGTCATGTATACCACGCATACACTTCAAATCAATGTAAATGCGACACTTCCTTGCTAGGAAACAGCGTTTGCAGATGTCTACGTACCGTAGCATTAGAGTTCTAATGCCTCTCAAAACGCGATATTGCATCTCATTTCTATGTTTCATGATAAGATTTAATATTCATTGCGAAGTGTCTTGTATACCTCGCATACACTTCAAACGAATTTAAATGCGACACTTCATTGCTAGGAAATAGCGTTGGCAGATGTCTACGTATCGAAGCAATGGATTTCTAATGCTTCTTAAATCGCCATATCGCATCTCATTTCTATGTATCATGATAAGATGTAATATTCATTGTGCAGTGTTATGTATACCTCGCATACACTTCAAATGATTGTAAAAGCGACACTTCCTTGCTAGGATTTAGCGATGGCAGATGTCTACGTATCGATGCAACAGAGTTCTAATGCTCCTTAGAACGAGTATCGCATCTCATTTCTATGTTTTACGATAAGGTATAATATACATTGCGGAGTGTCACGTATACCTCGTATTCACGTCAAAAGAATGTAAATTCGACAGTTCCCTGCTAGGAAATGGCGTTTGCAGATGTCTACGTATCGAAGCAGCAGTGTTCTAATGTTTCTTAAAACGGGACACCGCATCTTATTTCTATGTTTCGTGATAAGGTATATTATTCATTGTGTAGTGTTACGTATATCCCGCAATCACTTCAAAAGAATGTAACAGCGACACTTCCTTGCTATTAAATAGCGTTTGCAGATGTCCCCGTATCGAAGGAATAGGGTTCTAATGCTTCGCGAATCCCGATATCGCATCTCATTTCTATGTTTTATGATAAGATATAATATTCATTGCGAAGTGTTATGTATACTTCGTATTCACTTCAAAAGAATGTAAATGCTACACTTCATTGCTAGGAAATAGCGTTTGCAGATGTCTACGTATCAAAGCAATATAGTTCTAATGCTTCTTATATCGTGAGATCGCATCTCATTTCGATGTTTCACGATAAGATATAATATTCATTGCGAAGTGTTATGTATATCTCGTACTCACTTGAGAAGAATGTATTTCTGACACTTCCTTGCTAGGAAATAGCGTGTCCAGATGGCTACGTATCGTAGCAAGAGTGTTCTAATGCTGCTTAAATCGCGATATCGCTTCTCATTTCTATGTTTCATGATAAGATATAATATTCATAGTGCAGTGTTATATATTCCTCGTACTCACTTCAAAAGAATGATAATGCGTCACTTCCTTGCTAGGAAATAGCGTTTCCAGGTGTCTACGTATCGAAGCAATAGAGTTTCAGAGCTTCTTAAAACGCGACATCGCATCTCATTTCTATGTTTCATGATAAGGTATAATATTAATTGCGAAGTGTCATGTATACCTCGCACACACTTCAAATGAATGTAAATGCCACACTTCCTTCCTAGGAAATAGCGTTCCCAGATGTCTACGTACCGAAGCAATAGAGTTCTACTGCTTCTTAAAATGAGATGTCGCATCTCATTCCTATGTTTCATCATAAGATATAATATTCATTGCGAAATGTCATGTATACCTCGTATTCACTTCAAAAGAATGTGAATGCGACACTTCCTTGCTAGGAAATAGCGATTACAGATGTCTATGTATCGTAGCAATAAAGTTCTAATGCTTCTTAAATCGCGATATCGCATATCATTTCTATGTTTCGTGATAAGGTATAATATTCACTGTGGAGTGTTATGTATACCACGTATTCACTTCAAAAGAATGTAAATGCGACACTTCCTTGCTATAAAATAGCGTTTCCAGATATCTACGTATCGTAGCAATAGAGTTCTAATGTTTCTTAAAATGCGAAATCGCTCCACATTTATATGCTTCATGATAAGATATAATATTCATTGTGGAGTGTTATGTATACCCCGTATTCACATCAAAAGTATGAAAATACGACACTTCCTTGCTAGGAAATAGGGTTTGCAGATGTCTACGTATCGCAGCAATAGAGTTCTAATGCTTCTTAAAACGCGAAAACGCTCCTCATTTCTATGCTTCATGATAAGATATAGTATTCATTGTGGAGTGTTATGTATACCTCGTCTACACTTCCTAAGAATGTAAATGCGACACTTCCTTGCTTGGAAATAGCGTTTGCAGATATCTACGTATCGTAGCAATAGAGTTCTAATGCTTCTTAAAACGAGATATCGCATCTCATTTCTATGTTTCATGATAAGATATATATTATTCATTGTGCAGTGTTATGTATACCCCGTATTCACATCAAAAGTATGAAAATACGACACTTCCTTGCTAGGAAATATGGTTTGCAGATGTCTACGTATCGTAGCAAGAGAGTTCTAGTGTCTTCTTAAATCGCGAAATCGCATCTCATTTCTATGATTCATGATAAGATATAATATTCATTGTGGCGTGTTATGTATACAACATATTCACAGTAAAAGAATGTAAATGCGACACATCCTTGCTAGGAAATAGCGTCTGCAGATATCTACGTATCGTAGCAATAGAGTTCTAATGCTTCCTAAATCGTCATATCGCATCTCATTTCTATGTTTCATGATAAGATATAATATTCATTGTGCAGTGTTATGAATACCCTGTATTCACATGAAAAGAATGTAAATACGACACTTCCTTGCTAGGAAGTAGCGTCTGCAGATATCTACGTATCGTAGCAATAGAGTTCTAATGCTTCTTAACACGCGATATCGCATCTCATTTCTATGTTTCATGCTAAGATATAATATTCGTTGCGAAGTGTCATGTATATCTGGCATATACTTCAAATGAATGTAAATGCGACACTTCCTTGCTAGGAAATAGCGTTTGCAGATGTCTACGTATCGAAGCAATAGAGTTCCAATGCATCATATATCGCGATATCGCATCTCACTTCTACGTTTCATGATAAGATATAATATTCATTGTGCAGTGTTATGTATATCTCGTCTACACTTCAAAAGAATGTAAATGCGACACTCCCTTGCTAGGAAATTGCGTCTGCAGATGTCTACGTATCGTAGCATTAGAGATCTAATGCTTCTCAAAACGCGATATCGCATCTCATTTCTATGTTTCATGATAAGATATAATATTCATTGTGGATTGTTATGTATACCCCGTATTCACTTCAAAAGAATGTAAATACGACACTTCCTTGCTAGGAAATAGCGTTTGCAGATGTCTACGTATCGTAGCAGTAGAGTTCTAATGCTTCTCAGAACGCGATATCGCATCTCATTTCTATGTTTCATGATAAGATACAATATTCATTGCGGAGTATCATGTATACTACGTTTTCTCTTCAAGAGAATGTAAATGCGACACTTCCTTGCTAGGAAGTAGCGTTTGCAGATGTCTACGTATGGAAGCAATAGGGTACTAATGCTTCTTAAATCGCCATATGGTATCTCATTTCCATGTTTGATGATAAGATATAATATTCATTGCGGAGTATCATGTATACCACGTTTTCTCTTCAAAAGAATGTAAATGCGACACTTCCTTGTTAGGAAGGAGCGTTTTCAGATGTCTACGTATCGAAGCAACAGAGTTCTAATGCTTCTTAAATATTCATATCGCATCTCATTTCTACGTTTCATGACAAGATATAATATTCATTGTGCAGGGTTATGTATACCCCGTATTCACTTCAAAAGAATGTAAATACGACACTTTCTTGCTAGGAAGTAGCGTTTGCAGATGTCTACGTATGGAAGCAATAGGGTACTAATGCTTCTTAAATCGCCATATGGTATCTCATTTCCATGTTTGATGATAAGATATAATATTCATTGCGGAGTATCATGTATACCACGTTTTCTCTTCAAAAGAATGTAAATGCGACACTTCCTTGCTAGGAAGTAGCGTTTTTAAATGTCTACGTATCGAAGCAACAGAGTTCTAATGCTTCTTAAATATTCATATGGCATCTCATTTCTACGTTTCATGACAAGATATAATATTCATTGTGCAGTGTTATGTATACCCCGTATTCACTTCAAAAGAATGTAAATGCGACACTTCCTTGCTTGGAAATAGCGTTTGCAGATGTCTACGTATTGAAGCAATAGTGTTCTAATGCTTCTTAAATCGCCATATCGCATCTCATTTCCATGTTTCATGATAAGATATAATATTCATTGCGGAGTATCATGTATACTACGTTTTCTCTTCAAAAGAATGTAAATGCGACACTTCCTTGCTAGGAAATAACGTTTGCAGATGTCTACGTATCGTAGCAGTAAAGTTCTAATGCTTCTTAAAACGTGATATCGCACCTCACTTCTATGTTTCATGATACGATATAATATTCATTGCGAAGTGTTACGCAAACGTCGTATACATCTCAAAGGAATGTAAGGGCGACACTTCCTTGCAAGGAAATAGCGTTTGCAGATGTCTACGTATCGAAGCAATAGAGTTCTAATGCTTCTTGAAACGGGA